>NC_041389.1:521448170-521554400 GCF_002162155.2 Triticum dicoccoides
TAATACGGCGCTACAGCTAATGTTCAGCAGTAGCGTGGGTTGGGGCGCGCTACTACTATACTGCATAGTAGTAGCGTGTTTTCAGCCCGACGCTACTACTACTCCTCCTTCCTAGCAGTTGTGCGTTTCCATACCGAGCGCTACAACTACACCTCCCCAGCAGTAGCGCCTTGTGGGCTACCAGCGCTACAGTTTGCCATTTTTTTCTACTACATATTGCCGCTGTATTTCTACTGGTTTATTGTAGTCTCGTCATATGATTTTATGATCATGATTAGTTATTATTTCGGTGGGTGAAAAAGACATGGATTAGATTCAAGTGGAGTAAACATGGTGCATATCCAAAGTACTACTAATCCAAACTTGATCACTTTGGTTTGGATTAGTATGATCAAGTTTGGATTAGTAGTACTTCTGATCTGCACCATGTGTTGCGTCCACTTGAATCTAATCCATGTTTATTTCACCCACTGATATATATAATAACTGGTCATGCTCATAATGATATAACAACTAAGCATGCATAATCATCATTAATAATAACTCATCATCGTTATCATAATAACAAGTCATACTCATCATCATCATAGTCATCTAACAACTTCTACTCGTTATCATAATAAAAAGTCATACTCGTCATCGTCATAGTCATCTAATAACTCATCATCGTTATCATAATAACAAGTCATACTCATCATCATCATAGTCATCTAACCAACCCTACTTAATTGTTCTTAGCACATGATCACGAGTATTAGCTAGGACCTACTACCCTCTCTAAGGTAAAATAGCATAAAACAAGATAGGCCCTGATGCTCCGTTATGGAGAATGGAGATTATCCCATCTCCAATTCTTGCGCTTCGCACAATGTTGCTTCCAAGTAGCTCCCTATGATTGTCCATACATTTTTTCCATTCTTTGATTGTCATGTCTTAATCGGTTTTAGAAATCCGATATGAACAACAGTGAAGCCTAGGATGACCTGGCCTTAAGCTAATAACATCAAGGCGACCTTTCGGAAACATCAGATCAGGCACACAATCCTTCGGGGTTTTCTGTTGGAAACATAACAATAGCGTCGTAGTTAGCAATGTATAGTTTAGCTTTAGAAGAATTTATGCAAAATATGCACGGATGTCGTAATAGTAAAAAATCTTACCATGCCATCTCTATAGATGTTACCGTAGTTCAGCACGTGGACTAGTGGCACGTATTGACCATAATGTGCAGGATTTTCATAATTGATATTGTAATTCTCAACATCAATAATAAATGAGATAAGATGATCTTTCTCCTCATAAGTTAATTATGTGCCATCGGTGTAGTAGGTTCTATCTACCATCTTCCGTACATTTTTTGAAGAATGAAAATAAGATGTCAATGGAAAAAGTTGTCAACTATTTTGAAATAAACAATATAAATTACTTAATAAATATGTTTGAGAAACTCACATAGAGGTAGAAGTGGAAGCGTATCAACAAGGACCCAAATGTCCATATTCTCTTCATCGATGTCAGGATCACAAAGATCGAAGATGACAAGCATACCCTCCTGAAAATCATACGCCTTGCACAGTGCTTCCCAATTGGAGCAACCAAAATGGGATACGCCCTCAGAATTATATAGATTTACAGCAAAATCATAACTATGATGGGTCCTTAGGTGAACTATCTTTGTCTCTGTATTTTCATGATCTTCAAAATCCAGCTTCTCCAAGACATAGTGTCTTGCATGGCATGGGATAAGCTAGTCGAATTGTAAAAGACAGAAATTACACGTTGAAGAAGCAGAAGTCATGCTTAATTATGAAAAAAATACTTGTCGTTGTTGCATACCGTTTCAACATCAAAGGTCTCGCCAAGCTTAATACTGAAGCGCCGATCATCTACCAGATGAGGCCTATCGCACATACCCCGGCCATCGCCGCACCAGTCGCACTCCGGGAGGCTACTGTCATCGTCAGACATTTCCTATGTTCATAATTCAAAGATTAAACTTGTACAATTCAATACATGTACTACAAAAACTAAATTAAATCATTATTATTCATCACGGGTTGACTATCGGTCTGTCGAGTCTTTTCTTGAAAACTCTCAACTCACGTGGTGTATATATTCGACCGTCGGTGATGGTCGCTCCTCCCTTCATCCCCGAGTGCATTACACCAAAATGTATAGCACACGGGGACGAAGGAGAAGCGACCCCCATGACAACAGCCAGCATTCTTCTTCTCTCATATATATGGTGGAGTCTCAACAAACTTAAAGTCAACCCGAAATGTTGTTTAATTATCTTTCTACAAAATCCGGGCCACTCAATATTTCCTACAAATTATAGCACAAGTCATGCCAAAATTCACGGAAAAATCCGACATGACCTTTGCTAAAAAGCACATATATCGAGCGCCTGAAATTTGCCGGAATGGAAATTAATCAACACTCCGGCAAAACATAGGCCACTGTGAGGTGTTCCCTGCAAACATAGGGCACTTGGGAAAGCACTAGTACTACACAACACTACATATCACATGTCTAAATCTCCATCATATTTGAAATACCTACATTGAAACATGGGGATTTAGCTGGTCTCACCTTGAGGTCGGAGGGGGTCGATGACGGGGACGACGGCAGGGACGATGCAGGGCTCCTTGATTTCTGCAAAAACAAAATATAAACAAAAACATTATTATCCTCATTTTAGTACTTAGTGAAACCCTATAAGATATGAACTAAACATTATTATGCTGAATCAAAAGACCTACATTTACTAAAAATTTGTAAAACCTAGTTCTAACCCTAACAGTTATCCATCCATCCATCTATCTATCCAAAGCATTACTAAAAAAACTAGTTTAACCCATCTGTCTATCCATCTAATCTATCCAAGCATTACAAAATAAATCATCCGCCCATATATATGAACACCTAGGGTTAATTACATATAACTAGTTTAGTGCTCTAATGGTGAAATGGGCTCATATATATGAACATAATACTACCTACCTATTCTACAATCAAATTCTAACTAATTTTTATTACTAAAAATTTGTATACCTATTTTTTGACTCAAAATCTATATACAGAGAGAGGTGGGAGGAGGGAGGAGTGAGGAGGAGGAGGGAGGAGGAGTGAGGGGCAGTGGGAAGAGGGAGGAGAGAGGAGGAGCGCAGTGGGAGAAGGGAGGAGGGCGGCCGAAGGCGGAGGGAGGAGTGAGGAGGGCGTGGCCGGAGGAGGAGGAGGGCGCGACAGAAGGAGGAAGTGGCTGGAGGAGGAGGAGGGCACGGCCGGAGGAGAGAGGAGGGCGGTGGAAGGATCAGGAGGGAGGAGGGGGCATACCGAGGAGGAGGAGGGCGGCGGCGATGAGGAGGACGGGGAGAGAGTGGAGAGGGATAGTGAGAAGAGCGAATGAGAGGGAGAGCATGAGGGTCGGCCACGCGGGGAAGATGACAAGCTAGGGTTAGTAGTAGCGCGGGTTGGGGACAAGCGATACTACTACGGTGAATAGCATTAGCGCTGGATACCTATACACGCTGATGCTAAGTGAGGCTCGCCATGTGGCGCCCAGTTCAAACCTAGCAGTAGCCCGTTTTGCTACCAAACGCTATTGATATGCGGGTAGCAGTAGCGCCTTTTACTAGCACGCGCTACTACTAATTAGCAGTAGCGCCACCTTTTAACATGCGCCACCACGCACCATAATTCCCTACTGACGTCTGTTGAAAAAAAGTCACTATTGCCGACCCACAGTCAGTCAGAAAAATTTCTAACAGACTATGGGTTAGGAAACCTGTGTACACTGACCCTTTGTCGGTCAGGAATGGTACAACATATACCGTCCAGCAGTCAGGAATTTTATTATGACCCATGGAACATCGGTCGGTAAATAACCCCGACCAACAGTCTGACACTAAACTGGGCCTGCTCCGTGAAAAGCCGAAAATTTTAGCGCCAAACCGGCCCAACCCGCGAAGTTTTCGCCCTCGAAATCACAAAGACGCCGCCGCCCCACGCTCCATTCGTTCCCCACCCACGAAATCCCTAGCTCTCTCCTGTTCCCCACGCACGCCGGCGCCCCAAGCCGGTCAGCCCCCACGCCTCCTACGCCGCCCCACGCCGCCCGGGGCTACCGCCGGTCTATCTCACCACCGCCCCACGCCGCCCTTCCTCCGTAGCACCGCCACATGCCGCCCTGTCCCTACAGCGCAGCCCAACTCTGTCGTGCCTCTCTCCGCCACCGGCTCCACACCCTCATGCTCTCTCTCCGGTTGACCGCCTCTCTCCATCCTCCCTGGCCCGACCTCCCCATCTCCACCGTCCAGCTCACGGAGACACACGCAGCGGCAGATTTGGATCGGGGCAGCGTGCGCCTGGGCAAGGGCATCCCTCTCTGTCTTTGGCTGGGCAAGGGCACCGAAGCGGCTGAGGTACAGCTCCTCCCTCCATACATTCCTCTGTCTTTGCCTTCAGCTATTTTGCCGCATCAATTTTGTGTTACAAAGTTTTTTTAAGTGATGAACTGGGAGTGAAGGAGTCCACCATGGATTATGGCTAGAAGACTGTGCTATTTGCCCAGTCAGTACTCTGTTGGTAGACGCTATTTAGGTGGATTTAATTTTTTGTAGTACTGAGTTATGTTAGATGGAAATTGATTTATGTTAGATTTAATTTTTGTTACAGTACTGAGTTATGTTGGCAGCCTGCAACTTCTTTGTCAAAAATTGTGAAAATAGCTTGGTTCTCTCGAAATCAAAGCTTCTTTGCAGCACCAATGGATGTTCTAGTGTTTGTGCTGCTCCAGCTAATCACACTAGTTGAATGCGCGCACAGAATGCAGGTATTGTTATGAAAAGATAAATAAAGTCATAATCTGAATTTGCCTAGATTATATTGAAGTTATACATCTCTGTTACAATTAACATGCATCCTAGCAACTCACTTATTCAAATCCCACCCTGTTTATTTTTACTGAATAAAAATACGCAGGAAAAATTGTTCATTCTATGTTGTGGCAACACATGGCTATCTCCCTTTCCATTTTGTAACCACTACAGTCTCCAGATACTTCCTTTCTGTTGACATGTGGACTATGCCCATCAGTTTTGGTTCTTTTTTATGCTACTGCCGCACTTGGGTTTGCAATTTTATTTGACCATGGTTCCCGCCAGCAGAGCTGACGGATGGACATAAAGGATGAAGACCATGCAACAACTGTAACCTCGCATTTGGCAGCCACACACGAAGAGCAATGGCAGTGTCTTCCTCTAGCTCTGTATAGTATTTTTACCCATTGAGACAGAAGAAAAGATGAGAGACAACATATGCGTGCATGTACTTTCCATTTGCACTGCATTTCAAACAGGTATTCCGTCCTACCAATGCTATATAATTAGATACATGCCTTTTTAAAGCCAGGGTCCAAACGGTGCATTAAAAAATTAAAAATACTCCCTCCAATCCATATTAATTGTCGCTCAAATGGATGTGTCTAGCACTGAAATACATTTAGATACATCCGTTTGAGGGACAAGTAATATGGACCGGAGGGAGTACAATGTATCACAAATTATTACATAATGAGGATTTCTCCAAAAAAATAGTATTATTCTGTTCAGCGTGATATCGCCATCCTGAATATCTTTGCACAAAGTAACAACCATTTGGTACTTCTTTCTTAACAGGAACCATTTGGTACTGAAATTCTATTAACCAAAAGTAGTATGTGATAGCTTTCAAAAGAACCATGGTGTGCGACATCAATGGCCAAGGAATACTTTGCATTAATAACACCAGTTAACTTCAATCACAAACCTTCAGTTAAATCCTTCTTGGTATGACAAGGGCGTTATATTAAACATCCTTGTATCCTAAAGCAAGGTCTGAGCATCTCACATTGATGATGTCGTGCATCACTTCTATGATAAACAGCCTAAGCAGCACTAAAATCTTATGAGAAAAAAATATAATCCTTTTATTATAATGAACTTCAACAAGATATGATGGACCTCTTGTATGGTCAGTGACAAGAAAACCAAGCAAGAGAAATACCAGGAGCATACATAGTTGTTGGGGACTGAGGTCGGTCCACACCTAACTCCTTCCGAAAACCTGACTTTTCTCTGTTTGCAAGATTCTTGTAAACAGAAATTGCAAGAGCGTGTGATTACTCATAGTGAAGAAGCATACATCTATCTATAAGAAGAGTGCGATGCTATTAGATTATTATGTGTACTTCTAGTGTATTTGTTGCCAAACCTAGATCAATATTGACCTCATAGGTACACAAAAAAATAGACTCGAAAACACACGAAAGGGGAAAAGGGGTACCCGTTTTAAGATGTCTTTAAACTAGGCTGCGTATAGCTCAACACACAGCTTTGCAAACCTAGATCAATATTGACATTTGTTGGGCATGTTCCTTTTTTCAGAGCTCCAACGTGTGCATGGAAACCCATGAAGAAAATTTAATAGCGTATATATACATGTTTTCTTTGTCTTGAAATTTCTAGGCCTCTTGTATGATAAGTGACAAGAAAAACAATCAAGAAAATAAAAGAAGGAGCATACATAGTCATCAAGTCCAAGATCGGTCCACACATGATCCCTTGTCAAAGCCTAACTTTTCTGTGTTTGCAAGATTCTTGTAAAGGAAATTAGAAGAGCGTGTGATTATTTATAGTGAAGAAGCAAACCACAAATCTATAAGAACATGCAAATACTACTGGATTACCACGCATACTTCTCGCATATTAGTTTGTAAAAGTCCAAGGACAGTGCAAATTAACTCGCCCCTAATTGTTGTAGTTTCAATGCCATCTAACTGAGCGTCCTGCATTCTCTCATTTTAATAGGCATTTTATGAGCTGGACTCAACTGCTTTGAGCTTTGTTATCAACACTTCACACACACAATGGAAGGATTAGAAGTTAGATTTAAAGATGTACAAGTTTGATGCTGTGCTGACTGATGCACAACTTATGAAAAGACTTGATAGCAGAATTGGTGAAGCTGACTGGAAGACCCTTATTACTTATTGGAGATCTTCGGTATTTGAAGTAAGTCATCCTGCTGAATCAAAACTGTAGTATATCCATCCAAATATCAAAACTGTAGTGTATTCCAATGTATCTATTGCTGCCACCAGGAAGATAGCATTATGTTTTCTGTGTCCATGTATCTATTGCTGCAACCAGGAACATAGCAACATCCCTTTCAGTACCATTCAATTTATGGCCACTACTGAAGAGTAAATAAAGATAACTGAAATACTGTACTTCTCACATGGATAGAAAAACCAATGGAAGGTGCATCTCTAATACTTAGCTATATGGTACCAGTTCCCTAGAAAAACAAGTTACATGACCACATAACTCTTTCTTGTGTTCAAGAAATAAAATTTACAGTTTCAATTACGCCTCTTAAACCATCCTCCATGTTAATCTTGTCTGAGGTATTCTCTTACAGAAAGTCAAACATCAACAGATGACAGATGCGTCTGAAACCTGTAGTGAACTGGACTTCCCTTCGCCTTTTATGTCTCATATTCTTTCTCTCTTGCAGATCTCTGATGGTGGTGGAAAGACAACATTTGTTTATGCCATTGTGGACAATAAAATGTGAGAATATATCTTTTCTTCATCATCATTGTCGAAAGGCTGCTAGTACTTACCTTTTTGTAGTTATAACTAGATGAGTGTGGCAGTCAACATAGCTACAGCTACAACATTTGTTTATTTTCCCTGTTATGCACCTCGACATGAATTATTTTCAGGTTCACAGCATAACATAAATCGTCAGTGCACAACATTTATTTCACCTTGTGATATAAATCATGTGAAGATAGTCATGAAATGATTCAATCATCCAATTATTTCTCAAAACTTGGGGTCGTGTCTCCTGGTCGACTTAGGCTATTCTTGGTTTGACACTTCCGCAAGGATCCCAAGTTTACAGGCCTGCAAATCAAACTTATTCACCTCAAAGTTAGTGGCTATATATTAATTTGGTTTCTATGTTTCATGCATGATGCTCTTTACTCTCAAGTTGAACAGGTAGTACAGTAGTACTCACTGAAAAGGAAATTTCATCAGCTTGCATGTATATTAATTGTATGCTTTTTCGTCTTTCCAGGTTGCTGTCTGGTTGTGTAGGGAAGACAAGAGGACTAAGAAGGAACCGTGAAGCTGTCAGTTTGCACCAACTAGATATCTTCTGTAATGGAGCAAAAACAATCCATCGTGTAGCTACCATTTTGTAAAGGATATCTTGTGTAACGGAGCAAGCATTGAATCGTCGGATATGTATCTATCATTTTGTAAACCTATCGGGTGTTTTGATCACCTAGACAAATGTTTCCTCTTATTTAGTTACCTCTATTATGAGAATTATTAGTGTTATTTTTGTTTGGTTCTATTTTAATATTTCAGAGTACATGCAAGTTATTGTAACTTTATAGATAATGATCAGATATGTAACCTGATTGATATTGTTTTGATAATGTAATGTGCCTAATACCATTGGCAAAGTGCAGACGAACTATCGGTCGGCAAAAGGAAGCACCGTCCTACTGTTGGTCGGGAAAGGTTCATGCTAGGCCCAATGGGCTGTTGGTCGGCAAAGATAATACCATCAGATTGTTGGTCAGGAAAGGTTCATGGCAGGGCCAACGGAAAGTTCGTTGGCAAAAATATTGTCGTCGATCAATCGGTCGGGAAAGGTTTGGAAGAGAAAATCGGTCGGGAAAGGTTTGTGGCAGGGCCAACAAAAAGTCGGTCGGTAATGTTTCATAAAGCCGTCCAACAGTCCGTCGGGAAAAATATGTTGGTCGGGAAAAGTCTTTCCCGTCTGGACTTTCCCCAACAGACTGTGTTGGTTGGCAATAGTCTTCCCCAACCGATTGTTTGTCAGCGAAAGCTGTTTTCCCGACCAATCTGTGTGTCGGGGAAGTAGTGCTGTGGTGTAGCTGATAAGCTTCTATGTATAAGCTTTTCCCTAGTAGTGTATATCTTGCCATAGCTGCAATACTTCTATCCACTAGATTAATTTGTTAGAATAGACTCGAGAAAGAATTTTAGGGTTAGGTTTTAGCCGAACGCATCTCAGACCGATCGAATAGGAATTTTCGCTCCCACCAATTTGGCCCTAGGGCTGCAAACGAGTCGAGCTCGAGCGAGTTGGATTTGGCTCAACTCAACTCATAAAAAATTCGAGCGAGCTCAAATTGAGTGAAGCTCATGATCGAGCTGCAGAACATGACTCATGCTCAACTTGTAACGATCTCAGGACGATCTCGAGCTAGTTTCGAGCTAAATGAGATGGTAAAAATTATAAATCTATGGATGAAAAACAAAAAAATTAAGGCGAATATGCTGGGAACCTTTGCCAAATATATAGGATATTTAACAGATAGTCGACCATGTGCCATAACTAGGCCTAAATCTTCTCTGCACTTAATTAAGTTTCCATGTTCATTGGTAAATAAAATGGAGAAAAATTATGAACAACATATATGGTAATAAATTATCTTATTTTCATTTAATATATGGCATGATCATTTAACATAATGATATTATGTTGAGCTATCGAGCTAAAATTGAGCGAGCCAATATTGCCTCAAGATCGGCTCGTTTCTCGGTCAATCTACATAAAGTGTTCAAACTCAGCTCTTTTCTTTTCGAGTCGATCTCGAGTCGAGTCAAAAAACGAGTCGATCTCGAGCGGCTCACGAGCCTCGAGCTTTTCTTGCAGCTCTATTTGGCCCTGGCCATTGCACAAATACAACTCGGTTCCACCGAAACGTACTAATCGGTGAGACCGAAAGTAAAGTTCCAGTTAAACCCTAGCATCTTGGAAACAGCAGAAACAGAAAAATGAATCAGTGGCACCGTGAAATGAATCAGAAACAATTCAAACCAGAGAAACACCCGCGCTAGCAAAAGAAACGCACGTTGAGCGGCCCACTTAGCCCGCAAACGGAGGGCCCTGTGCGAAAGCGCAACAACTTGACACAGAATGCGTCACATAGGACCTCCCGCGTTGGAGATGCCCTAACCACGAACCCAATCTTCTTCGACATATCTCGGCGATGGCCTATGGGTTCGCTTGCTGGGCCGGCCCTCTTCCTTGGCTGGGCTAGTAGACCGTTGCTAACACGCTCCCACGCTAGTTTGGTCCAAAAACAGCGAAATCACTAATTAAGGAGTACTTATGTCAAAGATCACTCCCACCTTCTCAGGTTGCGATAAGTGCATGCGCACCACTTGTCGCAGCCTGAGAGTTTTCACTTTTTACGTACATCTGTTTATTCAAAACGTTTTATCTCTTAAACCGTGCGTCCAAATCTCGAACCGTCTTCATCATTGGATTCCTCTTGTCGAGATCTTCAAAACTAGATCCCATGTTGATAGGTTTTGACAAATTTTTTTAACGAAAAAACGGTCAAAAAATGGACGAAAAAATGAACCGGAAGCACGTTTTTTCCCCTTTTCGAAAGAGGCACGGCCGTGCCTCTCGCGGAAGAAAAATAATTAAAAAACACGTTTTTACCGTTTCCGAGATGCATGCGAAGCACAACCGTACTTCTCGCGGAAGCAAAACCGTGCTTCTCACGGAAGGAAAAAAACAGGAAACATGTTTTTTTTTCCTGTTTTCAAGAGACAACCTTTTGCAAAAGTAAAAATGTGCCTCTCGCGGAAGGAAAAACAGAAAACACATTTTTTTTTGTCGTTTCCGAGAGACATGGCCATGCCTCTCATAAAAGCAAAACCGTGCATCTCGCGAAAGAAAAAGACTTGTTTTTTCTTGAATTTTTTTATCTCCAAAAGCGAAGGAAGACCATGAAAAACTAAAAAATCCGAAAAAACCCAAGAAAAAAACCATTCAAAAAGCCAAAAAATACGAGCGGTAAAATAAAAAGAAACAAAATCCAGAGCGCGATACGCGATGACGACTGAGAGCGCGCCACTCGGCCGACCCTCAAGTGATCTTTGGGATGCTTTCAAAAAAGAGTGGCTCACCCTCAAGTGATCTTTCGGATACTTTCAAAAAAGCGCTCGCCAAATAGGTGCTCTCGAAAAACAGAAGTCCATGCATGCATCCGTTTGACCATAAAATTTTCTTGGAGAACCGCTTTGCCCAAAAATTAGACCGGCACGTACAAGAGCTACTCTACATGCATGAGTTGGTTTCGGAACGAGACGTCAGACCGACGCGTACAAGAGCTGCACTTCGATATTGTATTGATAATGTAATGTGCCTAATACCATTGGCAAAGTGCAGACGAACTATCGGTCGGCAAAAGGAAGCACCGTCCTACTGTTGGTCGGGAAAGGTTCATGCTAGGCCCAATGGGCTGTTGGTCGGCAAAGATAATACCATCAGATTGTTGGTCAGGAAAGGTTCATGGCAGGGCCAACGGAAAGTTCGTTGGCAAAAATATTGTCGTCGATCAATCGGTCGGGAAAGGTTTGGAAGAGAAAATCGGTCGGGAAAGGTTTGTGGCAGGGCCAACAAAAAGTCGGTCGGTAATGTTTCATAAAGCCGTCCAACAGTCCGTCAGGAAAAATATGTTGGTCGGGAAAAGTCTTTCCCATCTGGACTTTCCCCAACAGACTGTGTTGGTTGGCAATAGTCTTCCCCAACCGATTGTTTGTCAGCGAAAGCTGTTTTCCCGACCAATCTGTGTGTCGGGGAAGTAGTGTTGTGGTGTAGCTGATAAGCTTCTATGTATAAGCTTTTCCCTAGTAGTGTATATCTTGCCATAGCTGCAATACTTCTATCCACTAGATTAATTTGTTAGAATAGACTCGAGAAAGAATTTTAGGGTTAGGTTTTAGCCGAACGCATCTCAGACCGATCGAATAGGAATTTTCGCTCCCACCAATTTGGCCCTAGGGCTGCAAACGAGTCGAGCTCGAGCGAGTTGGATTTGGCTCAACTCAACTCATAAAAAATTCGAGCGAGCTCAAATTGAGTGAAGCTCATGATCGAGCTGCAGAACATGACTCATGCTCAACTTGTAACGATCTCAGGACGATCTCGAGCTAGTTTCGAGCTAAATGAGATGGTAAAAATTATAAATCTATGGATGAAAAACAAAAAAATTAAGGCGAATATGCTGGGAACCTTTGCCAAATATATAGGATATTTAACAGATAGTCGACCATGTGCCATAACTAGGCCTAAATCTTCTCTGCACTTAATTAAGTTTCCATGTTCATTGGTAAATAAAATGGAGAAAAATTATGAACAACATATATGGTAATAAATTATCTTATTTTCATTTAATATATGGCATGATCATTTAACATAATGATATTATGTTGAGCTATCGAGCTAAAATTGAGCGAGCCAATATTGCCTCAAGATCGGCTCGTTTCTCGGTCAATCTACATAAAGTGTTCAAACTCAGCTCTTTTCTTTTCGAGTCGATCTCGAGTCGAGTCAAAAAACGAGTCGATCTCGAGCGGCTCACGAGCCTCGAGCTTTTCTTGCAGCTCTATTTGGCCCTGGCCATTGCACAAATACAACTCGGTTCCACCGAAACGTACTAATCGGTGAGACCGAAAGTAAAGTTCCAGTTAAACCCTAGCATCTTGGAAACAGCAGAAACAGAAAAATGAATCAGTGGCACCGTGAAATGAATCAGAAACAATTCAAACCAGAGAAACACCCGCGCTAGCAAAAGAAACGCACGTTGAGCGGCCCACTTAGCCCGCAAACGGAGGGCCCTGTGCGAAAGCGCAACAACTTGACACAGAATGCGTCACATAGGACCTCCCGCGTTGGAGATGCCCTAACCACGAACCCAATCTTCTTCGACATATCTCGGCGATGGCCTATGGGTTCGCTTGCTGGGCCGGCCCTCTTCCTTGGCTGGGCTAGTAGACCGTTGCTAACACGCTCCCACGCTAGTTTGGTCCAAAAACAGCGAAATCACTAATTAAGGAGTACTTATGTCAAAGATCACTCCCACCTTCTCAGGTTGCGATAAGTGCATGCGCACCACTTGTCGCAGCCTGAGAGTTTTCACTTTTTACGTACATCTGTTTATTCAAAACGTTTTATCTCTTAAACCGTGCGTCCAAATCTCGAACCGTCTTCATCATTGGATTCCTCTTGTCGAGATCTTCAAAACTAGATCCCATGTTGATAGGTTTTGACGAATTTTTTTAACGAAAAAACGGTCAAAAAATGGACGAAAAAATGAACCGGAAGCACGTTTTTTCCCCTTTTCGAAAGAGGCACGGCCGTGCCTCTCGCGGAAGAAAAATAATTAAAAAACACGTTTTTACCGTTTCCGAGATGCATGCGAAGCACAACCGTACTTCTCGCGGAAGCAAAACCGTGCTTCTCACGGAAGGAAAAAAACAGGAAACATGTTTTTTTTTCCTGTTTTCAAGAGACAACCTTTTGCAAAAGTAAAAATGTGCCTCTCGCGGAAGGAAAAACAGAAAACAAATTTTTTTTGTCGTTTCCGAGAGACATGGCCATGTCTCTCATAAAAGCAAAACCGTGCATCTCGCGAAAGAAAAAGACTTGTTTTTTCTTGAATTTTTTTATCTCCAAAAGCGAAGGAAGACCATGAAAAACTAAAAAATCCGAAAAAACCCAAGAAAAAAACCATTCAAAAAGCCAAAAAATACGAGCGGTAAAATAAAAAGAAACAAAATCCAGAGCGCGATACGCGGTGACGACTGAGAGCGCGCCACTCGGCCGACCCTCAAGTGATCTTTGGGATGCTTTCAAAAAAGAGTGGCTCACCCTCAAGTGATCTTTGGGATACTTTCAAAAAAGCGCTCGCCAAATAGGTGCTCTCGAAAAACAGAAGTCCATGCATGCATCCGTTTGACCATAAAATTTTCTTGGAGAACCGCTTTGCCCAAAAATTAGACCGGCACGTACAAGAGCTACTCTACATGCATGAGTTGGTTTCGGAACGAGACGTCAGACCGACGCGTACAAGAGCTGCACTTCGATATTGTATTGATAATGTAATGTGCCTAATACCATTGGCAAAGTGCAGACGAACTATCGGTCGGCAAAAGGAAGCACCGTCCTACTGTTGGTCGGGAAAGGTTCATGCTAGGCCCAATGGGCTGTTGGTCGGCAAAGATAATACCATCAGATTGTTGGTCAGGAAAGGTTCATGGCAGGGCCAACGGAAAGTTCGTTGGCAAAAATATTGTCGTCGATCAATCGGTCGGGAAAGGTTTGGAAGAGAAAATCGGTCGGGAAAGGTTTGTGGCAGGGCCAACAAAAAGTTGGTCGGTAATGTTTCATAAAGCCGTCCAACAGTCCGTCAGGAAAAATATGTTGGTCGGGAAAAGTCTTTCCCATCTGGACTTTCCCCAACAGACTGTGTTGGTTGGCAATAGTCTTCCCCAACCGATTGTTTGTCAGCGAAAGCTGTTTTCCCGACCAATCTGTGTGTCGGGGAAGTAGTGCTGTGGTGTAGCTGATAAGCTTCTATGTATAAGCTTTTCCCTAGTAGTGTATATCTTGCCATAGCTGCAATACTTCTATCCACTAGATTAATTTGTTAGAATAGACTCGAGAAAGAATTTTAGGGTTAGGTTTTAGCCGAACGCATCTCAGACCGATCGAATAGGAATTTTCGCTCCCACCAATTTGGCCCTAGGGCTGCAAACGAGTCGAGCTCGAGCGAGTTGGATTTGGCTCAACTCAACTCATAAAAAATTCGAGCGAGCTCAAATTGAGTGAAGCTCATGATCGAGCTGCAGAACATGACTCATGCTCAACTTGTAACGATCTCAGGACGATCTCGAGCTAGTTTCGAGCTAAATGAGATGGTAAAAATTATAAATCTATGGATGAAAAACAAAAAAATTAAGGCGAATATGCTGGGAACCTTTGCCAAATATATAGGATATTTAACAGATAGTCGACCATGTGCCATAACTAGGCCTAAATCTTCTCTGCACTTAATTAAGTTTCCATGTTCATTGGTAAATAAAATGGAGAAAAATTATGAACAACATATATGGTAATAAATTATCTTATTTTCATTTAATATATGGCATGATCATTTAACATAATGATATTATGTTGAGCTATCGAGCTAAAATTGAGCGAGCCAATATTGCCTCAAGATCGGCTCGTTTCTCGGTCAATCTACATAAAGTGTTCAAACTCAGCTCTTTTCTTTTCGAGTCGATCTCGAGTCGAGTCAAAAAACGAGTCGATCTCGAGCGGCTCACGAGCCTCGAGCTTTTCTTGCAGCTCTATTTGGCCCTGGCCATTGCACAAATACAACTCGGTTCCACCGAAACGTACTAATCGGTGAGACCGAAAGTAAAGTTCCAGTTAAACCCTAGCATCTTGGAAACAGCAGAAACAGAAAAATGAATCAGTGGCACCGTGAAATGAATCAGAAACAATTCAAACCAGAGAAACACCCGCGCTAGCAAAAGAAACGCACGTTGAGCGGCCCACTTAGCCCGCAAACGGAGGGCCCTGTGCGAAAGCGCAACAACTTGACACAGAATGCGTCACATAGGACCTCCCGCGTTGGAGATGCCCTAACCACGAACCCAATCTTCTTCGACATATCTCGGCGATGGCCTATGGGTTCGCTTGCTGGGCCGGCCCTCTTCCTTGGCTGGGCTAGTAGACCGTTGCTAACACGCTCCCACGCTAGTTTGGTCCAAAAACAGCGAAATCACTAATTAAGGAGTACTTATGTCAAAGATCACTCCCACCTTCTCAGGTTGCGATAAGTGCATGCGCACCACTTGTCGCAGCCTGAGAGTTTTCACTTTTTACGTACATCTGTTTATTCAAAACGTTTTATCTCTTAAACCGTGCGTCCAAATCTCGAACCGTCTTCATCATTGGATTCCTCTTGTCGAGATCTTCAAAACTAGATCCCATGTTGATAGGTTTTGACAAAATTTTTTAACGAAAAAACGGTCAAAAAATGGACGAAAAAATGAACCGGAAGCACGTTTTTTCCCCTTTTCGAAAGAGGCACGGCCGTGCCTCTCGCGGAAGAAAAATAATTAAAAAACACGTTTTTACCGTTTCCGAGATGCATGCGAAGCACAACCGTACTTCTCGCGGAAGCAAAACCGTGCTTCTCACGGAAGGAAAAAAACAGGAAACATGTTTTTTTTTTCCTGTTTTCAAGAGACAACCTTTTGCAAAAGTAAAAATGTGCCTCTCGCGGAAGGAAAAACAGAAAACACATTTTTTTTGTCGTTTCCGAGAGACATGGCCATGCCTCTCATAAAAGCAAAACCGTGCATCTCGCGAAAGAAAAAGACTTGTTTTTTCTTGAATTTTTTTATCTCCAAAAGCGAAGGAAGACCATGAAAAACTAAAAAATCCGAAAAAACCCAAGAAAAAAACCATTCAAAAAGCCAAAAAATACGAGCGGTAAAATAAAAAGAAACAAAATCCAGAGCGCGATACGCGGTGACGACTGAGAGCGCGCCACTCGGCCGACCCTCAAGTGATCTTTGGGATGCTTTCAAAAAAGAGTGGCTCACCCTCAAGTGATCTTTGGGATACTTTCAAAAAAGCGCTCGCCAACTAGGTGCTCTCGAAAAACAGAAGTCCATGCATGCATCCGTTTGACCATAAAATTTTCTTGGAGAACCGCTTTGCCCAAAAATTAGACCGGCACGTACAAGAGCTACTCTACATGCATGAGTTGGTTTCGGAACGAGACGTCAGACCGACGCGTACAAGAGCTGCACTTCGATATTGTTTTGATAATGTAATGTGCCTAATACCATTGGCAAAGTGCAGACGAACTATCGGTCGGCAAAAGGAAGCACCGTCCTACTGTTGGTCGGGAAAGGTTCATGCTAGGCCCAATGGGCTGTTGGTCGGCAAAGATAATACCATCAGATTGTTGGTCAGGAAAGGTTCATGGCAGGGCCAACGGAAAGTTCGTTGGCAAAAATATTGTCGTCGATCAATCGGTCGGGAAAGGTTTGGAAGAGAAAATCGGTCGGGAAAGGTTTGTGGCAGGGCCAACAAAAAGTCGGTCGGTAATGTTTCATAAAGCCGTCCAACAGTCCGTCAGGAAAAATATGTTGGTCGGGAAAAGTCTTTCCCATCTGGACTTTCCCCAACAGACTGTGTTGGTTGGCAATAGTCTTCCCCAACCGATTGTTTGTCAGCGAAAGCTGTTTTCCCGACCAATCTGTGTGTCGGGGAAGTAGTGTTGTGGTGTAGCTGATAAGCTTCTATGTATAAGCTTTTCCCTAGTAGTGTATATCTTGCCATAGCTGCAATACTTCTATCCACTAGATTAATTTGTTAGAATAGACTCGAGAAAGAATTTTAGGGTTAGGTTTTAGCCGAACGCATCTCAGACCGATCGAATAGGAATTTTCGCTCCCACCAATTTGGCCCTAGGGCTGCAAACGAGTCGAGCTCGAGCGAGTTGGATTTGGCTCAACTCAACTCATAAAAAATTCGAGCGAGCTCAAATTGAGTGAAGCTCATGATCGAGCTGCAGAACATGACTCATGCTCAACTTGTAACGATCTCAGGACGATCTCGAGCTAGTTTCGAGCTAAATGAGATGGTAAAAATTATAAATCTATGGATGAAAAACAAAAAAATTAAGGCGAATATGCTGGGAACCTTTGCCAAATATATAGGATATTTAACAGATAGTCGACCATGTGCCATAACTAGGCCTAAATCTTCTCTGCACTTAATTAAGTTTCCATGTTCATTGGTAAATAAAATGGAGAAAAATTATGAACAACATATATGGTAATAAATTATCTTATTTTCATTTAATATATGGCATGATCATTTAACATAATGATATTATGTTGAGCTATCGAGCTAAAATTGAGCGAGCCAATATTGCCTCAAGATCGGCTCGTTTCTCGGTCAATCTACATAAAGTGTTCAAACTCAGCTCTTTTCTTTTCGAGTCGATCTCGAGTCGAGTCAAAAAACGAGTCGATCTCGAGCGGCTCACGAGCCTCGAGCTTTTCTTGCAGCTCTATTTGGCCCTGGCCATTGCACAAATACAACTCGGTTCCACCGAAACGTACTAATCGGTGAGACCGAAAGTAAAGTTCCAGTTAAACCCTAGCATCTTGGAAACAGCAGAAACAGAAAAATGAATCAGTGGCACCGTGAAATGAATCAGAAACAATTCAAACCAGAGAAACACCCGCGCTAGCAAAAGAAACGCACGTTGAGCGGCCCACTTAGCCCGCAAACGGAGGGCCCTGTGCGAAAGCGCAACAACTTGACACAGAATGCGTCACATAGGACCTCCCGCGTTGGAGATGCCCTAACCACGAACCCAATCTTCTTCGACATATCTCGGCGATGGCCTATGGGTTCGCTTGCTGGGCCGGCCCTCTTCCTTGGCTGGGCTAGTAGACCGTTGCTAACACGCTCCCACGCTAGTTTGGTCCAAAAACAGCGAAATCACTAATTAAGGAGTACTTATGTCAAAGATCACTCCCACCTTCTCAGGTTGCGATAAGTGCATGCGCACCACTTGTCGCAGCCTGAGAGTTTTCACTTTTTACGTACATCTGTTTATTCAAAACGTTTTATCTCTTAAACCGTGCGTCCAAATCTCGAACCGTCTTCATCATTGGATTCCTCTTGTCGAGATCTTCAAAACTAGATCCCATGTTGATAGGTTTTGACAAAATTTTTTAACGAAAAAACGGTCAAAAAATGGACGAAAAAATGAACCGGAAGCACGTTTTTTCCCCTTTTCGAAAGAGGCACGGCCGTGCCTCTCGCGGAAGAAAAATAATTAAAAAACACGTTTTTACCGTTTCCGAGATGCATGCGAAGCACAACCGTACTTCTCGCGGAAGCAAAACCGTGCTTCTCACGGAAGGAAAAAAACAGGAAACATGTTTTTTTTTTCCTGTTTTCAAGAGACAACCTTTTGCAAAAGTAAAAATGTGCCTCTCGCGGAAGGAAAAACAGAAAACACATTTTTTTTGTCGTTTCCGAGAGACATGGCCATGCCTCTCATAAAAGCAAAACCGTGCATCTCGCGAAAGAAAAAGACTTGTTTTTTCTTGAATTTTTTTATCTCCAAAAGCGAAGGAAGACCATGAAAAACTAAAAAATCCGAAAAAACCCAAGAAAAAAACCATTCAAAAAGCCAAAAAATACGAGCGGTAAAATAAAAAGAAACAAAATCCAGAGCGCGATACGCGGTGACGACTGAGAGCGCGCCACTCGGCCGACCCTCAAGTGATCTTTGGGATGCTTTCAAAAAAGAGTGGCTCACCCTCAAGTGATCTTTGGGATACTTTCAAAAAAGCGCTCGCCAACTAGGTGCTCTCGAAAAACAGAAGTCCATGCATGCATCCGTTTGACCATAAAATTTTCTTGGAGAACCGCTTTGCCCAAAAATTAGACCGGCACGTACAAGAGCTACTCTACATGCATGAGTTGGTTTCGGAACGAGACGTCAGACCGACGCGTACAAGAGCTGCACTTCGACTCGGACACAACAGAATCGCTTGTCCTCCTTAGATTATTTCTATCTATATAAGCACTGCGTTATCCCAGAACAGGTACGCCCATAACCAATATATCGAATCAATGGTCGACATCGAGAACCCGCCTGCCCCCAGCGCAGCGACGGCGGAGCCCAGCCGGCACGGCTTCTGGGCATGGAAGGAGAGGTTCGTCATCACCTACTTCACCTACAACCCTCCCGACTTCGGAGACGACGAGGTCGCGGCCGTGGACGCCGACGAGTGCAGCAGGTGCGGCTTTCTCTGTGTGGGGTCTCTGGCCGGGTTCCTCGTCTTTCTCGGCTCCCTGCTTCTCCTGCTCTTCTTCCATCAGCCGTCCCAATCCGCCATTGGATCGGTGGTCTACGTGGCCACGCGCGTCCTCGCCATGGCGGGCATGCTTGTCGGGTTTTGCTCCGCCTGCCTCTTTCTTGACCTTTGCGACAGGATGGATAAGGGTGATAAACATGCAGAGGTGATTATAGACAGGATGATGTAGATTTTTTTTTGTTGAATATAGGTTCCCTAGTAAAATACCAGTTCATATTCCAGGTGTACGTGATTGCTGTGAGGGACAGAGAGTCAGAGGTCATTAGACTTGTTAATGTAAATTCAAATTGTACCATGTATTCATCCATATATGTGTTTCTGAGTTACATAGTTTTACTAAACAGATTACAGATGTATACACCTGTCTTCTTGGAGTTTGCTGTACATACATGCATGGTCCTTAATTTTATTCCAAATATGCAGAACCGTCCATATACCGCACACGGTTAAAACTCCCTATCACAAACACAGTTTCGAACTGCGGCCTTGTTGCAATGGTTTGCAAATAAGACTGGTGCGTCACGCACACTACGAGATAACCATGTGAAATTAGTCCGCATGCCGCACACCATCCGTCCGAAACAAATGTGTGCGATGGGCCCAGCAATCACAAATGATCGGTATAATAACTAAACCTGTGAGATCTGCCATACATCCCACGTGATTAACAAGAAAGAAACATTTGCTTCGGACATCGTATTCGTATCACATACGATTTTCCTGTAACAATCGTGTGGGATGGGGTCCCCCGTCGCACACAATTTGATGGGTGGAAACGTTTGTGTCTCAGCCCATATACACAAATGATTGTACAAGCACAATCGTGTGGGATGGGTTCCTCAGTTGCACATGCTTTGATGGGCGAAAAACTTTTGTGTCTCGGCCCCATATCACGAATGATTGTAGAAGAAAAATCGTGTGGGATGGGCTCCTCCATCAATTTCGTGCTCGAGCGAGAGGTCCGCGACCTCGATGTCGTCGGTGGTCTGCCGGAGCGAGAGGCAGACATGGGCGACGTAGAGCGGCAGCACGAAGGAGGAGAGCACAAAGTTAATCTTGCTAACGAAGCTAGGAGGCGATGTGGATAAGGAATGGAGGCGTGAATGGAGTCAATTTACCCCCTCCCCTCCCTTTTATAGGTCAATAAAAAGATCAAGGGTTACCCCCATGTCACAGTAAAACCACCGGTTACTGACACTGAGAATCTGGAGCACGATCCCTTTATTGAAGGGATGTGCCAATGAAAACCGTCTTGGGCTACGATATGTCCAGCATTAACTGGCCGCCCGCGGTGACTCTTTGGTCCTCGGCCAAAAAAGGCTGCCAGAGTTTGACCCGGTTAGGCCTCACACAAAAAGCTCGTGTAGTTGCCTCCCTCCATGCTTTGCCGGGGGAAGGGCTCTCCTTGTACTTGTGCTCCCACATTCCCAACAAAATCAAGCAGGAGCGGGGTATTACACCTAAAAGGTGGCCCGGACCTGGGTAAACGACCGTGGTGCTCTCTGCTCATCCCGCTCTTTGCGTCTAGTGCTCTCCCCTCGCCGAATCACAAAGGGGCATGTTGACCCCATAGACCGGCGTTCCACACCGGCACCAATCATACATTGAGTGGTTGATCCTAATGATGAGCAAGTGATTCTATTGACAAGTGGCTAGTGAGACGATGTTGCTCCTGCCTCCTGTGATGATTGGTGATGTCCCTGCTAGAGTTTACTTACCACCCAACGAGGTAAGAAGGGACGGCTGCAGGCGCATTAGGGTTTATAGGTCATGAAACATCCATCTATTAGAGGAAAACGACTGGATTGAGCCTAATAAGAGCACTAAACAAACCGCATGACTGGACACCGTCCGAGTTGGATGCAATTAGCAATAGAGTCCACCCCTGACGTCCTTCCTATTTTCACAATTTCCATGGACCCTTTACCAGTTTCAAAATTACAGAACTATCATTTACACTATTAATAAAAAAATTGGGAGTAAATGGCTATCCACAGTAAAATGTACACTTAAAAATTGTTAGAGAAATATGGCTACGGAGGTGGAATAACGAAACAAGGAAATGGCTTGCATTACAAGGGCATGAACTCCTCATCGATCACCTTGTAGTGCTTCTTGGCGTCGTACTGCTGCACGATGAGCACGGAGGCGGTGGTGGAGAAGTCCGACGAGGCTAGGATGTCGCCGACGGGCCCGAGCTCCAGGCACTCTGCCCACTCCTCCAACCCCTCGGTGAGCACCGAGTTGCGGTCCCTTCCCTTACCCACCACGAAAAGCCGGTAGTCCCCCTGCATCCCCCGCAGCACCGCCACCAGCTCCGCCCCGTCCGCCACGTGCTTCTCGAGGTACCCGACGGACTTGTTGCCGGCGACGTGCTTCCGGTAGAACTCGGCGAAGAACTTGTCGTCCGCCTGCGCCTGCAGCTCCTCCTGCCCCATTGTCGTCGCCGCCATAGGCATATGCCGCTTGCTCTTGGACTCGAAGAGACTCGTCCGCGCCTTAGCCCGCGCCTGCGCCATCGCGTTCTGCACCACCCGTAGCGCCGTCAGCCGCACCGAAGCCTGTTGCTTGCACATGAACGACGCCAGCGTCAGTGCCTCCCGGTCGTCCACGCCGCCGATGAATACCACCACCACCGACGCCTGCGCCGTGCTATTTGGACGCTGCTGCTTGCCGAGGCCGCGGTCCACGATGATCCCCACCGAGCATGGCGCTAGCTGTAGCACCTTCTGGTTCACCAGCCGAAACCCGAAGTGGCCGCCGTCCATGGTGCCGTCCAGGCACTGTGTCTTGTGGAACGGCACTAGGATCAGCGCTGCCATGGCGTCCTCGGCGCAGATGCACAGGTCACTGTGCATGTCCGGGAACGACGACAGCGCCAGCAGCCGGCGCACCTTCACCTTGCCGCCGCACTCCGCCTGGTACGCGTCTAGCGCCTCGCCGATCAGCTTCCGCATCTCCGACACCTCCTCGTCCACCACTGTCACGCCGTCCAACCCACCGCTTTTCACGGTCGAAGACGCCGTCTGGTCCGTCAGCTGCACCATGTCCACGGCGTAGCACGCGATCTCGCCGTTGCCGGCGCCCCACCGGAGCGACTCCATGAGGAACGCGAGGGTCGGCACTTCCTGCGGGCCGCGGAGGCCGGCGACGAGGCGCAGCTCTGTGGACGGGTCGTGGTGCTGGAGGCCCATGAGGCGCCACTGCACGCTCCGGCGTGCCCAGGAGGCGATCCCCATCCCCACCATGGGCGTGACGGCGACGTTGAGCGCCACCATGAAGATGATGGCCATGAAGGACTTGTCGGTGAATATGATGCCGGCCTCAAAGGCGACGAGCGCGCAGTAGATGTGGAAGTAGCCCTTGACGTTGAGCAGCATGCCGAGCGCGAGCGCCTCGAGCCAGCCGAGGCCCCGGAGCAGCCGACGAGCTTGCCAAGCGTGCCCATGGAGGTTGCCAAGAAGATCTTCCACCAGGGGAAGGGCAGTTGCATGACGTAGGCGCGGAGGCCCTCGTCGGGCTTGAGGCCCGCGACCTCGATGTCGTCGGTGGTCTGCCGGAGCGAGAGGCAGACATGGGCGACGTAGAGCGGCAGCACGAAGGAGGAGAGCACAAAGTTAATCTTGCTGACGAGCAGCCGGGACACCCGGCCGGCACGAGCCTGGTGTCCTGGTGTATGGCTCCCGGGGGGACGGCAGACTGGATGAGGTTCCTCGTGGCCGCCGCGGACCACGTGTTGATCTGCGCCGTCGCTTGCTCCGGGTCTCTTTGGAAGTCGACGACGGACGCATCGGCCTTGTACGTGCTGACGACGGCGTGGACGTAGGCCGGCTTCAGTGGCCGCGTCAGGTCGCTCCACACGCCGCACGCGAACGCCACACTCGGCCCGCCGGACTCCGATCTGTCCCTGAGGGGCCCGTCCCGGAGACGCGCCACGGAGGCCTCTAGCTCGCGGCGGGATCGCGCGCCCGGCACACGGAGGATCTCTTCCAGGGTGTCCCCGCCGGCGCCGGCGGCCAGGAACGCGAGCACGGCGTAGATGGAGAGCGGCGAGAAGACCAGGTTCTTACCGCTGTTGGCGTCGCAGAGTCGCTTGGTGAGGCGGGCGGCGAGGTCGGCCATGCCGGACTCGTCGCCGGGCTGCTGCGCCTCCATCGATGGGCAGAGATCAGAGATCATGATTCAGTTGTATATATATATATATATATATATATATATATATATATATATATCTTTATCTTTATTACCTAATAATAAAGAGAATTGGGCGTGATTTTGCATAAAAGCCCCTCGGTTTATATGAAATTAATCCGCAATCCCTGTTTTAGTAAGTCTGTATATAACGTTACATTTTGCAAAAAAAAAACCCTGTATTCATTAGATTTGCATCCGCTGTCCTCGTAGTCTTATACATTTCTCTGGCGACGGCGATGGGTTGAGGGCTGCGGGGACGCCGCGGCGAGGAGGGGCAGGTTCTGCGGAGATGGCGCGGCGAGGTGGGGCAGTGGCGGTTGTGCGGCGAGGCGGGGCAGGTGCTGCGGAGACGGCGCGCGGCGAGGCGGGGCAGTGGCGTCGCGGGGGAGGATGGAGGACGCCGGAGCAGAGGACGACAGCCCCTCCATCGCTGCTGTCCGCGCACGCCCGCGTGCTCGCCTCCTTCCGCGCCCGCGCCGGAGCGCTGTTGTCTGCGCGCGCCCGCGTGCTCACCTCCGTCCGCGCCCTTCAGCTCGCCTCTGCCCGCCGCGCCCTTCAGCTCGCCTCCGCCCGCGTCCTGCCGCGTCCCAACCGCGCCGGGAGACCGTCTATCTGCCGCGCTTGCCTTTGCTCACGCCCTGCAGCTCGCCTCCGCCCTCGTCCTGCCGCGGTGAGCGCGAGCCTGCACCTGTGGCCGCGAGCAGGCAAAGCTGTGAGCTGTACGCTTCTGAATCTATGACGGATTTTTGCTCCCATGTTTGATTTGAATCTCTGACGGAAATCCTGCTCCCATGTCCTTCTCAAACTCCTGCCCCCGTGTCCTTCTCAAACAAAGAAACCGTCCCGACCCGGATTGGAGTTCGCTGCTATAAGTTGAATTGTTCTTGGCCGGAATAGTGAACCAGGCCAGCACCACCAGCGAGCAGTGCACCGTCGCTTGGGGTATGATACAGATCTTCTTACCTTGCTTCTCCTGTTTCCTGCCGTATAATGTTGCAATTCACTTGCTACCATTTGATCTTGCAATTGCCGTAGTTATCATTCTTAATGTAAGAGTTATTGAGTATTAATAGCTGCTCAATCTGTTTTTGATCATGCCGTGAATACTGGTGTGTTTTTATGTGCCCTTGCTAGGAGTCTTAGCAAGTTTTGTAGCCTGATTATTAGGGGTTTCATTGATTGAACTACTGGAGAAATTTGTATGCTAGCTGTTTGCTGATGCCTGACGGTGATTTTTGGTTGTCGCTCTGTTACAATGTAGTAATATATAATTTGGTCGGTTCGTGTTGTTGTGTTACTACCTCTGATCCCTAATTTGAGCAAAACTGCGACGCTTATTTGGGGCTGAGTTGATGCATTTGTGAACTTATCCTGCACTGTTTTATGACAACAATTAGATTGTGCTTTGGATGATTTTTTGCTTGATAATGATTTGCCAGTTGTAACACCATGCTCAGCATCATGTCGCCTTTGAGTATGCCGGAGGAACATGCACCGAGTTCACCTTTAAGTACGCCGGAGGAACCAGCGCTGTGTTCGCCGGAATTCTTGGTCCAGAGAAGCATTGTGAGTCCAACGGTGGCTACAACAGAGGTATGTGATGCCTCGACCTCCCTCAAAAACAGCCCTGCTGGGCCCTTCCCTCAAGCTTTTGTGTGTTCAGAGATTTATTTAGAGATGGTAACTGAGCAATAGGTTGTTATCTGTATTGTTTGATTTTTTGCATGCACTGTGGCTGGACATGATGTTGGCAAATACACTAGAGATTATGCTGCAATCTAGCATATATCTTCTAGGCCAATTACTGAATAAATCTGATGATGATTGATTCGGCGAAGTGTACTGATTGCTTAGTATAGATTGAAGCAGATTATGCGTTGGTGGGGCTGACAACTGAAGGAACTGCATCCTCATGGTGGCGCCGCGTTCCCTACTTTATTGTCCATGCTTCATAACATTTTTTCAAGAATAAAAATCGTGACATGCATCCATGAGCGCTCCTCTTGACTCGATTGTGTGTTGTAGGGACCGAAAGCCTACCAGTAATTGGGGTGGTCTGCCACTCAACATCCTCTCCAGCAACACCACAAAATACATACAGTTCCCTTTGATGTTTACATATATCTTAAATTACAGATGTTTTTCCATATATTTAACTTCCAGATTGTATAATTGATTGTTAGATTAGGTAGTCAGATTTGACAACTATTGGCCATACAGGTATCTGAAAGTAGTACTTGAGCCAGATTTCGTAGTTACATGGTTCTCATTCTACCATGGACCCCAGTTGTCAAGTTTTCCCAATCTTTTTCTTATCGAATTGTTATTTTAATTCTCTCTGATTATTATTTCTGTGACACACGCACACGCACATTAATGCAGAAGATAATACATGTCAATATTCCACAAATCCTATATAATACACTATATAATTAATAATAGAAATCATGTCGAGGCTGGAAAATTTGCTGAACTTGTGGTGTACACTAGAGATCATGGGCTGAGACAATACAATAGAAATCATGTCGAGGCTGGAAAATTTGCGGAACTTGTGGTGCCTGTGTTCCTTCTGACAGTAGTTGTTTTATGGTGCTTGTGAGGCGTCGACGACTGGTGTTACTTCTTTCAAATTACAATATTTTCTGATTACCCAGATGAGTTAATTCAGATGTTACTATCAAATCGATGTGTTCTCAGGTTCAGTATTAATTGGGGAGCTGCTTTTGCCACAGTAGTTCAGAGTTTTCAGATTTGAATTAGCATGCATCAGGGCAATTCCTAATTAACAAACATTTGCTAATTAATTGGGGAGTTGATGGTTAGGATTGAGGAGTCACTGATAATTAGCCTGCTTTTAAGTGGATTGTTGCTGGCATAGTAAGATACATCAATAGGTTTCTTGTTTGTTTGCAAGCACTGATGTGAAACTGCTATCATGACGTCATGTCGAGTTCTTTGGATATTCATGCTTATCTCTTTATTCTAACGATAATGCATCTTTTGTAGCAATCGTAACAAATATATAGTTCGACTTAGTGGTAGGTTCTGCAGTAGTCTTGCCTTGAAGGTTTCGTCATAGTAAAAGTTGATGTCTTTATGAAGTAATCTGAGCATGTTGTTGGTTGCAGGTCAACTTTGTTCTCCAATATAGGTGGCGTATGTTTGTGCAAAATGATTATGAAAGGACTTATGGTAACTTTATCTTTTGTCAAGGTTGTTTACTTGGTGGAGCAAACTTCCATTTCCTCTGAACAGGTGAACATGACATGTGTGATGGCTGTCAGCCCTAATGAGCTTTAGACATGTATCTGAGGTTTCGTCGGCTGTAAACAAGTAGGGTCAACGAGCCTTGCACATCCTGGACCATCACATGGACACATGAAACAGGTCGATACCGGCAGCTTTTGGTAACCAGTCTAAGCTCTAGCACCTTGATGCAAGCCAGAATAGCCTCACTGGATCAACATTCTCGGGCATAACAGAATTGTTGAACCAGTTGACACTTGATCTTAACTAATCAGTTAATTAAACCCTGAATCTGAATGAAGGGCTCCTTGATTAATTTGTTCACAAGTAGTCCAATGATTCAGGGGTTTAGACTTTAGTGTTTTTGGATTATTACGGGGCAGCAACCCTGCTTTTGAGCACACCCAAACAAATTGAATCAGGGTCTCTGCTTTTGGTTGTTCAAGTTTGTGGTAAATCATTATGAACAGTTGTGTTTCCGGTGGCACCTAAATACATTGGTAGATCTGCACCATACTCTGCTCCTATTGATTGATGGTCACAAGTCACAACCCAATTTTAGATCTATTTGATTTGTTTCGTTTAGTGTTGGATGGTGCAAATTAAAGAAAGTGTAATGTCATTCATCAATTTACTAAATCTGGCCTGAATGCGCCGTTGCCTGGATTTCTAAATCTTATCCAATTATCTTGTCATCATTCCCTTAGCTGTTTGACTGGAGCACATTCTCTCGATTCAGGAGATGAATCTAACTGAACCTTCTTAGCTTAGAAACAAAAGTCGTTCTCTCGATGAACCGAGAACTATTGCAGTTAATTTGTCAGCCATTGTGTTCCTTCTTTACTTTAATTCTTGGTATGTGTTGAGTTGGGGGGCTTTTTTACAGTCTGACAACAAGAATCTCAGACAGTCTGAAATTAGTTGTTTTTTGGATTATCAAGTGAGAGAAACATGGTCCTTCAGTTGTTGTACCAATGTATGTTTAGGGTTTAGATTTTCTTCCTGTAAGGTGCGGTTCTTGGGGATAGATTAAATACCAGTCACATTCAGTTTGTTGTGAAGTCTACCATTTTAGTTCAAATGCCACCTTACCAAAAACAGAGAACACTTTTGCCACTGGAGTAGGATAACAAACATGAAACCAGTTAATCAGTGTATCATAGATGATTGCTTATTTCTAAAGCACCAGGGCGCTCTCCCTGCAACGGAACTACTTGGGCGTCTCCGACGGCAGCATGCTTGATACTGAGGCTGAAGACTAGCACGGTTGATGAGCTAAAGTGGCGGGTGGAGCTGGACCGCTAGTCCATGGCGCTCGTGTGGAAGGAGCTGGAGGAGGAGCGGATCACGTCGGCAGTGGCGGCCGCCCAGGCCATGGCCATGATCACCAATCTGCAGGAGGAGAAGGTGACGATGTGGACGGAGGCGGCGCAGTATCGATTGGTCATGGAGGAGCAGAGTGCGTATGATTGTGATGAGGCTGACCGTCTGGCTGCTGAGAAGTGCTTTGTTTTGGGCAAGCCAAAATACTTGAAAAAAAAGATAAAATACTATTCCCGACCAAACAACTAACTATTTGTAAAAGTTCCCCAAAAATGCTCTAAAAAACTAGCAAAACAAACCTAACACAGTAAATATAGTTTAAAAATGTTCACAGTTTTACATATGTTCACACTATTTTTGTTTGACAAAAATATGTTCGCACTTTTTAAAAAAGATTGAAAATTCCCAAAAAAATCCATTTTTACTAAAAATATTTCCATTTAGAAATGTACAACAAAAACAAAATATGTTCAAAAAATGTTATTTTTTGAGATATGTTCGAATTTCATAAAACATAACTATTCTAAAAAAGTGTTCCAATTTTAACGAAAAAGTTAACTTTTATTAAAAGTAAGAAAGTTTTCATGTTTAACCTTATCATCGGCGTTTATTGAAATTGGATATAAAGATGGTCCACAATGGCACATGAAGCAGGTTGTGCTCCTTTTTTCGCCCGGTGCAACGCACGGGCTTTTGTACTAATATATACTCCCTCCGTCCCGAAATACTTGTCGAAGAAATGCATAAAAATGGATGTATCTAGAACTAAAATGTGTATAGATACATCCATTACTTCGGCAAGTATTTCCGGACGGAGGGAGTATAAAGCAAATAGTGTTTCTGGTCGTCCGTCATAGAAATAGCCCTCCAAGTTGGCATAAATTACCCACTGTGCCATCCATAAGTAAAACGATTCGGATTTACTTCAAAATCACCGCCGACTTAGTTCTTACTAGTAAAACGCCCGTGCGTTGCCATGGGCTTTTGAAAAAAAATGAGGTACTACACGCTGAGCTAATATTACCGAGAACAATGTCGTCTAAGCTAACTCACATCTTTTTTGTTTCGACAGTCGGCTAACACACATCGTATTATCAAACACAATAATCTTAGAGCACATACAGCCGGTCCCCTCAAATCTGCGGACACGCCCGATCGTTGACCAAACAGGAGAGAGAAGGAAAATGGTAACCCGACCCGACCCCTTATATCATTCCCGGTCCAGGCTATCCGCAGACTCTCATATTGATATCAAATATGGAGAGTATATGAGGCTCATAGACGCGCATGGTCGATCCGCCACGTAGGATGTGGCCCACCGTGGACTACCTTTTCTTTCTTTTCTTTCTTTCTCTTCATCTCCACCAAGCAGATGCACGTCACCGGATATACAAGGGACAAAATGAGGAGTATGGTTGCATGAACGGACAAACAGAGGCTCAAAACGGACAATGATTGGGTGTTTATGTGGACTTTTAGGGTGCGCGGGTTTGCGAAATTCGGCTATAAATGCTCCTATTGACGACTCAAAAGTCATGTTTTTTAGTTGGAATGGGTTTTGTTTTATTCATTCATTTCAGCACGATCCGAGACCAAAAACATCACGAATACGATCTGATATGTACCTGGCCCAAGTTTCACATAACTTATTCGCACAATCCTCTTTAGTTAGCCAAAGGGAAGCTCCATTAGTCAAGCATCTCACCCATGCCACCCTGAAACTCCTCTCTTGATTGCATGCACTCCTTTACCTCCTCAGTAATAGGCCATAGATTGATCTATCAATTTCCGAGCTTCTTAATTTAGCTGCCATTGTTTTTGAGTCTGCTCCAAGATAAGCTTTGCCACGTCCAATTCACGTGCAAGCTGAGCTGTCCATCGAATACACTGGACGACATTCCATTATGGAAATCTGGTAGAGGTGAACATCTACAAGGCTATATAAATCAAAACGAACAAATCAACTATTCATAGATACCAAATTTAAGAAGCTCGCAGAATGCTACTGCTATAAAACTGTATAGTGCTACCCAACTTCAATTTGTTCCCTCCATTCGTTCAAATTGAAAATAAGTAGAAGAAAACAAAAATGAAGAAAAATAAAAAGATTACAAAATACTCCCTCCGTTCCTAAATATAAGTCTTTTTTGATATTTCACTATAGACTACATACAGAGCAAAATGAGCGAACATATACTCTAAAAGGCGTCTATATACATTCGAATCTAGTCTCTATAGTGGAATCTCTAAAAGGACTTATATTTAGAAACAGAGGGAGTACATGTCTCCTGCAGTCAGGAACTTTAGATTTTGAATAAGCTTATGGTTGTACTCATGTTCCAGTACTATATCATGAGCCAAAGTAACTAAACATCCTCCATCACCTCTTGCAAATCTCAGAACCTCCAATCCTTGATGCACTAAACTGACTTTCACCACAACCAGTTCTTTCCCTCATCCCCGCTCGAATGAAAAGGAGACCGAAAAGAAAGCGATATAAGTACATCAAGCAATCAGATGAGGGCTATTGACAATCCATAAATCCCATGAGTCCTGCTGGTGGTATACATGAATAACCAAATGCCATTTATTTCTCAAAAAAAAAAACCAAATGCCATTTACACTTCTCCTGAAGGTGGGCAAATAGAATGTTTAACCAAAGCACATCTTACAACCACATATTAGAGGTTCGATATCTTTCAGGCCAATTGCAAAAAATGATGAACACTCTGACTACACTAAGAGAATGGATGCGACGCAAGGTTGTCAGAATCGCGATTCTGTTATACGATTCTACGACTTTACGATCCAAACTAACCCCTATGATTCTACGATTTTGCTTCATAGAATCTACGTTTCTACGATCTTGATAGTGAAGATTCTAGGATTTACGATCCTACCATTGGAGCTCCGATCCGATTCAAAATCACGATTCTGACAACCTTGATGCGACGTGATGTGAAACATATACTGGCATTGCATCATGTAAAGGGTTAGTGGTGGTACTGATTATTTGTTGTTATTAGCAAATCCTTTTAGAGACGTAGAATGCCCGTGCGTTGCACATGCATTTTAAAAGTCTTCCTAGTTCATCATGATCATGTTCTACGGGACAAAAATTCCGATGTTTATGGATATATGATATTCCTCATTGCAATTAATATCACTAAATTTCTCGATCCACCAAACTGTACAAAAGTAAATGAATCTGAGTTGAGTGGAATAAGGATCGATCAAATGAATGAACAAACAAATCGCGCACATGTCGTTCATTAGTTCTTCTCCGCCAGAAAATGGAACCCAATACGTTGTTGCTGCAATATTTCATTGGTCCTTGGAACCCATGAGCCTCCTCGCTAGTGCTAAGGAACCCTGTTTGGCCATCACTTCCGCCGCCAGCTTCAACATCACCACTTACATGTCTCCGCCAGCTCTGCCACGGTGCCATGTCCACCATGTTTCACTTTATCGTACTCCCTCTGTCCCAAAATTCTTGTCTTAAATTTGTCTAGATACGGATGTATCTCAGATACATCCGTATCTAGACAAATCTAAGACAAGAATTTTGGGACGGAGGGAATACATTACTCACGTAACATAAGTACTATTGTTCAAGCATGCATACCAGTCGTTAGATCTAGTACATCCAAGCAGTTGCGATCCACCATTTCTCACAATCCCCTCCCTCCGCGAGACGTCTCCTGCACTGCATCAAAGACACTCCCGCATGCCCTCGTCCAATGTAGGTTGTTGCCCCTGAGAGGCCTCCCTCACCGGCCATAGATCTCGCCGCAAGTCGCACCTCCCCATGACCAAACTCCATTATATATACAAACACATGCAGACATGCTACACCTCGGTTACTATGCTAGACGTGCATATAGTACGCTAAATATTTTGTTTCTAGTATTTTCTTATTTCTTTTGTAAAAATATTTGAAGCACCATTAGAACACAAGATAAAATCCAATATATCAAATATGTTAAAATCCAGTAAATAATGTCATTAAAGTATATACAAATTTGCACTTCCAATACATTGAACGAAAAATGTACATACATCAACATTCACTACTGCTTTCAACAATGCTAGAACATGATCACTTGTTCGTCTTTCAGCAGACAATCTTTGAGACCACTGGCGACCGGGGAGCTGCTGGAGATCGCTCCTCAACTGGCTTAGCTGTTTGTTCATCTAAAAAAGAAAAAGGGTTACCTTTCCGTTAATTTTAGTCTTGCAGTTACAGCCCCTCAAGTATTTGTCACCTATATTTTCTCGTTTTTTTCAGTACCTTGTTTCATAATTATCCTATGTATTTTCTTGAAGAGTGCAGGCTTATTCTACACCAATTCCCCTCCATCCTCGAGTTACCTGGCCACCATAGCTCCTCTCCTCCCTCTTGCCGCTCCATGTGCTAGCATTGAAAATGCCAAATTATATTGTGTCGTATGTAGTTCTGATAATAACACAAATACCTAAAAGCAAAGAAGAAAACCAAAGTGAAATTGCTGGGAAAATGTCAAGAAATCACACACTGCTAGATGAATCATAAGAATATATGTACCCCATTATGTCTCAAATCATCATAATACAGTGATAGGTGATGTATAGGGAGATAAAAGTCATTGGCAATAATTAATAATCCTTACTGGTTAAAGAAAGAAATTTTTATGTTTATGTGATGTGAAGAAGAACTGAAGTCATATCATCTCCTGCTGCATAACCAACTACTGGGTAGTGCTCTCTTTTCTAAGCTTGATTATCACAGGTTAATCACTTGGGTGTTATACAGCAAAGAATTTTTTGTGCCTACGAGCTTGAGGTCACATCCCTGATGACAGTCAAATCCACTCATTTCTTCTTATATCCCATGGTCGTCGTGCATCCTAAGTTCTGCCATGAGGGCACTTGGTGTCGCGCCGCCAGGTAAACTGTGTTGGGTTTCGTAGTAATTTCAAAAAATTTCCTACGCGCACACAGGATCATGTGATGCATAGCAACGAGAGGAGAGTGTTGTCTACGTACCCAACGCAGACCGACTGCGGAAGCAATGACACGACGTAGAGGAAGTAGTCGTACGTCTTCACGATCCAACCGATCAAGCACCGAAACTACGGCACCTCCGAGTTCGAGCACACGTTCAGCTCGATGACGATCCCCGGACTCCGATCCAGCAAAGTGTCGGGGAAGAGTTTCGTCAGCACGACGGCGTGGTGACGATCTTGATGAACTACAGCAGCAGGGCTTCGCCTAAACTCCGCTATAGTATTATCGAGGAATATGGTGGCAGGGGGCACCGCACACGGCTAAGGAATCGATCACGTGGATCAACTTGTGTCAACTTGTGTGTTTAGAGGTGCCCCTGCCTCCGTATATAAAGGAGGAGAGGAGGGGAGGCTGGCCGGCCAAAGAGGGAGGCGCAGGAGAGTCCTACTCCCTCTGGGAGTAGGATTCCTCCCCCCAATCCTAGTCCAACTAGGATTCCTCGGAGGGGAAGGGAGAGAGGGGGGCCGGCCACCTTCTCCTAGTCCTAATAGGACTAGGGGAGGGGAAAGAGGCGCAGCCACCTTGGGCTGCCCCTTTCTCCTTTCCACTAAGGCCCATGATGGCCCATATGGCTCCCGGGGGGTTCCGGTAACCTCCCGGTAACCCGGTAAAATTCCGATTTCACCCGGAACACTTCCGATGTCCAAACATAGGCTTCCAATATATCAATCTTTACGTCTCGACCATTTCGAGACTCCTCGTCATGTCCGTGATCACATCCGGGACTCCGAACAACCTTCGGTACATCAAAATGCATAAACTCATAATATAACTGTCATCGTAACCTTAAGCGTGCGGACCCTACGGGTTCGAGAACAATGTAGACATGACCGAGACATGTCTCTGGTCAATAACCAATAGCGGGACCTGGATGCCCATATTGGTTCCTACATATTCTACGAAGATCTTTATCGGTCAGACCGCATAACAACATACGTTGTTCCCTTTGTCATCGGTATGTTACTTGCCCGAGATTCCATCGTCGGTATCCAATACCTAGTTCAATCTCGTTACCGGCAAGTCTCTTTACTCGTTCCGTAATACATCATCTCACAACTAACATATTAGTTGTAATGCTTGCAAGGTTTATGTGATGTGTATTACCGAGAGGGCCCAGAGATACCTCTCCGACAATCGGAGTGACAAATCCTAATCTCGAAATACGCCAACCCAACATCGACCATTGGAGACACCTGTAGTACTCCTTTATAATCACCCATTTACGTTGTGACGTTTGGTAATACCCAAAGTGTTCCTCCGGCAAACGGGAGTTGCATAATCTCATAGTCATAGGAACATGTATAAGTCATGAAGAAAGCAATAGCAACATACTAAACGATCAGGTGCTAAGCTAATGGAATGGGTCATGTCAATCAGATCATTCTACTAATGATGTGACCTCGTTAATCAAATAACAACTCATTGTTCATGGTTAGGAAACATAACCATCTTTGATTAACGAGCTAGTCAAGTAGAGGCATACTAGTGACACTCTGTTTGTCTATGTATTCTCACATGTATTATGTTTCCGGTTAATACAATTCTAGCATGAATAATAAACATTTATCATGATATAAGGAAATAAATAATAACTTTATTATTGCCTCTAGGGCATATTTCCTTCAGTCTCCCACTTGCACTAGAGTCAATAATCTAGTTCACATCGCCATGTGATTTTAACAGCAATAATTCACATCACCATGTGACCAACACCCAAAGGGTTTACTAGATTCAGTAATCTAGTTCACATCGCTATGTGATTAACACCCAAAGAGTACTAAGGTGTGATCATGTTTTGCTCGTGAGAGAAGCTTAGTCAACGGATCTGTCATATTCAGAGCCGTATGTATTTTGCAAATATCCTATGTCTACAATGCTCTGTGCGGAGCTACTCTAGCTAATTGCTCCCACTTTCAATATGTATCCAGATTGAGACTTAGAGTCATCTGGATCAGTGTAAAAGTTTGCACTGATGTAACTTTTACAACAAACTCTTTTATCACCTCCATAATCGAGAAACATCTCCTTAGTCCTTACTAAGGATATTCTTGACCAATGTCCAGTGATCTACTCCTAGATCACTATTGTACTCCCTTGCCAAATACAGAGCAAGGTATACAATAGGTCTGGTACATAGCATAACATACTTTATAGAACCTATGACTGAGGCATAGGGAATGACTTTTCATTCTCTTTCTATTTTCTGCTGTGGTCGGGATTTGAGTCTTACTCAATTTCATACTTTTGCAACACAGGCAAGAACTCTTTCTTTGACTGTTCCATTTTGAACTATTTCAAAATCTTGCCAAGGTATGTACTCATTGAAAATCTTATCAAGCGTCTTGATCTATCTCAATAGATCTTGATGCTCAATATGTAAGCAGCTTCACCAAGGTCTTTCTTTGAAAAACTTTTATTCAAGTATCCCTTTATGCTATCCAGAAATTCTATATCATTTCCAATCAGTAATATGTCATCCACATATAATATCAGAAATGCTACAGAGCTCCCACTCACTTTCTTGTAAATACAGGCTTCTCCAAAAGTCTGTATAAAACCAAATGCTTTGATCACACTATCAAAACGTTTATTCCAACTCCGAGAGGCTTGCACTAGTCCATAAATGGATCGCTGGAGCTTGCACACTTTGTTAGCTTCCTTTGGATCGACAAAACCTTCTGGTTGCATCATATACAACTCTTCTTCCAGGAATCCATTCAGGAATGCAGTTTTGACATCCATTTGCCAAATTTCATAATCATAAAATGCGGCAATTGCTAACATGATTCGGACGGACTTAAGCATCGCTACGGGTGAGAAGGTCTCATCGTAGTCAATTCCTTGAACTTGCCGAAAACCTTTTGCGACAAGTCGAGCTTTGTAGACAGTAACATTACCATCAGCGTCAGTCTTCTTCTTAAAGATCCATTTATTCTCAATCGCTTGCCGATCATCGGGCAAGTCAACCAAAGTCCATACTTTGTTCTCATACATGGATCCCATCTCAGATTTCATGGCTTCTAGCCACTTTGCGGAATCTGGGCTCACCATCGCTTCTTCATAGTTCGTAGGTTCATCATGATCTAGTAGCATGACCTCCAGAACAGGATTACCGTACCACTCTGGTGCGGATCTTACTCTGGTTGATCTACGAAGTTCAGTAGTATCTTGATCTGAAGTTTCATGATCATTATCATTGGCTTCCTCACTAACTGGTGTAGGTGTCACTGAAACAGTTTTCTGTGATGAACTACTTTTCAGTAAGGGAGCAGGTACAGTTACCTCGTCAAGTTCTACTTTCCTCCCACTCACTTCTTTCGAGAGAAACTCCTTCTCTAGAAAGGATCCATTATTAGCAACGAATGTTTTGCCTTCAGATCTGTGATAGAAGGTGTACCCGACAATTTCCTTTGGGTATTCTATGAAGACGCACTTCTCCGATTTGGGTTTGAGCTTATCAGGATGAAACTTTTTCACATAAGCATCGCAGCCCCAAACTTTCAGAAACAACAGCTTAGGTTTACTGCTAAACCATAGTTCATACAGTGTCATCTCAACGGATTTAGATGGTGCCCTATTTTAAAACGTGAATGCAGCTGTCTCTAATGCATAACCAAAACGATAGTGGTAAAGAGATATCATAGATCGCACCATATCAAATAAAGTGCGGTTACGACGTTCGGACACACCATAACGATGTGGTGTTCCAGGTGGCGTGAGCTGTGAAACTATTCCACATTGTTTTAATTGAAGACCAAACTTGTAACTCAAATATTTGTCTCCGTGATCAGATCGCAGAAACTTTATTTTCTTGTTACGATGATTTTTCCACTTCACTCTGAAATTCTTTGAACCTTTCAACTATTTCAGACTTATGTTTCATCAAGTAGATATACCCATATCTGCTCAAATCATCTTGTGAAGGTCAAAAAACAACGATGCTTGCCATGAGCATCAGCACTCATTGGATCGCATACATCGGTATGTATTATTTCCAACAAGTCAGTAACTCGTTCCATTGTTCCGAAGAACGGAGTTTTAGTCATCTTGCCCAAAAGGCACGGTTCGCAAGCATCAAATGATTCATAACCAAGTGATTCCGAAAATCCATCTTTATGGAGTTTCTTCATGCGCTTTACACCGATATGACCCAAACGGCAGTGCCACAAATAAGTTGCACTATCATTAACTTTGCATCTTTTGGCATCAATATTATGAATATGTGTATCACTACGATCGAGATCCAATGAACCATTTTCATTGGGTGTGTAACCATATAAGGTTTTATTCATGTAAATAGAACAACAGTTTATTCTCTTACTTAAATGAATAACTGTATTGCAATAAACATGATCAAATCATATTCATGCTCAACGCAAACACCAAATAACATTTATTTAGGTTCAACACTAATCCCGAAAGAATAGGGAGTGTGCGATGATGATCATATCAATCTTGAAACTACTTTCAACATACATCATCACTTCACCCTTAACTAGTTTCTGTTTATTCTGCAACTCCCGTTTCGAGTTACTACTCTTAGCAACTGAACCAGTACCAAATACCGAGGGGTTGCTATAAACACTAGTAAAGCACACATCAAACACCTGTATATCAAATATACCCTTTTTCACTTTGCCATCCTTCTTATCCACCAAATATTTAGGGTAGTTCCGCTTCCAGTGACCATTTCCTTTGCAGTGTAAGCACTCAGTTTCAGGCTTTGGTTCAGCTTTGGGCTTCTTCGTGGGAGTGACAACTTGCTTGTCTTTCCACTTGAAGTTCCCTTCCTTTCCCTTTGCCCTTTTCTTGAAACTAGTGATCTTGTCAACCATCAACACTTGATGCTCTTTCTTGATTTCTACCTTCGTTAATTTCAACATCACGAAGAGCTCGGGAATCATTTTCGTCATCCCTTGCATACTATAGTTCATCACGAAGTTCTACTAACTTGGTGATGGTGACTAGAGAATTCTGTCAATCACTATCTTATCTGGAAGATTAACTCCCACTTGATTCAAACGATTGAAGTACCCAGACAATCTGAGCACATGCTCACTAGTTGAGCGATTCTCCTCCATCTTTTAGCTATAGAACTTGTTGGAGACTTCATATCTCTCAACTCGGGTATTTGCTTGAAATATTAACTTCAATTCCTGGAACATCTCATATGGTCCATGACGTTCAAAACGTCTTTGAAGTCCCGATTCTAAGCCGTTTAAGCATGGTGCACTAAACTATCAAGTAGTCATCATATTAAGCTATCCAGACGTTCATAACTTCTGCATCTGCTCCTGCAATAGGTCTGTCACCTAGCGGTGCATTAAGGACATAATTCTTCTGTGCAGCAATGAGGATTTAACCTCAGATCACGGATCAAATCCGCAACATTGCTACTATCATTTTTCAACACAATTTTCTCTAGGAACATATCAAAATAAACACAGGGAAGCAACAACGCGAGCTATTGATCTACAACATGATTTGCAAAATACTACCAGGACTAAGTTCATGATAAATTTAAGTTCAATTTAATCATATTACTAAAGAACTCCCACTTAGATAGACATCCCTCTAATCCTCTAAGTGATCACGTGATCCAAATCAACTAAACCATAACCGATCATCACGTGAGATGGAGTAGTTTCATCGGTGAACATCATTATGTTGATCATATCTACTATATGATTCACGCTCGACCTTTCGGTCTCCGTGTTCCGAGGCCATATCTGCATATGCTAGGCTCGTCAAGTTTAACCTGAGTATTCTGCGTGTGCAACTGTTTTGCACCCGTTGTATTTGAACGTAGAGCCTATCACACCCGATCATCACGTGGTGTCTCAGCACGAAGAACTTTTGCAACGGTGCATACTCAGGGAGAACACTTCTTGATAATTTAGTGAGAGACCATCTTATAATGCTACCGTCAATAAAAGCAAGATAAGATGCATAAAAAGATAAACATCACATGCAATCAATATAAGTGATATGATATGGCCATCATCATCTTGTGCTTGTGATCTCCATCTCCGAAGCACCGTCATGATCACCATCGTCACCGGCGCGACACCTTGATCTCCATCGTAGTATCGTTGTCGTTTCGCTAATCTTATGCTTCCACGACTATCACTACCGTTTAGTAATAAAGTAAAGCATTACATCGCGATTGCATTGCATACAATAAAGCGACAACCATATGGCTCCTGCCAGTTGCCGATAACTCGGTTACAAAACATGATCATCTCATACAATAAAATTCAGCATCATGCCTTGACCATATCACATCACAACATGCCCTGCAAAAACAAGTTAGACGTCCTCTACTTTGTTGTTGCATGTTTTATGTGGCTGCTACGGGCTTAAGTAAGAACCAATCTCACCTACGCATCAAAACCACAACGATAGTTTGTCAAATAGACTCCGTTTTAACCTTCGCAAGGACCGGGCGTAGCCATACTTGGTTCAACTAAAGTTGGAGAGGCAGTCGCCCGCAAGCCATCTCTGTGCAAAGCACGTCGAGGGAACCGGTCTCGCGTAAGCGTACGCGTAAGGTTGGTCCGGGTCGTCTCGTCCAACAATACCGCTGAACCAAAATATGACATGCTGGTAGGCAGTATGACTTGTATCGTCCACAACTCACTTGTGTTCTACTCGTGCATATAACATCAACATCATTAACCTAGGCTCTGATACCACTGTTGGGTTTCGTAGTAATTTCAAAAAATTTCCTACGCGCACTCAGGATCATGTGATGCATAGCAACGAGAGGAGAGTGTTGTCTACGTACCCAACGCAGACCGACTGCGGAAGCAATGACACGACGTAGAGGAAGTAGTCGTACGTCTTCACGATCCAACCGATCAAGCACCGAAACTACGGCACCTCCGAGTTCGAGCACACGTTCAGCTCGATGACGATCCCCGGACTCCGATCCAGCAAAGTGTCGGGGAAGAGTTTCGTCAGCACGACGGCGTGGTGACGATCTTGATGAACTACAGCAGCAGGGCTTCGCCTAAACTCCGCTACAGTATTATCGAGGAATATGGTGGCAGGGGGCACCGCACACGGCTAAGGAATCGATCACGTGGATCAACTTGTGTCAACTTGTGTGTTTAGAGGTGCCCCTGCCTCCATATATAAAGGAGCCAAGGGGGGAGGGTGCGCCGGCCAAGAGGGAGAGGCGCAGGAGGAGTCCTACTCCTACCGGGAGTAGGACTCCCCCCCCAATCCTATTCCAACTAGGATTCCCAAGGGGGAAAGAGGGAGAAGGGTGGCCGGCCACCTCTCCTAGTCCTAATAGGACTAGGGGAAGGGGGGAGGCGCGCAGCCCTGGTGGGCAGCCCTTTCACCTTTCCACTAAGGCCCATGAAGGCCCATATGGTTCCCGGGGGGTTCCGGTAACCTCCCGGTAACCCGGTAAAATCCCGATTTCACCCGGAACACTTCCGATGTCCAAACATAGGCTTCCAATATATCAATCTTTACGTCTCGACCATTTCGAGACTCCTCGTCATGTCCGTGATCATATCCGGGACTCCGAACAACCTTCGGTACATCAAAATGCATAAACTCATAATATAACTGTCATCGTAACCTTAAGCGTGCGGACCCTACGGGTTTGAGAACAATGTAGACATGACCGAGACATGTCTCTGGTCAATAACCAATAGCGGGACCTGGATGCCCATATTGGTTCCTACATATTCTACGAAGATCTTTATCGGTCAGACCGCATAACAACATACGTTGTTCCCTTTGTCATCGGTATGTTACTTGCCCGAGATTCCATCGTCGGTATCCAATACCTAGTTCAATCTCGTTACCGGCAAGTCTCTTTACTCGTTCCGTAATACATCATCTCACAACTAACATATTAGTTGTAATGCTTGCAAGGTTTATGTGATGTGTATTACCGAGAGGGCCCAGAGATACCTCTCCGACAATCGGAGTGACAAATCCTAATCTCGAAATACGCCAACCCAACATCGACCATTGGAGACACCTGTAGTACTCCTTTATAATCACCCATTTACGTTGTGACGTTTGGTAATACCCAAAGTGTTCCTCCGGCAAACGGGAGTTGCATAATCTCATAGTCATAGGAACATGTATAAGTCATGAAGAAAGCAATAGCAACATACTAAACGATCAGGTGCTAAGCTAATGGAATGGGTCATGTCAATCAGATCATTCTACTAATGATGTGACCTCGTTAATCAAATAACAACTCATTGTTCATGGTTAGGAAACATAACCATCTTTGATTAACGAGCTAGTCAAGTAGAGGCATACTAGTGACACTCTGTTTGTCTATGTATTCTCACATGTATTATGTTTCCGGTTAATACAATTCTAGCATGAATAATAAACATTTATCATGATATAAGGAAATAAATAATAACTTTATTATTGCCTCTAGGGCATATTTCCTTCAAACTGGAGGACTTGCACCACACTGGCGCGGCCCATGTCTTCACGTCGACTGACGGAGAAGTGGTCGTTTGGAAGGTTAGCGTGTGAGGTGAAGCTTTCACTGCAAGAAATCAAGAAATGCCATTTTTACAAGAAATTTGTGAGTGGATACTTAGTTTTGCTTTGCATTAGTAATTGTTCAGCATGTCAACATTTCATCTGCCGGGTTCTGAAATTGGATAACTACATCAACCTTGTAAATGTTGCCTCTTCAATACCAGGAATGGTGTTGTGTCCTACTCTTTTCAAAGTGCTTTGAAGTCTATTATCATCAGTGATCGTAGTCTTGTGCACTTCTTTCTTTTTCCTATCATCCGTGGAAGGAAAACTAAGTATAACAAGCAGAGAAAGGTTTCATATTTCTGTACTCTAAGCTGATATGCGTACACTAAATGGCATTCACTGAAAGATCAATTTCAAAATGTGAAAATAGCATGCTTGGATGATAATCAGTATGCATAGCTAGCACGCTTCAAATTTGGCATTTCTACACAGGGTATAAGCAATGGTTCACAAGGCCCACAAATTACTGATTATGAGGAAATATTTCAGGTCTGAGACAAACTATTTACACAGGTAAAATGAATACATGTAGAACATATAATGTGTTGAAAGCGGGAAATGCTACTGCTTGTAGCAAAACCAATGACACTACCTATGGATGACAGGGTACCATAGAAAGCACATGTGCACGCTGCCCTTGCCTCCGGCACAGGGCACCGGCCATCTTCTTCAGCTTGTCAACACTCATATTACAATAGTCATCCAATCTCCTATATGAACCAACAAATTAGTTTTGCCTCCATAACAAAACTTTCTAAAGTGTCTAATGTTTCTCTTCCTCTTAATCTTCAGTTCTATAAAAAGCTCATCTATCAATCTACAGCAAAACAGGGGGGAAAAGGACAATTGCATGATCAGATCCATAACGAAACTTGTTGACCTGCGCCTAATGTTTCTCTTCCTCTTAATCTTTAGTTGTACACAAAGTGCATCGCCCAATATACAAAAAATAGGAAAAAAAGACAATTGAATGATCAGATAAGAATGCAGTTACATGGGACCAGCATAAATCCTTTGTTCTAATGGGCTGAAAACAATAACAGATAAAGTACAAGTCGACCAAAATGTGAAATCTATCAAAAGAGCAAATGAGATTATATAGTACACTGAAACACAACGTACCAACTCAAATTTATGAGTGTTTATGCACATAGAGCATATTGTTGCCCACTATAGAGAATGAAAACAAAGATGTACACCAAGACATTAAAGAGTTAAATAGAAATAATATACTGTCAAAATGATCCTGCAAAATCAGTATACAAATTCTAGAATTAATCACATAGATACTGTATTAGTGTTGATCCTAATTTGCATTACAACTAACACGTCAAGTACAGGTAGAGGAAATAATGTCCTGCTGATAGGTTCTGTGATTGACCCAATGACTAATTGTGGTTCTAGTCAAGAGGTAGATCAAGGCATATCCCATCAGTAGTTGGGAGATGAACAGCATGGAGGCCATGGATCAAAATAGTGAAATGGATCAAAACTATGGGCGTGGACATGGAGATTTGGAGATGTAGAATGCCCGTGCGTTGCCACATGCATTTTAAAAGTCTTCCTAGTTCATCATGATCATGTTCTACGGGACAAAAATTCCGATGTTTATGGATATATGATATTCCTCATTGCAATTAATATCACTAAATTTCTCGATCCACCAAACTGTACAAAAGTAAATGAATCTGAGTTGAGTGGAATACGGATCGATCAAATGAATGAACAAACAAATCGCGCACATGTCGTTCATTAGTTCTTCTCCGCCAGAAAATGGAACCCAATACGTTGTTGCTGCAATATTTCATTGGTCCTCGGAACCCATGAGCCTCCTCGCTAGTGCTAAGGAACCCTGTTTGGCCATCACTTCCGCCGCCAGCTTCAACATCACCACTTACATGTCTCCGCTAGCTCTGCCATGGTGCCATGTCCACCATCTTTCACTTTATCGTACTCCCTCCGTCCCAAAATTCTTGTCTTAGATTTGTCTAGATACGGAGATACATCCGTATCTAGACAAATCTAAGACAAGAATTTTGGGACGGAGGGAATACATTACTCACGTAACATAAGTTCTATTGTTCAAGCATGCATACCAGTCGTTAGATCTAGTACATCCAAGCAGTTGTGATCCACCACTTTTCACAACCCCTCCCTCCGCGAGACGTCTCCTGCACTGCATCAAAGACACTCCCACATGCCCTCGTCCAATGTAGGTTGTTGCCCCTGAGAGGCCTCCCTCACCGGCCATAGATCTCGCTGCAAGTCGCACCTCCCCATGACCAAACTCCATCAGATATACAAACACATGCAGACATGCTACACCTCGGTTACTATGCTAGACGTGCATATAGTACGCTAAATATTTTGTTTCTAGTATTTTCTTATTTCTTTTGTAAAAATATTTGAAGCACCATTAGAACACAAGATAAAATCCAATATATCAAATATGTTAAAATCCAGTAAATAATGTCATTAAAGTATATACAAATTTGCACTTCCAATACACTGAACGAAAAATGTACATACATCAACATTCACTACTGCTTTCAACAATGCTAGAACATGATCACTTGTTCGTCTTTCAGCAGACAATCTTTGAGACCACTGGCGACCGAGGAGCTGCTGGAGATCGCTCCTCAACTGGCTTAGCTGTTTGTTCATCTAAAAAAGAAAAAGGGTTACCTTTCCGTTAATTTTAGTCTTGCAGTTACAGTCCCACAAGTATTTGTCACCTATATTTTCTCGTTTTTTTCAGTACCTTGTTTCATAATTATCCTATGTATTTTCTTGAAGAGTGCAGGCTTATTCTACACCAATTCCCCTCCATCCTCGAGTTACCTGGCCACCATAGCTCCTCTCCTCCCTCTTGCCGCTCCATGTGCTAGCGTTGAAAATGCCAAATTATATTGTGTCGTATGTAGGTCTGATAATAACACAAATACCTAAAAGCAAAGAAGAAAACCAAAGTGAAATTGCTGGGAAAATGTCAAGAAATCACACACTGCTAGATGAATCATAAGAATATATGTACCTCATTATGTCTCAAATCATCATAATACAGTGATAGGTGATGTATAGGGAGATAAAAGTCATTGGCAATAATTAATAATCCTTACTGGTTAAAGAAAGAAATTTTTATGTTTATGTGATGTGAAGAAGAACTGAAGTCATATCATCTCCTGCTGCATAACCAACTACTGGGTAGTGCTCTCTTTTCTAAGCTTGATTATCACAGGTTAATCACTTGGGTGTTATACTGCAAAGAATTTTTTATGCCTACGAGCTTGAGGTCCCATCCCTGATGACAGTCAAATCCACTCATTTCTTCTTATATCCCATGGTTGTCGTGCATCCTAAGTTCTGCCATGAGGGCACTTGGTGTCGCGCCGCCAGGTAAACTGGAGGAGTTGCACCACACTGGCGCGGCCCATGTCTTCACGTCGACTGACGGAGAAGTGGTCGTTTGGGAGGTTAGCGTGTGAGGTGAAGCTTGCACTGCAAGAAATCAAGAAATGCCATTTTTACAAGAAATTTGTGAGTGGATCCTTAGTTTTGCTTTGCATTAGTAATTGTTCAGCATGTCAACATTTCATCTGCCGGGTTCTGAAATTGGATAACTACATCAACCTTGTAAATGTTGCCTCTTCAATACCAGGAATGGTGTTGTGTCCTACTCTTTTCAAAGTGCTTTGAAGTCTATTATCATCAGTGATCGTAGTCTTGTGCACTTCTTTCTTTTTCCTATCATCCGTGGAAGGAAAACTAAGTATAACAAGCAGAGAAAGGTTTCATATTTCTGTACTCTAAGCTGATATGCGTACACTAAATGGCATTCACTGAAAGATCAATTTCAAAATGTGAAAATAGCATGCTTGGATGATAATCAGTATGCATAGCTAGCACGCTTCAAATTTGGCATTTCTACACAGGGTATAAGCAATGGTTCACAAGGCCTACAAATTACTGATTATGAGGAAATATTTCAGGTCTGAGACAAACTATTTACACAGGTAAAATGAATACATGTAGAACACATAATGTGTTGAAAGAGGGAAATGCTACTGCTTGCAGCAAAACCAATGACACTACCTATGGATGACCGGGTACCATAGAAAGCACATGTGCACGCTGCCCTTGCCTCCGGCACAGGGCACCGGCCATCTTCTTCAGCTTGTCAACACTCATATTACAATAGTCATCCAATCTCCTATATGAACCAACAAATTAGTTTTGCCTCCATAACGAAACTTTCTGAAGTGTCTAATGTTTCTCTTCCTCTTAATCTTCAGTTCTATAAAAAGCTCATCTATCAATCTACAGTAAAACAGGGGGAAAAGGACAATTGCATGATCAAATCCATAACGAAACTTGTTGACCTGCGCCTAATGTTTCTCTTCCTCTTAATCTTTAGTTCTACACAAAGTGCATCGCCCAATATACAAAAAATAGGGAAAAAAAGACAATTGAATGATCAGATAGGAATGCAGTTACATGGGACCAGCATAAATCCTTTGTTCTAATGGGCTGAAAACAATAATAGATAAAGTACAAGTCGACCAAAATGTGAAATCTATCAAAAGAGCAAATGAGATTATATAGTACACTGAAACACAACATACCAACTCAAATTTATGAGTGTTTATGCACATAGAGCATATTGTTGCCCACTATAGAGAATGAAAACAAAGATGTACACCAAGACATTAAAGAGTTAAATAGAAATAATATACTGTCAAAATGATCCTGCAAAATCAGTATACAAATTCTAGAATTAATCACATAGATACTGTATTAGTGTTGATCCTAATTTGCATTACAACTAACACGTCAAGTACAGGTAGAGGAAATAATGTCCTGCTGATAGGTTCTGTGATTGACCCAATGACTAATTGTGGTTCTAGTCGAGAGGTAGATCAAGGTACATCCCATCAGCAGTTGGGAGACGAACAACATGGAGGCCATGGATCAAAATAGTGAAATGGATCAAAACTATGGGCGTGGACATGAACATTTGGAGATGGTGGTTCGTGTAAAAAAACAGGAATATACCTCAAGGAGTGGACGGCTAGACGCCGAAAACCTTGGCGACACCCTTGGCCGTCTTGCTCAGCCCCTCCCGATTTCCTAGGTACCTCCGAGCGCCCTCTTTCCTGTCCATACGGTGGTGCCTAACTTGCTTCCCGGCCATGACCTTCCCTTCTCCGCCACCTTCCGTTTCCCCCTTGCGGGCCTCCGCATCGGAGCCCCCGACCACCATCGCCACCATAGCATCCAACTTGCATAAATATAACAACATTCACTATTAAACAATTTATCTTCAGACTCACATGGTCTCAAAGAAAATTTTCAAAAGGAAAATTCTATCTACCAATTGCAAGATCCGTAGATGCTCAGAGGTGTCAAATACATTTCTGTATATGGAAAAAAATGAGTACCTCCAAATTTATAATACACCTCATTGAGTTAGTAACTCTGAGCTTAAATACCACAGCTAACAAGAAATTCTTTGGCAAAATAGCATTTTTTGTCGAGTGTATGGTTAAGATGAAAAGCATACTTTTTTCAACAACAAAAAAACATGTAAAACATACTCCATCTTTGCAGTCGATGCTATTTCTGCAGTCAAAAAGGAACTTAGGTAGTTACACAATTTATTAGCATCTGGGATGGATGGCACGGCTCGGCTAAATCTAATTTCCTCTCAAATATAAAACATGCAGGGTATATTATGAAATAAAAGTGCATTGTGGCCACAACGACTGAATGTTGAAGCCTACACCACCGGTATCTTGCCTGACTTGTTGTTATAGTTATGCACCTCACTTTTTCCCCTGAATCTCCCTTGGTGTAAGATGCAGGAAAAATATATTTCAGCTGGAACCAATAATGCGCAGCAAGTTGGTTAAGAAAACCTACGCCTATCCATTTTATACAGACCGCACATACACTATTGATGTATGATTACTCTACAAACAATCTTAATCTGGAACCAGGATAATCTGAAACCATACTGGAGAGCTGCATGTAAACTTCATAGAATAACAGAAGGGCCAAAGCGCCAAAGTACGACAAAGAAATGACTGGCCAACACCCCAAAACAAAAGGGAACAGTGGAAACAGTTGAACTACGCAAGGCCAGAAAACGACCAAGAACTAATTCTTTCCTAACCAGTAGCTAACATCCGTTTCAGCAGGCTCATAACCTGAATAAATGGTGTAGCCAAATGACCATTTGGCAGACAAAAACTTCATTTTTTTGTTCTCCATTTATTCAACGGAGAAAAGGACCAGGCTGGGAACTTGATGTTCATCAATCTATTAAGAAATGAGGTGGGTAAGGTTTGCGAGCACGGGAAGGTAGTAACTAAGAAATATGTGTCCATGCTCACTAAAGCAATCTCTATGCATATCCAAAATCACTGGAAAGACTGCATATTAACTTAGACACCAGTTGCAAACAATATCAGATCTGCCCAGTCAGCATCGGTAGGAAGCACACACCAAGTGTTAGCCTATATAGGTTGTGTTGGGCTGTGTCTTATCTGTATTTCAGTGCGTGTGTGTGTGCGCTTATGGCCCATGTGGCCCATGTGGCCCATGTGGCCAATGTAACCCTGCAGCCTATATATGTGCTGCCCCCTTGTACAGGAAACCCTAACTCCAATAGAATACAATACCAGGCCATCTTTCTATCCCAGCCGCCACCCCTCTCTCCCCTGATTCTACTGAAGGAAATATGCCCTAGAGGCAATAATAAAGTTATTATTTATTTCCTCATATCATGATAAATGTTTATTATTCATGCTAGAATTGTATTAACCGGAAACATGATACATGTGTGAATACATAGACAAACATATAGTCACTAGTATGCCTCTACTTGACTAGCTCATTAATCAAAGATGGTTATGTTTCCTAACCATTGACATGTGTTGTCATTTGATTAATGGGATCACATCATTAGGAGAATGAGGTGATTGACATGACCCATCCCGTTAGCTTAGCACTTGATCGTTTAGTATTCTGCTATTGCTTCCTTCATGACTTATACATGTTCCTGTAACTATGAGAATTGTGTAACTCCCGTTTACCGGAGGAACACTTTGGGTACTACCAAACGTCACAACGTAACTGGGTGATTATAAAGGAGTACTACAGGTGTCTCCGAAGGTACATGTTGAGTTAGCATAATTCGAGATTAGGTTTTGTCACTCCGATTGTCGGAGAGGTATCTCTGGGCCCTCTCGGCAATGCTCATCACCTAAGCCTTGCAAGCATGTAACTAATGAGTTAGTTATAAGATGAAGTATTACAGAACGAGTAAAGAGACTTGTCGATAACGAGATTGAACTAGGTATTGGATACCGACGATCGAATCTCGGACAAGTAACATACCGATGACAAAGGGAACAACGTATGTTGTTATGCGGTTTGACCGATAAAGATCTTCGTAGAATATGTAGGAACCAATATGGGCATCCAGGTCCCGCTATTGGTTATTGACCAGAGATAAGTCTCAGTCATGTCTACATCGTTCTCGAACCGTAGGGTCCGCACGCTTAAGGTTTCGATGACAGTTATATTATGAGTTTATGTATTTTGATGTACCGAAGGTTGTTCGGAGTCCCGGATATGATTACGGACATGACGAGGAGTCTCGAAATGGTCGAGACATAAAGATTGATATATTGGACGGATATATTTGGACACCGGAAAGGTTCCGGAGAAGTTTGGAGCCCCGGAAGGTTACCGGAACCCCCCGGGAGGTATATGGGCCTTATTGGGCCCATGTAGGAGGAAGAGAGAAGGAGCAAGAGAAGGGGGCGCGCCCCCCCAAGCCCAATCCGAATTGGGGAGGGGGGCCGGCCCCCCCTTTCCTTTCTCCTTCCCACTCTTTCTATTACTACTACTAGTACTACTTCCTAATACTAGTACTCTTTCCTTCCCCCTCCAAATAAGATAAGGAAAAGAGAGGGAAACCTACTTGGAGTAGGTTTCCCCCTCCTCATGGCGCGCCCCCCCTAGGGCCGGCCACCTCCTCCCTCCCTCCTTTATATACGGGGGTAGGGGGGCACCCTAGAACACACAAGTTGATCATTGATCGTTCCTTAGCCGTGTGCGGTGCCCCCCTCCACGATATTACACCTCGGTCATATTGTAGCGGTGCTTAGGCGAAGCCCTGCAACAGGAGAACATCAAGATCGTCACCACGCCGTCGTGCTGATGGAACTTCCCCTCGGCGCCTCTGCTGGATCGGAGATCGAGGGTGCGTCATCGAGCTGTACACGTGTCAAGAACTCGGAGGTGCCGGAGTAACGGTACTTGGATCGGTTGAACCGGAGGACGTATGACTACTTCCTCTACGTTGCGTCAACGCTTCCGCTTCGGTCTACGAGGGTACGTAGACAACACTCTCCCCTCGTTGCTATATCATCACCATGATCTTGCGTGTGCGTAGGAAATTTTTTAAAATTGCTACGTTCCCCAACAGTGGCATCCGAGCCTAGGTTTTATGTGTTGATGTTATATGCACGAGTAGAACACAAGTAAGTTGTGGATGATATAAGTCATACTGCCTACCAGCATGTCATACTTTGGTTCAGCGGTATTGTGAGATGAAGCGGCCCGGACCGACATTACGCGTACGCTTACGCGAGACTGGTTTCACCGTTACGAGCACTCGTGCTTAAAGGTGGCTGGCGGGTGTCTGTCTCTCTCACTTTAGTTGAACCGAGTGTGGCTACGCCCGGTCGTTGTGGTTTTGATGCGTAGGTGAGATTGGTTCTTGCTTAAGCCCGTAGCAGCCACGTAAAATTTGCAACAACAAAGTAGAGGACGTCTAACTTGTTTTTGCAGGGCATGTTGTGATGTGATATGGCCAAGACATGATGCTATATTTTATTGTATGAGATGATCATGTTTTGTAACCGAAGTTATCGGCAACTGGCAGGAGCCATATGGTTGTCGCTTTATTGTATGAAATGCAAACGCCCTGTAATTGCTTTACTTTATCACTAAGCGGTAGCGATAGTCGTAGAAGCAATAGATGGCGTAACGACAACGATGCTACGATGGAGATCAAGGTGTCACGCCGGTGACGATGGTGATCACGATGGTGCTTCGAAGATAGAGATCACAAGCACAAGATGATGATGGCCATATCATATCACTTATATTGATTGCATGTGATGTTTATCCTTTATGCATCTTATCTTGCTTTGATTGACGGTAGCATTTTAAGATGATCTCTCACTAATTATTAAGAAGTGTTCTCCCTGAGTATGCACCGTTGCGAAAGTTCTTCGTGCTGAGACACCACGTGATGATCGGGTGTGATAGGCTCTACGTTCAAATACAACGGGTGCAAAACAGTTGCACACGCGGAATACTCAGGTTATACTTGACGAGCCTAGCATATACAGATATGGCCTCGGAACACGGGGACCGAAAGGTCGAGCGTGAATCATATAGTAGATATGATCAACATAGAGATGTTCACCATTGAAACTACTTCATCTCACGTGATGATCGGACATGGTTTAGTTGATTTGGATCACGTAATCACTTAGATGACTAGAGAGATGTCTGTCTAAGTGGGAGTTCTTTAGTAATATGATTAATTGAACTTAAATTTATCATGAACTTAGTACCTGATAGTATTTTGCTTGTCTATGTTTGTTTGTAGATAGATGGCTCGTGCTATTGTTCCGTTGTATTTTAATGCGTTCCTTGAGAAAGCAAAGTTGAAAGATGATGGTAGCAATTACACGTACTGGGTCCGTAACCTGAGGATTATCCTCATTGCTGCACAGAAGAGTTACGTCCTGGAAGCACCGCTGGGTGCCAGGCCTGCTGCTGATGCAACTGACGACGTTAAGAACGTCTGGCAGAGCAAAGCTGATGACTACTCTATAGTTCAGTGTGCCATGCTTTACGGCTTAGAACCGGGTCTTCAACGACGTTTTGAACGTCATGGGGCATATGAGATGTTCCAGGAGTTGAAGTTAATATTTCAAGCAAATGCACGGATTGAGAGATATAAAGTCTCCAATAAGTTCTACAGCTGCAAGATGGAGGAGAACAGTTCTGTCAGTGAGCATATACTCAAAATGTCTGGGTATAATAATCACTTGATTCAACTGGGAGTTAATCTTCCGGATGATAGCGTCATTGACAGAATTCTCCAATCACTGCCACCAAGCTACAAGAGCTTTGTGATGAACTATAATATGCAAGGGATGAACAAGACTATTCCCGAGCTCTTCGCGATGCTGAAAGCCGCGGAGGTAGAAATCAAAAAGGAGCATCAAGTGTTGATGGTCAACAAGACCACTGGTTTCAAGAAAAGGGGCAAAGGGAAGAAGAAGGGGAACTTCAAAAGGAACGGCAAACAAGTTGCTGCTCAAGTGAAGAAACCCAAGTCTGGACCAAGCCTGAAACTGAGTGCTTCTACTGCAAGCAGACTGGACACTGGAAGCGGAACTGCCCCAAGTATTTGGCGGATAAGAAGGATGGCAAAGTGAACAAAGGTATATGTGATATACATGTTATTGATGTGTACCTTACTAATGCTCGCAGTAGCACCTGGGTATTTGATACTGGTTCTGTTGCTAACATTTGCAACTCGAAACAGGGACTACGGATTAAGCAAAGATTAGCTAAGGACGAGGTGACGATGCGCGTGGGAAATGGTTCCAAAGTCGATGTGATCGCGGTCGGCACGCTACCTCTACATCTACCATCGGGATTAGTTTTAGACCTGAATAATTGTTATTTGGTGCCTGCGTTGAGCATGAACATTATATCTGGATCTTGTTTGATGCGAGACGGTTATTCATTTAAATCAGAGAATAATGGTTGTTCTATTTATATGAGTAATATCTTTTATGGTCATGCACCCTTGAAGAGTGGTCTATTTTTATTAAATCTCGATAGTAGTGATACACATATTCATAATGTTGAATCCAAAAGATGCAGAGTTGATAATGATAGTGCAACATATTTGTGGCACTGCCGTTTAGGTCATATCGGTGTAAAACGCATGAAGAAACTCCATACTGATGGACTTCTGGAATCACTTGATTATGAATCACTTGGTACTTGCGAACCGTGCCTCATGGGCAAGATGACCAAAACACCGTTCTCCGGATCTATGGAGAGAGCAACAGATTTGTTGGAAATCATACATACAGATGTATGTGGTCCGATGAATGTTGAGGCTCGTGGCGGATATCGTTATTTCCTCACCTTCACAGATGATTTGAGCAGATATGGGTATATCTACTTGATGAAGCACAAGTCTGAAACATTTGAAAAGTTCAAAGAATTTCAGAGTGAAGTAGAAAATCATCGTAACAAGAAAATAAAGTTTCTACGATCTGATCGTGGAGGAGAATATTTGAGTTACGAGTTTGGTTTACATTTGAAACAATGTGGAATAGTTTCGCAACTCACGCCACCTGGAACACCACAGCGAAATGGTGTGTCCGAACATCGTAATCGTACTTTACTTGATATGGTGCGATCTATGATGTCTCTTATCGATTTACCGCTATCGTTTTGGGGTTATGCTTTAGAGACGGCTGCATTCATGTTAAATAGGGCACCATCAAAATCCGTTGAGACGACGCCTTACGAACTGTGGTTTGGCAAGAAACCAAAGTTGTCGTTTCTCAAAGTTTGGGGCTGCGATGCTTATGTGAAGAAACTTCAACCAGATAAGCTCGAACCCAAATCGGAGAAATGTGTCTTCATAGGATACCCAAAGGAGACAATTGGGTACACCTTCTATCACAGATCTGAAGGCAAGATTTTCGTTGCTAAAATCGGATCCTTTCTAGAGAAGGAGTTTCTCTCGAAAGAAGTGAGTGGGAGGAAAGTAGAACTTGATGAGATAACTGTATCTACTCCCTTATTGGAAAGTAGTTCATCACAAGAACCGGTTCCTGTGACAACTACACCAATTAGTGAGGAAGCTAATGATATTGATCATGAAACTTCAGATCAAGTTTCTACTGAACCTCGTAGGTCTACCAGAGTAAGATCCGCACCAGAGTGGTACGGAAATCCTATTCTGGAAGTCATGTTACTAGACCATGATGAACCTACGAACTATGAGGAAGCGATGATGAGCCCAGATTCCGCAAAATGGCTAGAGGCCATGAAATCTGAGATAGGATCCATGTATGAAAACAAATTATGGACTTTGGTTGACTTGCCCGATGATCGGCAAGCCATTGAGAATAAATGGATCTTTAAGAAGAAGACTGACGCTGATGGTAATGTTACTATCTACAAAGCTCGACTTGTTGCAAAAGGTTTTCGACAAGTTCAAGGGGTTGACTACGATGAGACTTTCTCACCCGTAGCGATGCTTAAGTCTGTCCGAATCATGTTGGCTATTGCTGCATTTCATGATTATGAAATTTGGCAAATGGATGTCAAGACTGCATTCTTGAATGGATTTCTAGAAGAAGAGTTGTATATGATGCAACCTGAAGGTTTTGTTGATCCAAAAGGTGCTGACAAAGTGTGCAAGCTCCAACGTTCCATTTATGGACTGGTGCAAGCATCTCGGAGTTGGAATAAACATTTTGATAGTGTGATCAAAGCATATGGCTTTATACAGACTTTTGGAGAAGCCTGTATTTACAAGAAAGTGAGTGGGAGCTCTGTAGCATTTCTAGTTTTATATGTTGATAACATATTATTAATTGGAAATGATATAGAATTTCTGGATAGCATAAAGGGATACTTGAATAAAAGTTTTTCTATGAAAGACCTCGGTGAAGCTGCTTACATATTGGGCATCAAGATCTATAGAGATAGATCAAGACGCTTAATAGGACTTTCACAAAGTACATACCTTGACAAAATTTTGAAAAAGTTCAAAATGGATCAGGCAAAGAAAGGATTCTTGCCTGTTCTACAAGGTGTGAAGTTGAGTCAAACTCAATGCCCGACCACAGCAGAAGATAGAGAGAAAATGAAAGATGTTCCCTATGCTTCAGCCATAGGCTCTATCATGTATGCAATGTTGTGTACCAGACCTGACGTATTCTTAGCAATAAGCTTGGCAGGTAGGTACCAAAGTAATCCAGGAGTGGATCACTGGACAGCGGTCAAGAACATCCTGAAATACCTGAAAAGGACTAAGGATATGTTTCTCCTATATGGAGGTGACAAAGAGCTAGTCGTAAATGGTTACGTCGATGCAAGCTTTGACACTGATCCGGACGATTCTAAATCGCAGACCGGATACGTGTTTTTATTAAACGGTGGAGCTGTAAGTTGGTGCAGTTCTAAACAAAGCGTCGTGGCAGGATCTACATGTGAAGCGGAGTACATAGCTGCTTCTGAAGCAGCAAATGAAGGAGTCTGGATGAAGGAGTTCATTTCCGATCTAGGTGTCATACCTAGTGCATCGGGACCAATGAAGATCTTCTGTGACAATACTGGTGCAATTGCCTTGGCAAAGGAATCCAGATTTCACAAGAGGACCAAGCACATCAAGAGACGCTTCAATTCCATTCGGGACCAAGTCCAAGTGGGAGACATAGAGATTTGCAAGATACATACGGATCTGAATGTTGCAGACCCGTTGACTAAGCCTCTCTCACGAGCAAAACATGATCAGCACCAAGACTCCATGGGTGTTAGAATCATTACTATGTAATCTAGATTATTGACTCTAGTGCAAGTGGGAGACTGAAGGAAATAAGCCCTAGAGGCAATAATAAAGTTATTATTTATTTCCTCATATCATGATAAATGTTTATTATTCATGCTAGAATTGTATTAACCGGAAACATGATACATGTGTGAATACATAGACAAACATATAGTCACTAGTATGCCTCTACTTGACTAGCTCATTAATCAAAGATGGTTATGTTTCCTAACCATTGACATGTGTTGTCATTTGATTAATGGGATCACACCATTAGGAGAATGAGGTGATTGACATGACCCATTCCATTAGCTTAGCACTTGATCGTTTAGTATTCTGCTATTGCTTCCTTCATGACTTATACATGTTCCTGTAACTATGAGAATTGTGTAACTCCCGTTTACCGGAGGAACACTTTGGGTACTACCAAACGTCACAACGTAACTGGGTGATTATAAAGGAGTACTACAGGTGTCTCCGAAGGTACATGTTGAGTTAGCATAATTCGAGATTAGGTTTTGTCACTCCGATTGTCGGAGAGGTATCTCTGGGCCCTCTCGGCAATGCTCATCACCTAAGCCTTGCAAGCATGTAACTAATGAGTTAGTTATAAGATGAAGTATTACAGAACGAGTAAAGAGACTTGTCGATAACGAGATTGAACTAGGTATTGGATATCGACGATCGAATCTCGGACAAGTAACATACCGATGACAAAGGGAACAACGTATGTTGTTATGCGGTTTGACCGATAAAGATCTTCGTAGAATATGTAGGAACCAATATGGGCATCCAGGTCCCGCTATTGGTTATTGACCAGAGATGTGTCTCAGTCATGTCTACATCGTTCTCGAACCGTAGGGTCCGCACGCTTAAGGTTTCAATGACAGTTATATTATGAGTTTATGTATTTTGATCTACCGAAGGTTGTTCGGAGTCCCGGATATGATTACGGACATGACGAGGAGTCTCGAAATGGTTGAGACATAAAGATTGATATATTGGACGGATATATTTGGACACCGGAAAGGTTCCGGAGAAGTTTGGAGCCCCGGAAGGTTACCGGAACCCCCCGGGAGGTATATGGGCCTTATTGGGCCCATGTAGGAGGAAGAGAGAAGGATCAAGAGAAGGGGGCGCGCCCCCCCAAGCCCAATCCAAATTGGGGAGGGGGGCCGGCCCCCCCTTTCCTTTCTCCTTCCCACTCTTCCTATTACTACTACTAGTACTACTTCCTAATACTAGTACTCTTTCCTTCCCCCTCCAAATAAGATAAGGAAAAGAGAGGGAAACCTACTTGGAGTAGGTTTCCCCCTCCTCATGGCGCGCCCCCCCTAGGGCCGGCCACCTCCTCCCTCCCTCCTTTATATACGGGGGTAGGGGGGCACCCTAGAACACACAAGTTGATCATTGATCGTTCCTTAGCCGTGTGCGGTGCCCCCCTCCACGATATTACACCTCGGTCATATTGTAGCGGTGCTTAGGCGAAGCCCTGCAACAAGAGAACATCAAGATCGTCACCACGCCGTTGTGCTGACGGAACTTCCCCTCGGCGCCTCTGCTGGATCGGAGATCGAGGGTGCGTCATCGAGCTGTACGCGTGTCAAGAACTCGGAGGTGCCGGAGTAACGGTACTTGGATCGGTTGAACCGGAGGACGTACGACTACTTCCTCTACGTTGCGTCAACGCTTCCGCTTCGGTCTACGAGGGTACGTAGACAACACTCTCCCCTCATTGCTATATCATCACCATGATCTTGCGTGTGCGTAGGAAATTTTTTGAAATTACTACGTTCCCCAACATCTACATGGTGTCAGAGCTTGGGTTCCCAATCCCAGCAGTGGTGATGGTGGTTGGCTGGTTGTGCTTGCTGGCGATTGTCTGAGAGGAGAAGGCTTGTGTGGAAGAAGGAGAGGTGGAATCCCAGATCTGAGGGGAGGAGGTAGTAGAGAGGTGAAAGTGGGGAGCAGTGGTTGCTGGAGGTTGCTAGTGGTGTGATTCAAGATTGGAAAGATGGGGGACAACCAGGGGTTGGTAAAGGCGTTGGAGAAGCTAGCTGAGCTCATCACTGTCAAGGCAGAGGGTGTGGCTTCCCCAGGTGCGCTTGTTCCTCAGCCTGAGGTGATACAGAAAATAGAACTGATGCCAAATGAAATCAAGATGGAAGGGGTCACAAACTACCTAAGCTGGTCCAGAAGGGCATTGCTAATATTGAGGACAAAGGGGCTGGAAGGCTATGTCAGAGGGGAAGTAGATGAACCGGCGAACAGGGAAAGTGAAGAGTGGAAGAAGTGGAGTGTCATTGACTCTCTGGTGGTGGCATGGCTGCTGAACTCCTTGACCCCATCCATTGCAGCAGCCGTGGAGACTGTTCCCCATGCAGCAGAGGTATGGAAAACCCTGGAAACATTGTACTCCGAGAAAGGGAACATAATGCTTATGGCGCAGATTGAGGATAGAGTAAATGAGCTAAAACAAGGGGATAAGTTGGTGATGGAGTATGTAGCAGAATTGCAGCATTTGTGGGCTGACTTAGACCACTATGATCCACTGGAGTTACCACATTCAGAATGTATAGTTGCTACTAAGAAGTGGGTAGAGCGTAGGAGAGTGATGAAATTCTTGAAGGGACTTAGCTCAGAATTTGAAGGAAGGCGTGCTGGGTTGTTTCATCAGCCAAAGCTCCCCTCGCTTGAGGAGGCAGTTGCAGCAATGGCACAGGAGGAGGTCAGGTTGAAGTTGACCAGGACTAGAGAAGCGAATGCATCTCGCTCAGCATTTACTGTGTCTGAATGGAAGAAGACAAGAGAGTGCTTCAACTGTGGAGAGAAAGGTCACATAAGCATCAATTGCACAGCACAGCGCAGAGAAATACGTGGTAGGGGAAGAGGTTACAGCCGAGGTGGATACCGGGGAGTTAGAGGCAGAGGTAACTCGAGGGGTTCGAATTATTCCAGTGGCTTCAAAGCAAACTTGGCTAACTTGGCAACGCAAGAAGAAGGGACGTCAACAACCTCTCAAGGGGTGTCGAAGAGTAGAAGCCAGGAGGACAACACCTTCGGGAACTTTGCCCACTTTGTCTACACAGGGGAAGGTAACTTTGCAAATGCATCTATATCCACACATGATTTCCTTCCAGATTGGATATTAGATTCTGGAGCATCCAAGCATGTTGCGGGTACCTCAACTGAGTTTGAATCATATACTCAGTACCCAATTACACATTGTGAAACAATACAAACTGTTGATGGCACCTCACAACCGATTAAAGGAGTTGGATCAGTTCAATGTACACCCACTATTAAATTATCTGATGTATTACATGTTCCAGCTTTTCCTGTGAACTTGCTTTCTCTAAGTGCTTTGATTGATCAGATAGATTGCTGAATAACTCTTGATAAGAAAATATGTTTGATTCAGGAGAGGATGACTGGAAGGAAACTTGGGAAGGAACCAGGCGTAGTGGATTGTGGTATATGGATCGTGATGTGTCTAGGTCTGGTGTTAGTCCTATTTTGGCTGTACTAGTTGGAGTAAGTGAGACAATGGCGATGATCCATCACTGTCGCATGGGGCATATGGCTTTTGATAAGATGAGTAAGATGTTTCCTGATGTAATGCGTGGAGTAGACAAGAGTAAGCTTGTGTGTGATGCATGTGAATATGCAAAGCACACAAGAATCTCATATTTGAGTAAGGGGCTAAGGAGTATATCCCCGTTTATGCTGATTCACTCTGATGTGTGGACATGTCCTGTTGTTTCTGTTAGTGGAATGAAATATTTTGTGACATTTATAGACTGCCACACTCGCATGACTTGGGTGTACCTCATGCGACATAAAGATGAGGTATTCCAATGTTTTCAGGAGTTTTATGCCTATGTGCGAAACCAATTCAATGTGCAGGTGCAGGTGATCAGATCTGACAATGGAACTGAATATGTAAACAAGCAATTTGGAGGTTTCCTGTCAGCACAAGGCATAATGCACCAAACATCATGTCCAGATACCCCTGCTCAGAATGGTGTTGCAGAAAGGAAAAACCGACACATTTTAGAAGTGGCTCGATCACTTATGTTCACCATGAATGTGCCAAAATTCTTGTGGAGTGAAGCTGTCATGACTGCAACGTTCCTGATCAACCGGATGCCTTCAAAAATGCTTGGTATGAAGTCCCCATGTGAGATGCTATTTGGGGAGAACAAATTCTCAGTTCCTCCGAAGTTATTTGGGTGCACCTGCTTCATTAGAGATCACAGACCAGCAGTGGGAAAGCTGGATCCACGAGCTGTAAAATGCATATTTGTTGGATATCCTGCAGGGCAGCGAGGCTATAAGTGTTGGAGTCCTGCTGAAAGGCGCACATTTGTAAGTATGGATGTCACCTTTCGAGAATCTGAGCCTTTCTATGGTGAGAAGACAGATCTCAGCACTTTATTCGAAGAACTTGACCACTCACAATCTATGCAGGGTGGTCAAGAGGGGGAGTGCAACTTGAGTGGTGAGTGCAGCACCAATGGCGACAAGGAGCAGCCAATACCAACCCCGAAAATAGTGGGATCCTTCATTCCAGTTGTAGTTGATGGGGCTGAACAGCAGAGGTGGCAGAGACCAAATGAGGAAAGGAATCCTCAGGTGTATACAAGAAGGAAGAGAGGTGCGGAGGAACAAGTGCATGAGGAGCAGTCAAAAGAAACTATGGAACAGGGGGAGCAGTCAGAAGAAACTCAAGCGACAGGAAGCTCATCTGAAGTGGAGTCATATGAAAATTCAAGTACTGAAGAAGCATCACCTAACCTGCCAATTGCTCTCAAGAAGGAAGTACCAAGGAAAACTTTGAGCAAGGGCAATCTTGAGCATGATATCAGTAATTATGTCACCTATGAAGCCCTATCACCTTCATTTAGAGCATTTGTCGCATCACTTCAAGCCGTGATTGTTCCTAAAGACTGGAAAGAAGCAAGACAAGATCCAAAGTGGTGTGAAGCCATGAGGGAAGAGTTGGAGGCCCTGAGAAAGAACAAAACATGGGAGCTAGCAAATCTTCCATATGGGAAGAAGGCAGTCGGTTGTAAGTGGATCTTCACAGTGAAGCAGAATCCTGAGGGTAAGGTTGAGCGTTACAAGGCAAGACTGGTAGCCAGAGGGTACAGCCAAACGTATGGTATTGATTATGACGAAACATTCGCCCCAGTTGCAAAGATGAATACAGTGAGGATTCTAATCTCATGTGCAGCTAACTTTGGATGGCCACTACACCAACTTGATGTAAAAAATGCCCTTTTACATGGAGATCTACAAGAGGAAGTCTACATGGAAATTCCTCCTGGACTTTCTACACCTGGGACTGTTGGGAAGGTTTGTAGATTGAGAAAATCTCTCTATGGTTTGAAGCAATCGCCAAGGGCTTGGTTTGACCGGTTCAGGCAAGCAGTTTGCAGTATGGAGTATAAACAATGCAATGGAGATCACACTGTTTTCTATAAACATTCCAAGCAACAGATTACTATTCTTGTAGTATATGTGGATGACATCATAATAACGGGAGACAATGAAGAGGAGATTGGAAGACTGAAGAAATGCCTAGGCAAAGCATTTGAAGTTAAGGATCTTGGTTAGCTAAAATATTTCCTGGGTATCGAAGTTGCAAGATCAAAGAGGGGAATAGCCCTGTCTCAGCGGAAGTATACCTTAGAGCTCCTAAGTGATATGGGAATGCTTGGATGTAGAGCAGCCCCAACTCCCATTGAACAAAATCACAAATTGACAGCACAGATGGGTGAACAAGTTAACAAAGCAAAATATCAACAATTGGTTGGCAAACTTCTGTACTTGTGTCACACTAGACCAGATATTACATATGCAGTAAGTGTAGTAAGTAGATATATGCATGACCCCAGAAGTGGACACCTTGATGCAGTCTATAGAATCATGAGGTATCTAAAGGGCAGCCCTGGTATGGGACTCTGGTTCAAGAGTAATGGCCATTTGAATGTTGACGGTTATAGCGATGCTGATTGGGCTAGCTGTCTTGATGATAGACGATCAACCTCTGGCTATTGTGTGTTTGTTGGTGGAAATTTGGTATCATGGAGAAGCAAAAAACAACTGATGGTGTCAAAATCAACTGCAGAAGCTGAGTATAGGGCAATGTCTCAAGGGCTGAGTGAGATGTTATGGGTAAGAGGCCTTCTGCTTGAGCTGAAAGTGCTCAGACAAGATCCTCTGAATGTGTGGTGTGACAACAAATCTGCAATCAGCATTGCTAATAATCCAGTGCAACATGACAGAACAAAACATGTGGAGATAGACAGATTCTTTATCAAAGAGAAACTGGATGCAGGAATCATCAAGATAACTCATGTGAGCTCTGGACAACAAGTCGCCGATTGTTTGACAAAAGGTTTGGGAACCAGGGAGAATAATCTTGCTTGTGACAAGATGGGCATGATAGATATCTATCATCCCTCTTGAGGGGGAGTGTTGGGCTGTGTCTTATCTGTATTTCAGTGTGTGTGTGTGTGTGTGCGCGCTTATGGCCCATGTGGCCCATGTGGCCCATGTGGCCCATGTAACCCTGCAACCTATATATGTGCTGCCCCCTTTGTACAGGAAACTCTAACTCCAATAGAATACAATACCAGGCCATCTTTCTATCTCAGCCGCCACCCCTCTCTCCCCTGATTCTACAGGTCTTGTCCAATATACTCAAACCTTCAGAAATTAGACATGTATACATACCAACTAAAAAGATCTCTGGGTGAGTGGATTCTTCAGATCTTCAGCAATTCAAACAAAACTTTTAATTGCCATTGATTAAAACTTATCCTGGCTTCATATCACAGTATAAATTCAAGCAAACTGTATACTTTGTCTGAGTCGATCAGCAAAACATGGACCAATGAATGGCTACTTCATAAATAGAAGACTACAATTAACATGCTCACAAACATAATCCTCTATGGAGATCAGAAGAGTAATATGGTGAGTGAGTGTACAATTCTGAAGATATTTTAAAAAGGCGAAAATAGATCACGTCTATTTTGCTAGCCTACATCCATTGTTGTCCATCAAGTACAATTGTTCTTTTTTCAATGAAAGTGCGGTAGTTTTTGGAAAAGAGGTTAATTGCTAGATGATACATTGGTTGAAAACATAAGCAAGAAAAACACGTACCAAATATTGCACTTCTCATATAACTGATATGAAACCTCTCCCGATTGGAAAATATTTCTTGTCAAATCCCTCATTAGGATCGTAAAGCACAACCTGCAAATGTATATATGAGATTAATCTAGGAGGACTTAACATCATTACTAATCTCAGGTGAATGCATCAAATACTTGATAGGCATGCAGCCACAAGTTATGATACATAGATGTACACATTATAAATAAAACAAACATCGCTCCAGCTATCCCATAGAACTTATCAAAAAAATAATTAAATGGGGAGAACATATATAGAAAGTACTTCCATCAACCTTATCTTGAGCTGAGGTTTATGTACAAACAATTACATGTAGTCGTCATGGCTGGATGTGTAACTTTGGCTGCCTGTAAACAACATGAAGAGAAGTTCGCACAATTCCACAAAAGTGTATTTATCCAAATAGCATATCAAATTGAGCCATAGTACTGGCTCATGTATCATCATAAAAACTATTACTATTGACTGTGTAGGTTGGGGGAAGATGAACATGTGTTCTGCAGTTTCGAATTGCTGCAAAAACAAAAACTAATCTGAAATTGTAGTCAATTATTGGATGTGGACGAAAAACGACTGACCGCTTCCTCCCGGTGAATCCAAACAACTTCGATGCAAACAGTTGAATCTGGCGCATGACAATATAACACGGGTCCCTTTTTGTTGACATCCACATGATAAAAAAAAGGAAATTGCATAAATTTGTGGTCTTGAGGATCAGTGTAGCACCATCCTGCTACTCTAGCAGGAATCTTTATGTCAAAATCGGGAGGGGCATGAGAATCAGAGAACAGGTCGTCAGAGATTACAACCTGTGCTCCTCTTCGCTCCAGGGCATGCCCTTGCGGAGCTCGTCGCTCCTCGCGCCACGGCCACGGTCACAGCCTGCCGTAGAGATTCGCGATGGTGGCGGCATTGTCGTCCTCCCACGAGTTAGACCTGGACGTGGGCGAGGCAGGCCGTCCGAGGAGGAGCAAGCAGCCCACGGCGGCGAGATCCATGACGCGGCCATGAAGGCACCTGCAGAGAGGAACGACACGTAGTTCAGAGACGAGAGAGAGAGAGAGAGAGAGAGAGAGAGAGAGAGAGAGAGAGAGATGGAGAGAGGAAAGAGGAGAAAGGAGAGAGGGAGGCACGGCGGTGGGGTCCTGCTGTCTGCTCCCGGCGAGGCCAGGAAGCGCTCGGCGGCGGTGGCGGCGTAGGAGGGGCGGGATGGAGAGGGGGTGTCGTACGGGTTTTTCTTAGCGGGAGGGGTGGTGCGAAAAAAACCTACGGAAAAAAAAACCAAGGTGGGAAGGAGGACGGAAAAGAACCGGACAAAAATGGTGGGACGAAAATAAAATCCGGAACGCGACCTACCAACTGAGACATTAAGAGTTTAGATAGTGTGATACACTAATGTAAAACAAGACTACAGCTAGCCCAGTGGCCAAGGCGTTCGCCTAGCACGCGGGAGACCAGCGTTCGATCCCTGGTTCCTACACTTTTTCCTCCTCCTCCATGCGCTAATGGGCCGGCCCATATGCGACTGGTGGCGCCCTGTTTTCTATTTCGTTTTTCCTTTTTACTTTTTTATTCTTTAAATTCATTCGGGATTTTCAAAAGAACCAAATTTTAAAAAGCTGCGAGTTTTATCGAGAAATCATAAATTGTGCATGATTTCAAAAAATTGTTCGCATATCATAGAAAAAAATCACAATATCAAAAAGATGTTCATGAAAAAAACATGATTTAAAAAAAATCCAGTATTCAAAACACATTCTGGAATTAGAAAAAAAATATACATGATTTTCTTGAAATGTTTCCAAAACTAAAACAGGCGCGTAAATGATGAACAAAACGAAACATCGCCTGCGTAGAAGTTTTAACAGGGGATCTCTAGAGGTCGATTTATGATTTTATTTAGTCCCTCACATCGAGTAAAAAAAAGGTTTCCGTGTTTCGTACAATGTTGAACCCAAAAAATATTTACACAACTTTCTATGGGTTAGTTTTTGTAAACTATATAAAAATGACTAAATGTCTATTTTGCCTCCATATACAGCTATGTTTATTCTGGTACCACAGTAATTGTTATGATAACCACCGCTACGCTAGGTCAAGATGATATACATCATTCAGCAGTCTAGCTTAGGCAGGGTCCATCAATGCAGTTTGCTCAGCCAAAAATAATTCGTTGTGGCGCCTTAGGAAATCAAATCATGGTCAAACCATTACATTTTTTGTTTTTTGAAATGACTTTTCAATAGTCTCTTATCTCATCATGACATCACTTAGACATAGTTTTTGAAATGACATTTTAAAAGCCCTTATCTCACCTTGGCATTTTTATAGCCATTATCTACCACTCCTGCATAATTTGATAGTTTTTTCTCCCGTCGCAACGCACGGGCATATTTACTAGTCTTTACTTAATAATAAAGTAAATTGGGTTTATGTCGTCTGTCACTATAATTACCCTTTAAATTGGTAAAAATTACCCACCAATGCCACCCGTAAGTGGGAAAACGATTTAGTTTTTCGGACAAAAATCGCCGCCGCCTTGGTTGTTTTATAGGGCCGCGACAGCTAGAACTCATGGAACTACGGGTGGCCGAGTGGTCGTGAGGTTTTTCGTCCAGCGATGAGACCGGGGTTCGATCCCCACTTTCCACATTTTTTTTATCTTTCTTTTCTCACGCATTTTTTTCATTTTACTTTTTTGTCTTTTCTTTTCTCATTCTGTTTTCTTTCTTCTTTCTTCTTTAAATTAATTCGGGATTTTAAAATTCCAAAGTTGTGACTTTAAAGAAAATCTTTGAGAAATCATAAAAAATACAGATTCAATAAATGTTGGTGGTTTTGCAAAAATGTTCACAAAATTATAAAAAAAATCACAATTTGAAAAAAATGGTTGGAAAATAAAATCATGTTCATCATTTTGAAAAAAATGACTGTGTATTGAAAACATATTCGGGAATCTGAAAAAAATTCCATGACATTTTAGAAAATGTTCACAAAAAAATTGTTTTTTAAAATTTTCTCCAATTTTTTAAAAAGTTCATCGACTCAAAAAATGTTTATTGAGTCAAAAAAATTTAATGAATTTGAAACTGGTTCATGCATTTAGTTTTTTGTAAACAAAACTAATGTTCATGATTCTTTTGAGAAAATAAAAAATTTCAAAAGAAAATGTTTGTCGATTCCGAAAACTGTTCACTGATTCAAAAGTATTTTATGTCTAGGATTTAATTAGTTTTTTGAAAGTCTTTATATGTCTTGGCGTTGGGAGTAGTTCATGGTCAACGAGATTTGATTTTAAAATTTTAAACATTCCCTTGCGCAACATAATGACAAGTGTGGCATGCATTGACAAACTCATAGCCTTGGGATTTACCACGTCGAATGCGTTGTGATCACGTGGACATCGCGACCATCATCAGCTAGGGTGAGAAAAAAATGGCAACATGGTGAGCCACTGTGTTAAAATAGAGTACGCTCATATATCAGGATATTGAGTCGTACTTTTGGTTAGCCATAATTTTTTGTCTTCCGTTGCAATGCACGAGCATATTTGCTAGTCTTTACCTCTTTACCTACTAATAAACCAGCGATCGCTTCTGGTCGCACGTCGTTTGCTTTTTTAAAAAAGTCCTTCCGTTTCTGAGAATTTGACCCGCAGTCCTATTTCTAAGTGGGTAACATTTCGCTTTTTGTAAAGAAAAAAAAAGACCCAAACACACACGGGCTCGGGCTCGCACTCGCCTCCTCTCCCTGTCGCCCAGAAGTCTTCGCCGCCGCCGCCACCACCCACGCCGACCGCTTCCGGCGAGCTCCGGCACCGCGCAACATGTACCCGAGCTCCCCACAGTCCGCGCCTCCCTCCCCTCCGGCTATATTCTCCGCTCCCGGCATCTATCGCCCGCTCGCAGCCCCGCCCCCATGGCTAGGGTTTCGAGCAGGGCTTCGCCGGTGCATCTCCCGCTCGCCGTCTTCTCCCACCATGCCGGCCTCCCTTCTCTAGGCACCCTCCCACCGTTCGGCACCCTCGCACTGGGCATTCCTTTCTCTCCCCCTCACGGCTCCTCCCGTCGCCGAACTGGAGCACCAGCCGCTCCTCCTCCACCTCCCCGATTTGGGGCAGCAACGCCACGAGCTAACACCCCTGCGTGGGCTTGCTCAATCTGGGGCAAACGCGCCAGTTCCGGCATGGCGAGAGGAGGAAGGTGAGACGGGAGGCCAAGGCAACGGCGAGATCCACGTCGAGCTGCCATTGCCATGGCCATGACCTGATCCACGAAGAGGTTAAATGGGGTCGGCTGCTCCCTAAAGGACGACGAAGCTCTCCAAGGGTGGGCCTTCTCTTTTCCCCGAGAATGATGTACCTGTGGCATGATTGCTCTTCATGTGTACGTGCTTGCTGTATTTACCTGCATCTGATGGTTCTTCCAATGTGCGTGTTTGAGAAATACACCTGCAGGTAATGGTTCTTCATGCTATGTGCCTGGTTCTTGTGTTGCTTCCAGGGCATAGAACTTCCTGCAATGATTCCTTGTGTGCTTTTTTTCTGAGTTCCTTAGCTTCTTTTGGTGGATTAGCTACTGTATAAAATAAAACAAGCAAGCAGTTCATATGGGTTGATTAGCTGATGCATGTGTTGTGTATAAATGGATAATTGAGATGGGTGTGATTTATTCATGGGATGTAGTCTGATTTCTAAGAAAAGGGTTTCTTGGTTGAGAATAATGGAATTTGAGATGTACTGCTATGTGTTTGCTCTCCATCTTGGACCTTCTAAGCTGCACCTGGTAAAGTGTTGATAGGTTTGTTGTAAGTATTTTGGACCTAACACATTTTTATCAATTGTTTCAGATTGACCCGGCGAAATACAAGAGCATCTCATCTGGATTTAGCGTTCTGCTAAAGGAGCAAGGAGCTAGGGTTTTTTTCAGGGGATGGGTGCCTACCTTGCTTGGTTACAGTGCTCAGGGGGCTTGCAAGTTTGGGTTCTACAAGTTCTTTAAGAAGACCTACTCAGATATGGTTGGGCCTGAGAATGCCGTGAAGTACATGACCCTATAATTTACCTTGTAGGGTCAGCTTCTGCTGAGGTAATTTCTGATATCGCTCTATGCCCCTTTGAAACTGTCAAGGTCCATGTGCAGACACAACCTGGATTTGCTTGTGGGTTGAGTGATGGGCTTCCCAAGTTCATCAAATCTGAGGGTGCTGCTGGGTAAGTAAATCTCCAACCATCTTAACAACTTCATGATTTGCTTTACTTACCCTTATCCTATGCGCTCTAACTTATTGCTTAATAATGCCAGGCTTTACAAGGGAATTGTTCCTCTCTAGGGTCGGCAGATTCCTTACAAGTGCTTTCTCTCATCATTCTGTTATAGTCTTCTAATTTGAATTGTCACTACTATGGTTGTTTCACAAATGTGGCCTGCTTTGGAACCATCTAAAGCTGGTCTCCTGTTTCATCTAATCGGCCTGTTTGTTTTTCTTTGATACCAATTGGTGATGTTTAGTTACCTTTTCTTCTCCTATATGAGCAAACTACTATCCTATTGATGGCCAACCATGCTGATACTATTCTATATTCGTTTTACCATTTCTATTTGTTGCCTAGCTTACGGACATTATTCATCGACTCCTTAGAGTCATTCTCTCCACAGTTATTCACTTTTCTTGCCAAAAGTAAATATGTTAGCCAGACATGAGATTACTGTATGTATGTCCATCCACACTTGCGCTGCAGCAGAAGAGAACAACTTAGCATATATGACCCACACAATAATAAAGAGTAAAGAAAAGGATTAGATATTTTTATATAGTATAAATAATAAAGAAGCGTGACCCCAGACTGTTAAATATGTGATATATATATCCAAAGGAGAGTGAAGATAGCTTTTTTGTTGTGCTGCCAACTGGGTAAACAAATTCAGTTTATGTTATTGTTCTGTACAACAATACCTTGCTAAACGATGGACGTCCTCAGCGAAGAAAACCATGTCCATGACCCTCTAAAGAAGAAAGAACACAAGCCATAAGAAACAAATGCACTTTCATATACTTAGTAGAAGTCGACTCCAAGTGAAAATGAGGAGTGCATAGCCGGTTACCATCTAAAGATATTGGCATCAGAAATCCTCAAACACCTCCTTGAACAGTTAAATTGCAGGGCAAGTTTACATAGACTATTTTGTAAATTAAAATTACTGAATATGAGCACACAAGCAAACAACCAGACAGTAACGGCCTAATGGGCAGTGATTATTCATGAGTGTCATCCCATAGAATGTTCAAATTCACTAAAATAAGCCAATTCAGCCCTTACAGTCTAGCAGAACATCTCTCACAGATTTTGCCACTGATTCGTGAGTGGGGAGGATATAGATGCCAGGCGGGATATGGCGAGATACAATGCCGATGTCTAACGACACCAGTGGGTCGAGCGACACGGGCTTCTGTCCAGCGACGCCAAGAAAGAAGCGGTAATGATGGGCGCCGACCAGTCTACGCGTATTATTGTCTTACGGTCCAATTTTGTGTTTTTCATATCAACATGATTGTTTTACCGTCAATTTTCTGAATATTGTTAGTGACTAACTATTTCCTAATTTTGTTTATTTAGGTTGGAGAAGATATGTAAGGCTAATGTTTGAGCAGAAGGAGAGTGAAAAGATGCAAGAGTGATACACCCAAGCAATTGATTTGAGTCAAACCTGGTTTGTTGTACATGATTCCACCGTATTTGTCCGCACAAATACTTCTTGATATTTACTCATGATAGTTTTTCTCCATAGTTCGGTGTCTACATTTTTATTCTCCTAATATAGTCATATTGTCCATATAAGTGCAGATTTTATTTTGAGTTCTTCCTTGGTGCAACTCTGAAGCGAAATCTTCCTGGGTGTATCATGCACCTCTGTCTTGCCGTTCTATATTCTCAAGTCTGAACTGCAGATTCTCAAAGGTTTCGGACGCCACTTTGACCTACGACAAATATTTGGACTATTTAATTTAGTGACACTGATCATAGCTGCCCGTAGGTTTTATTCATTCACCAGCTTTGGCTTTTGGTGTACACGGTACACCGTGAGGCAAGTAGGTTGACATGTTCATTTGTTATCATGAGTGTCGTGTTTACTCTTGCAGTTCAGTTAATAAGCTTAAGCTAAAGATCTGATTGTACTGTCTAGAGGTGGAATGGCTAAGCTCTCTTTATAATCCTTTTACTGAATTTCTTGCAAATGGCACACTAAAGGGCATGAAGTTATTAGGTGTGTGGATATCAGTCCACTATGTTCTTATGTCCATGGATCCGCGAAATGTTGACGCTTTATTGGCTTTGGTCACAAATTTTTTTGGTGTACATGCTTTCATCTTGAATATGTCTAGCTCTAAAGTAATACTACTTCCCAAGTAGTTCACTGAAGTAATTGGATGTTCTTCCACTGTTATGTATCTAGCGGAAAAAAATGTTGTTTTGATATCATTGTTTTTCTCCTAATACAGTCATATTATCCATACAGTTCATACAGCCATATCATTGTTTTTCTCCCAAGTAGTTTGTACTTTGCCTAATTGATTTCACTAGATCCCCTGTTTGTACAGTATGGATGAAAAACCTTGCAATTATTTCACTAGATCGATTGATGATAGCTTGCTGTTGCTGATGAAACCGAAGAAAATGTATCTATCCCGGGCCAGTTGCCAACCAAACCAACATTATCTCAGTTACCGGTTCAAAGATGTCTCAAACCACGCACAAACATTTCAGTTGATACATACACCATAAGTTTGGTTGTCCGCTCTTTTAGATGCCCAGAAGCATGATTCTCGAGATCATTGCTCACTGAACATAAGACCAAATGTTCCAATTTATTTTATTGCTTAAAGAAGAATTGGTGTTCTGTTGTGTTATCCTGTGACACTATATGGCATCGGGTTGTTTGCTTCTATCAATGGGCACTGTTATTAGTGTTTCTGTTAGATTATTGTCTAGCTTAATGATCTGTTCAACCAACAGGTATGGAAGTTGTTGGTGTGGTGACCGCCATAGGGCCCGGGCTGACTGGCAGGAACATTGGGGATGTTGTGGCGTACGCAGGCAAGCCGATGGGCTCTTATGCCAAAGAACAGATTATTTCAGCCAATGTTGGTTACCATCACGCCTTTGATTGATCACACAGCGGCTGCTATCGTGCTGAAGGGGATGACTGTCCATATGCTGGTTCACCCACAGAGGCATCCCGTGCCCACGCTGACTTCAAGGCCCGGAAGACGCCGGGCTCCATACTGCTGACCCAATAGAACTAAGCACCGTCATCTTTTTTGGGTAGGAGAAGAAGGCATAAATAGGGGACTCGGCGAAGAATCTACAATGCTTGTCAATATGTTCGCATCTGAACATTGAATCCTCTGTCTCTCTGTTTCTCCTGGTTATGTTGGATTCAGTATGAATGAGTGTGTTTGTTGGTTATGAGTTGGATTGTGGTCTTGCTGTGCACATCATTGTTTGAAGCATGACGAGTTGTAAAGACCAACATTTTTCAATATAGTGACCTAGCAGGACAATTATTTCCCTCAGTTTGTATATTTTTTATATTCATGTCAAGTTATACACTAGACTAATTATAACAACATGTCAAGCTTATAAGGCATGGCGAGTTCATGTCAAGCACCTACAACTTGGTCGTCAACAAGTCGATAACATCACATGCTTGGTTTTAAAAATTAAAGTAACAAGCGCAAACACCAATCCACTGGTGCACCACAAGGCGGCATCAGCGTTGCCGGGTGAGAGGCTGTGGTGGATCGTTGCTAGGAATTGGTTTGGTTGTGTCAGGTGTGTGCGTGCAGCAAGCCTCTCTGGCCACCTACCCCGGCATTGGGGTTAGACGGAAGATGGGTAATTAAACAAAGATATATGTGAAATTGTAAAATCAAGTGATTTTCTCGCATTGTAAAGTCATTTTGTTTCACCCGTTGCAACGCACGGGCACGTTTACTAGTATATATAAAGCAAATAGTGTTTCTGGTCGTCCGTCATAGAAATAGCCCTCGAAGTTGGCAGAAATTACCCACTATGCCATCCATAAGTAAAACGATTCAGATTTATTTCAAAATCACCGCCGACTTAGTTCTTATAGTATTGTGATACACTAATAAAACACAAGATTAAGCTAGCCCAATGGCCAAGGCGTTCGCCTAGCACGCGGGAGACCAGCGTTCGATCCCTGGTTCCTACACTTTTTCCTCCTCCTGCACGCGCTAATGGGCCGGCCCATATGCGGCTTGTGGCGCCCTGTTTTCAATTTCGTTTTTTGCTTTTTGCTTTTTTCATTCTTTAAATTCATTCGGGATTTTCAAAAGAACCAAATTAGAAAAAGCTGCGAGTTTTATTGAGAAATCATAAATTGTTCATGATTTCAAAAAATTGTTCGCATATCATATAAAAAAATCACAATATCAAATAGATGTTCATGAAAAAAACATGATTTAAAAAAATCCAGTATTCAAAACACATTCAATATACATGATTTTTTTTGAAATGTTTCCAAAATTAAAACAGGACCGTAAATGATGAACAAAACGAAACATCGGCTGCGTAGAAGTTTTAACAGGGGATCTCTAGAGGTCGATTTATGATTTTATTTAGTCCCTCACATTGGGTAAAAAAAGGCTTCTGTGTTTCGTACAATGCTGAACCCAAAAAATATTTACACAACTATCTATGGGTTAGATTTTTTAAACTATATAAAAATGACTAAATGTCTATTTTGCCTCTGTACACAGCTATGTTTATTCTGGTACAACAGTAATTGTTATGATAACCACCGCTACGCTAGGTCAAGATGATATACATCATTCATCAGTCTAGCTTAGGCAGGGTCCATCAATGCAGTTTGCTCAGCCAAAAATAATTCGTTGTGGCGCCTTAGGAAATCAAATCGTGGTCAAACCATCACATTTTTTGTTTTTTGAAATGACTTTTCAAAAGTCTCTTATCTCATCATGACATCACTTAGACATAGTTTTTGAAATGACATTTTAAAAGCCCTTATCTCACCTTGGCATTTTAATATCCACTAGCACAAACGCCCGTGCGTTGCATCGGGTGAAAAAAAACCCACACTTCCTTAACCCAATTGCTCAAGACCCCCTCTCATTCCACGACACAACGCCAGGCATGATGGGATGAATAAACTCTTTGAAATCGGCTGCCATGAAAATATATATTGTAGAAAAAATATGCATGTATTTCGGTTTTCAGTTCATTTGTATTCACCCCACAGGTATGTCACAAAAGCTTTAGTTGGTGCGGTGGCTAGCTTGTCGGGTGAATAAAGTGGAGGTCCACAGTTTGAATCCCAGGTGGCTCGCTTTTTTCTTTTTATGCATTTGTCGCCCGACCTCTCGCGCGAGGTCAATCCAAATGGGCCGGCCCAGTCGCTCGATTCCTATGCGAACGGACGTCTTTTTGACGCAGAATGCGTCAAAAGCAAATCCTATTTGGCGCTACAGGCGCCCGTTAACGTGTATTCTGCAAACGGGCACCTGCAGCACCCCGTATTGGGCCGGCCCATTACTGCGTACTCTATTCCGCAAGAAAGAAGGGAGCCGTCGTTGCGACTCGAACCACAGACCTGTTGGATTGATGTTCGATAGTATAACCACCACGACACACAATATGATATGATAATATTCAACTCTTTCTTTTTATGCATTTGTCACTCGACCTCTGCGCGAGGTCAATCCAAATTGGTCGGCCCAGTCGCGCGATTCCTATGCGAACAGACGTCTTTTTGACGCAGAATGCGTCAAAGGCAAATCCTATTTGGCGCTTCAGGCGCCTGTTAACGTGTATTCTGCAAACGGGCGCCTGCAGCACCCCGTACTGGACCGGCCCGTTACTGCATACTCTATTCCGCAAAAAAGAAGGGAGCCGTCGTTGCAACTCGAACCACAGACCTGCCGGATATATGTTCGATAGTATAACCACCACGAGACACAATACGATCTGATAATATTCAACTCTTGCTTTGCTTTATTCGTTTCTTTTCTTTTTTCCTTTTTTCTTTTCTTTTTTGCATTTTTTGTTTCTTCTTCTTCCTGGTTTCTTTCCCTCACTGACTTCGTTTTTTTCTTAAATACGTGAACATTCTCAAATTCAATGATTTTTCTAAAATTGATGAACTTTTTTTTCAAATCTATGAACTTTTAATATTTTTTATGAACTACTTTTAAAAATTTATTATTTTGTTTCAAAATCGATGAACTTTTTTCAAATTCGATGAACCCTTTTCAAAATCTTTGAACTTTTTTCAAATTCAATGAACTTTTTTTCAAATTGGATGAACTTTTTTTGCAAATTGATGAACTTTTTTTCAAATTTTTGATGAACATTTTTTAATTTTTTGTGAACTACTTTCTTAAGTTGATGAACTTTTTTCAAATTGGTGAACTTTTTTTTTCAAATTTTTGATGAACTTTTTTAAATTTTTTGTGAACTATTTTTGTAAATTGACGAACTTTGTTTTTAAAATCATTGGGCTTCTCTTGAATAGGGCGATGTTTTTATGCATGTTCATGTACTTTTTCTGAAATTTGTGAGGTTTCATTTTTCTTTAAAAAAATCATATGTTCTCTCAAAAAAAAAAATGGGCCGGCCCTAGTGGTTAGCTGAACACACGTAGGTAGAGCAGGTAGCGAGTTCTTTATATGGGTATAATATGCGAAGTATTGGATAGTGTTGTTTTCGTATCCTACAACACACAGTGGCCTTTGGCGCGGTGGTTGTTGTGCAGGGAGAAGCATGTTTAACAAAACCAGCTGGGTTCGAATCCCAGCTCTAGCGTATATTTTTCATGGTTAATTTTCCTTTTCACTTCTACTTTTAGAAGTAGCTGCTGGGCCGGCCCGTTAGGCTGCGCGCGCGAGCGCCAAAAGGGCTAACCGACGCTTAATGTGCCGAGTAGGAGCTCCCTGCGTCAAATACGGCTCGCGTGATTCCCTGAATTAGTACCACGTCGCTTATATATTTTAAATTCAAACTGAAAGCGTAAATTCATAGAAAGAAAGTGTATTGTGACGGTGAACCCGGAGACCCAATCCGTGCTTTATTATTAGTATCCATTATCTACCACTCCTGCATAATTGGATAGTTTGTTCTCCCGTTGCAACGCACGGGCATATTTGCTAGTTAAAATTAAAAGGGTGATCGTTTCTTACTCCCGTAATTATCGTCCGTTTGGTCTGTTTCTTCCTAGGTCACACAGTTTTCGTACGTCGTCGTAGTCAGCTGCGTTCGATATTTTCTTTGTCGCTCTGGTGGGCTTCTAGACGGGCCTTTGTGTTTTTGTATGTCCAATACATAGGAGCCCACATATAGGGGGTAAAAAGCAGCAGCCGTTGTAGTCAGCTCCGTTCGATATTTTCTTTGTCCGCTCGGCTGGGCTTCTAGCCGGGCCTTTGTGTGTTTGTATGTCTATACATGGGAGCCCACATAGGGGGTAAAAAGCAGCAGAAAAAAAAACATTTGGGCTGGGTAAAACATTTAAGAAAAAAAAAACATTTGAACTCACAACCTCACGGTGATGTAAAATATTGTGCTACCAGCCTAGGTGAATGTTTGATCTGAAAAGCAATGTGGTCTAATCTACTCCCTCCATTCCTAAATAATTGTCTTTCTAGAGATTTCAACATATGACTACATAAGGAGCAAAATGAGTGAACCTACACTCTAAAATATGTCTACATATATCCGTATGTTGTAGTCCATTTGAGATGGCTAGAAAGACAATTATTTGGGAACGGAGGGAGTATTAAATAGTACCACCTCGCCTTTTTACATCCAATCCTTCTAACTTCTATAGGTCTATCATTTTTCAGGGTATCAAGGAGTCATCTCGAAAATCAATAAGTGAAGGGTAAAAATTGACTTCCGGCTCTCTAGAGAGGATTTCAACCCGACGTTTCGACGTGCAACCAAAGAAATAAAGAAGGAAAGGATTTGAGAAGCTAATTTGGAAGTGAATGAATAATAACGAAGATGCATGCATGTTGAGCATAATATTGACTTATTGAGAGAGCGCGGGACCTTGGGGATTATAACATGCACTTGTGCATTAAACATATATGTGGGTCAATAAAATACGCTAATCAATATTGCATTCACGAAAAAGGGTTTTCCCGCTTTATATATAAAGCATCACCACAACATCGAGCAAGAAGATACAAACGATGCCATCAATATTGCGTTTTATCAATTCTCTCTCTCTCTCTCTCTCTCTCTCTCTCTCTCTCTCTCTCTCCTGTAAGCCAATTTGCTGGTATTTCTTTTTTGCAAAAGCATTATCATGTTTACTCAATAGCGAAGCATGGGCCGCAAGTTGAACACTGCATATATCCCCCCACACAAAAATACACAATTTTGTTAGACGTTTTGTAAAGATGGTCGGCTTGAAAGAACAATTCTTCCCCATCTTAGGGACATTTGACTATAGTTTTTTTTTGAGAAAAATAATAATTGGATTAGGAGTATCGGAGTGATGAATTTTTTAGCATGTTGTAACACATGACATAGATGTAATTTTTAATATTTCTGATGTTCTTTATATTAACATGACATTTGATAAATAGATCAAAAGTTTTTCCAAGAAAAACATTGTCAATCAGTTCAATTACTCCAAATCATACCCCATTTCCTAGGCTCTACATTGTGGTCCTCCAATTATGCATATGTTTTGGTAATCAGCGTTTGTTGTCCCTTGACATAGTTCGTTGACCAAGCAAATCGTGTTCATAAGAACTGATATTTTTATCCCGTTGCAATGCACGGGCATTTGTGCTAGTACTAAAAATAGTTCTAAAAAAGTCTGATATGAATTCCGTTATATAGCTAGGTACGTCAGTCCAAAAAAACAAGCATCTGGTGGCTAGGTAGGGAAGAACTTGTGCCTATATTTCGAAGGTTACAATGGCCCCGCTTCATTGTCCACCTCCAACTCATGGTTTTTCTTCATTGACATCTTGCCTCTCAGGAGCTGCAGCCTATGCTCCACTTCTTTCATGGTAGGCCTCTCCTCACCTTTGTGCTTCAAGCATGCCCTCGCAAGGGCGGCCATCTCACTGATCTGTCTATCATTACCTTCCTCGAGAATTTGAACATCGACGATCTCCATCATAGTGTTATCTTGTAGCCTTCGAACGAAGTGGTAGCACAAGTTCTGCTTTTCACCCCTGGAATTGAGGAAGATTGGCTGCTTCCTAGTTAGGAGCTCGGCGATTATCACACCAAAACTGTAAACATCGCTCTTCTCAGTTAGCTGGCATGTATGGTAATATTCAGGATCCAAGTATCCAAATGTACCCTGCACCGCCGTGACCACACAAGTTTCGTCGATGGAAATGGATCGTGAAGCACCAAAATCTGCAACCTTTGCGGTGAAGTTATCCGTCAAGAGTATATTGTCAGATTTTACATCCCTGTGAAAGATTGGTGTTGCAGCAGCGGAATGGAGGTAAGCAAGAGCGCTTGCCGCCTCGCTAGCAATCCTAATACGATCGTGCCAGGTTAATAAGCTTCTAGCACTCAGCTGATCACCATGAAGAAGCTCAGAGAGCGTGCCGCTGGAGATGAACTCGTACACAAGCAAAGGCACCTCCGACTCAAGGCAGCATCCATATAGTTTTACCACGTTTCGATGATGGATTTGCGACAGAATGGCAAGCTCGTTCACGAATTGATCAATCTCTATTTGATCGACCATTTTGGATTTCTTTATGGCCACTACACGCTGATCTGATAAAATTCCCTTGTAAACTGTACCATGCGCTCCGAGGCCTAGAATGCGTGTGGAGTCAAAATTATCCGTTGCCTTTTCCAACTCATCCAAGGAAAATATTTTGCTGCTATGTGTGGCACTTTCATCGGATGAGTTCAATTGCTCCAAGAGAAGGCCGTTATTTTTCCTGAAGTGTGCTTTCCGAACTCGCTTTTTAGTACTTCTCTTCCACTTTTGAACCAACAAAACTGAAATTGACGCAAGAAACAGAACTCCAATACCAGAGCTTAGTCCAATAACAACTCCTACAAAAGTATGCATACATAATAGTTAGAGGCATACAAGTTTCCCTTTTTCTATGTAACTACTTATCTTTTGTTTGTTTGTTGCCAGTGATAGTTGCAATTGCATTGTTTTGTTTTTTAGAATCAAAGGACAAACACTCTTGTCCCAGTCTAAGTTAAAGCAAAAAAGAAATTCCGTCCGTGACAGAGCATAACAGTGACAACTCTGCTGCTCCCACCAAAACACAAAATATTTACCAGATTACACAACAGAGTATAACAGTGACAACTCTGCTGCTCTGACTAAAACACAAAATATTTACCAGATTACACGACAGAGATCATTTTTCAGAATCTAAAACGGTGCATCATTGGTTGTAACTTGTAAGATGAATAGAGCAAAGTGATAACTTCTGGTGGTTTACCTATAAACCGGTTGGTGCAAGTGTTTGTTTCATTTGAAAAATTGCTGCCGAAAGGACATGAACATTGGTAACCTCCAGCTGTGTTTTCGCAAGATGCAGACTCAGGGCAGGGGCTTGGACTGCGCTGGCATTCATTGACATCTACAGTGAAAATCAAACAAAATACCTGTCCCACGTGAGTATTTCGAAGATAATATAATAAACAGATACAAACATTGGATTATCATTAGATTACAATAAAATGACACTTATCTAGACTTCTTCTTTTTCAGTTAACTGGGCTGCAATTCTAGTAGAATGAATACTACTACATCTAGTCAAAGTGATAGGTTGAGCAAGGTAAGTCTAATACTCCATATAACAAATTGATCAATATTAGATGAGGGCCATAGATTGTTAGTATAGTTGTTTCTTGTACTTTTTCCTTCTTTAGGCAGTTGGTTCTATATTTTCCATTTACATATCCATCTACAGATCTAGTACTATTACAAAACTGTTTATAGAAGTTGATTGGCAACCCCCATCAACAAAGAGACAAATCCACATAGTCTAGCCCCGGATTTACCTCTCTATTTAAATTTTTTGCATACTTGGGAAGGAAAAATATTATTACAGGCACCTGTCCATTGAAGAAATCATTTTTCTAGATTGCTCTAAAAGAAATCTACGAACTAAAGATGCATACGGAGCAAGGAGAGGAACTTGCCTGTGCATCCGCCAGAGAGGTAAGGATTCCCTTGGTATCCGATGGAGCAGTTGCAACGATACCCCGGGCCATTGGACGAATCCACACACACGGTGTTTCCGCCACGGCACGCATAGGAAGACATGTTTGTGCGTGCCGCCTCACATGTTGCATTTCCAATCACCCAGTCAAGCACCACCGGCTGGCGGCCGTTGTAGGTATCATTGAACCTTGTGGTTGTTACATAATCGGAACTGAAGATAAACGCCTCAGTTTCCACCAAGCCGGCATAGCTGCACGGGTTGAAGTACCAACTATTTGTTTCTCTTGTTTTATTGACATAATCCACATCGTAGAAATAGACGTTGTAGCCCATTAAACCCTTGGGAACAACATTTTGGCAGCAGCCAACACCAACGCACGAGCCATTTGTGAGGTCTGCTGGGCTCCCACACACCGATACACATCCTGTTGCATCCCTTGTCATGCCGTTGGTCTTGTAGATGTATCCAATTGTGTTGCAACCAATGGTAACAAACTTGTTGTCCACGTTTGAGAACCGATAAGGCCAACTTAATTCAAATTCCCAAATTTTGCTATCCATTGTTCCTGTACTAGGATTGTAGCAATATGATGGGATGCGCGATAAAGCTCGGGATTGACCACGGGACAGCGATATGCTTACAATCTCCCGTCGCAGAAGGAATGGCTTGTCATTTCCATCGACGGACCTGCTGCAGTTGAGCTCAAAGCCTTGGTCCATGGCACAGCCAATGCCGATGCCGAATGGATAGGGGATCTCGACATCGCCGCAATGTGTTTTGCATCCGTGGTCAGGTTGTGCTGCTGATATAGACGCTAGGTGCAGCATGACCGCAACGGCACCGAGCAGTAGCACTGAAACCATATTATTTCTCTGAAAAGAAAACAGTCACTTGTTAGCTGCCATAAAAGTTGTAATTGAAAATTCCTATAACTTTTTTTGTTAGACATACATTCTAGAAAAAAAAACTGAAAATAGTAACAGGATTGTAATCTTGCAAGGGAAAAGCTTCTCAAAAATCTTGGTCAGATACTTCGTATGCTTGATATTAGACACGTGTACTAGAGGGAGTATATTCATCGTTTTCTTCATATTTGCAAATTCAAGAATGTTTCTTGCTTTTGGATTAGATAAACTAAATTGGACACTTATAAGAAAACATTGGTCAATCTTAATTGCTCAATTTGGATGTGAGCTATATCTACATAGCGTTGGGAGGCAGGGAAGCGAGCGGGCGCGGGCATGGATGGCGCAAGTTGGAGTGCCGCTGCAGGATGCGGCGTCGATGAGGTGGAAACGCGCTAGGGAACCGATGGTCCCATGTGGTAGTGTTCCAGACTGCCGGGAGGGAGGCTAACCGATCTCGCCGGTGGCGCAGAAGAGGAGAAGAGGGGAAGTGAAGAAGGCAAGAGGTCCAGTGACAACCCACTCAAAAGAATAGGAAACAGAAGAAAATACTACTGCTGCAGCTGCTGCTACTACATGAGACTTTGCACATCACAGCTTAATTCTAGAGAAACACTAGTACTATATTTATTACTAGATCATACTAGTATGTGTGTACTACAACTTGTTTTGTTGACACTGTTCAAAGATAAGCTACGCAAAGCCAAGCTGGTTTGACATGAATCTTACCAAGCTAAAGCAGAGCGATGGCCACAGAAACCAGAGAGCTAGCAAGAGGAACATGAGTAGTAGGAGCAGAAGCGATGGCCACAGAAATCCAGTAATCTCAAACTGAATTACCTGGGGCAAAAATGGCCGCCGGCCAAACAGAGTGAAGGAAGAACGATCGTTGTGATCGAGGTGCCGTGCCGTGCCGGAGCCTTCCAACTGAAGCAGGGACCAAAAGGAATTGATGGAACTTGGTGTCAAGAAAAATGGGAAGGGACATTGTTTTTTGTCTGATAGAGGTGTGAGTGTGACTGACAACATTTTCGACATGGTGGCTCCTTTTGAAATGTTCAACATGGGGTTTGCCGGAAACACACAAACACACACATAGACTTGGGCAAAGCTCCAGCCAACTCATGACATACGAAAGCTGACAAAGGAAGAAAAATAATCTAGTGAGTTTTCTCACATTAACTTGTTCATCTGAATATTATGGTTTTCTACTGCGCCAATTGCTTACTTTTTTCCTTTTCATTTTCATTATCAAAAAAATGAAGTGTTGGCTTTTGAACGGGGCGTAAGGGGAGCGCTGCGTGTAAGGTGGAGCCGAGTGCAAATCAGACGGCTTTGATACAGTTTGCATACACTTTGTCGCAAAAATTCAAATCCAATTTCAGTTCACACATGCTGAGAAAAAAAAGAAAGTACAGCTCCTGTTATGGACAATTTGCTGCCGGCCGCCGCTTGTTCAAACGCCGGCCGGAGAAGTTTTCCGTTGGCTCTGGCAGTGATGGGCACATATATAATTGCCTGGTTTTTGGACTCCAGTTCCATTGGAAAATGACAGAAAAGAAAGGATTCAGCGAGCCAAAACATAAATTTGGGAATTGAAGGAGCAGCTGTTTATTTGTTGGCTTCTTCTGAAACTGCACACTAATGCATGAGACTTGGCTTGCTCAGGAACTACTAGCAGAGGCGACCACTACAAATGCAGGAGGAGATGGCCAGAAATTATTCGGAGCAAATATCACAAAACATTAACTATTAATGGCTAGAATTTCACAAAACCATACATTTTTTGGGGGTAAGTTGTTTCACTGAACAGAGACCTTTCAGATTACGACGTCTGACACTGATTGTCTCTGACACCCCACACTAGCCTGACATATATCCCAATCAAATATAAATCACAACTCGAAGACTGAAACATAAGTCGTAAATCAAAGCACACCAATCCAGTGGTACGTAAAAGATGTTACCATGACAAACTAAAAGAGTCCCATTTAAATTCAGCGAGGTAGGTCGGTCCAGGAAACAAGCTCCTGCTCCATAGTGTAGCATCTGGTGACATCCTGAGCTGAATGATTGAGAGCTGAGAAGAACTCACCGTGCCGTGGACCGGAACTAGCACTGAAATAAGTGGAACAGTTTAAAGGTAACAATGGCATGCCTTCACCCTCGCTCTCTAACTCGTGGTTTTTCTCCATCATCATCTTGCCTCTCAGGAGCTGCAGCCTAAGCTCCACTTCTTTCATGGTAGGCCGCTCTTCCCCTCTGTGCCTCAAGCATACCCTCGCAAGGGCAGCCATCTCAGCGATCTGTCTATTCTTGCCTTCCTCGATAACTTGAACATCGACGATCTCCATCAAAGCGTTATCTTGTAGCACTTGAAGGAAGTAATGAGATAAGTTTTGCTTTTCACACCGGGAGTTGAGGAAGACCGGCTTCTTCCTAGTGAGAAGCTCGACTATTATCACACCGAAGCTGTAAACATCGCTCTTCTCGGTTAGCTCGCCGGTGTGGTAATACTCAGGATCCAAGTACCCAAATGTGCCCTGCACTGCTGTGACCACACGAGTTTCATCGATGGAGATGGATCTCGAGGCACCAAAGTCTGCCACCTTTGCACTGAAGTTATCTGTTAAGAGTATGTTGGTAGATTTCACATCTCTATGAAAGATTGGTATTGCGGCAGCGGAATGGAGGTAAGCAAGAGCACTTGCTACCTCGCTAGCAATTCTGATACGATCGTTCCAGGTTAACAAGCTTCTACCACTCAGGTGGTCACCATGAAGAAGTTCAGACAATGTCCCGTTGGAGACGAACTCATACACGAGCAAAGGCACCTCTGACTCAAGGCAACATCCAAAAAGTTTTACCACGTTTCGGTGACTGATTTGTGATAAAATTGCAAGCTCATTTATGAATTGATCGATCTCTCTTTGATCGGCCATTTTGGACTTTTTTATGGCCACAACACGTTGATCGGATAAAATCCCCTTGTAAACAGTGCCATGCCCTCCGAGGCCTAGAATGCGTGTGGAGTCAAAATTGTCTGTTGCCTTTTCTAACTCATCCAAGGAAAATATTTTAGTGCTATGTGTGGCACTTTCATCAGATGAGATCAACTGTTCCAAGACAAGGCCTTTGTTTTTCCTGAAGTGTGCCTTTCGAACTCTACTTTTAGTGCTTCTCTTCCACATCCGAACCAACAAAGTTGAAATCGACGCAAGAAATAGAGCTCCAATGCCAGAGCTTAGTCCAATAACAACCCCTGCAAACATATCCATATGTAATAGTTAGATGCATACAAGTTTTTTTTTCTTTTGTAGGTAACGACATTTCTTTCGTTTGTGGGTTGCTGGTGATAGTGGTGATTGCGTCATTTCATTTTTAAAATCAAAGGACTAACGTTCTGCTTCTAGCATACGTAAAAGCAAAACCCGAATTTTGGCCGTGACAGAGCATAAAAGTGACAAGCCTCTTACACATTAGTACCAGCCAATGAAGAGAACAACAACTTTGCTGCTCTCACCAAAACACAAAATATTTACCAGATTAAATAGCAAAGATCATCTTTCAGAATCTAAAACGGTGCATCATCGATTGTAAGTTCAATAAAGCAAGGTACTAACTTTTGGTGGTTTACCTATAAAGCGATTGGTGCAAGAATTTGTTTCCTTTGCAAAACTGGTGCCAAAAGGGCACGAACAATGGTATCCTCCAACTGTGTTTTGGCAAGTTGCGGACTCGGGGCACGGGCTTGGACTCTGCTCACATTCATTAACATCTGCAGTGAAAATCAAACAAAATACCTGATCCCAACTTAGTCTTTCGAAGGTAATACAAACATATATGAAGATTGGAGTATCAGTACATAACTATAAAGTGGCACTTGAACTAGACTTCTCTTTATAGAATTGGGTCACAGTTCTACTCGAATGAGTATCGACTATGAGTCAAAGTGAAAAGTTAAGCACAAAGGTATTTTTTAATCAATGATGCAAGTGAGATGGTATTCAAGATGAAAGGCAAGTGTAATGTAACAGTTTGATCAACACAGGAATATATTTTAGTATAATGGTTTGTTCTCCATTTCCATTTGTATAGGTTGTTGGTTTCCAGTAATATTTATCTACTACTATTACATAAGTATTTATATAAGTTGATCTGCTACCCCCATTGCTCAAGAGACAAAATCCACACAATCTAACCCCTGATTTGCTTTTATCTATTCTGATTTTGTACATGCTTCAGAGAGAAAAAATGCTATTATACACATCTGTCCATTCCACAAATCCTTTTGAGACTGCTGTAAAAAAAACTAAAAATGCAAGCAGAGGAAGGGGAGGAACTTGCCTGTGCATCCACCAGAGATATAAGGATTCCCTTGGTATCCAACGGAGCAGTTGCACAGGTAACCTAGGCCGTTGGACGAATCCACGCACACGGTGTTTCCGCTACGGCATGCGTAGGAAGACATGTTTCTACGGGCCACCTCACATGTTGCATTCCCTATCACCCAATCAAGCACCACCGGCTGCCGTCCCTTGTAGGTATCATTGAACCTTGTAGTTGTTACATAATCGGAGCTGAAGAAAAATGCCTCTGTTTCCACCAAGCCGGCATAGCTGCATGGGTTGAAGTACCAACTATTTGAAGTATTGACATAATCCACATCATAGAAATAGACGTTGTAGCCCATTAAGCCCTTGGGAACGACATTTTGGCAGCAGCCAACACCAACGCACGAGCCATTTGTCAGGTCTTGTGGGCTCCCGCACACCGAAACACATCCTGTTGCATCCCTTGTCCTGCCGTTGGTGTTGTAGATGTACCCAATTGTGTTGCAACCAATGGTTATGAACTTGTTGTGCACGTGCGAAAACTGATAGGGCCAAGTTAATTCGAAACCCCAAATGTAGGCATCCATTTCTCTTGTACTAGAATTGTAGCAATATGTCGGGATGGTTACCAAAGCTCGGGATTGACCACGGGTCGCCGAGATGTTTAGAACCTCCCAGTAATTTATGAATGGCCTCTCGATCCCATCGGCAGTCCTGCTGCAGCTGATCTCGAAGCCTTGTTCGATAGCACAGCCGGTACCAATGCCAAATGGATATGGGATCTCTACGTCACCACAACGCGTTTTGCATCTGTGGTGAGGCTGTAATGATGATATAGATGCAAGGTTCAGCATGAGTACAATGGCACCAAGCACTAGCACCGGTGCCATATCAAGTCCCTGCAACTGCAATTAGTGTGGTCAAATTAAGTAATTGTCTGCTATGCTGAAGGAAAAAGAGAACATCTCGAAAAAACTTCGATGTTATCACTTCTTAATTGTCTGAAAGTTGAAAGTGAAAACACCTGTGTATGCTTATGCTATAGAAACAACTGAAGTTAATAGCAGGGGTTGGATGGGTTCAAAGTTTTACATCAAACGGAAGTAACCTTGCAAATAAAATGATATGCTAACCTTCTGGTCAAAACATAAGAGTAATTTTTTTACAGTAGACAAAACATAAATATATTTTTATTTATAATAATATGTGGCTCCCGTGTCCCCACGCCCCACGAATGCCCCGCGTCGCCCCCCGTCGGGCGGCTCGGGCAGACACCCAAAAAAACCTAGCTGTCGGGCCACCTCCATCCCCTTCCTCTCCTCCGTCGCCGCTGGAGGAAGCGACCGGTGGTGGCGGAGGCCCTCTTCCTCCCGCGTCGGGATCGGGTGAGACAGGTCACCCAATGACGCCGGCACAAGGCGGCGGCGTGGTGGTGGGCGGCGGCGGCGGCGCTGCATGGCGACATGGAAGAGCAGGTGGTGCTGGCCGATCGGCGCGTCCGCGCGGTCACAACGGCCATGGCTACGGTGGCCGGCGGCGGCGGGATGTGACTGGTGGCAACGACGACGTCCGGCCTGGATCCTGGAGCGGCGGCCCTGGAAGGTGGTGGCAGGTGAAGCTCAGACCTCTCACGGCGGCATGGCGTGGTGTTGTCCCTGTCCAAGGCGGATCTGCGCCGGCGATCTGGTGGCTTTGGCTTCTGATTGGTTCGGATCAGAGATGGTGACGAGCGCGCGGGTTCCCTCTCGGTGGCTCTTGCAGCTTGGCGGGGTGGGGTGGCAGCCCTCCTCCGAGGCTCTAGTGGTAGCACACACAGGCAATGGCCGGTGTGACAGGGCTCCCACGGTGGTAGTGTTGTTGTGGATGGTCGTCGGATCTGGGTGGCTAGATCTGAGGCTTTGAAGGCGGTCTGGATGGTGCACAGGTTGTCGATTGGATTTTCTTAGGACAGATCCGGGTGAAAACCTGGTCTCCGGCTGGTGGCCGGAGCAGGTGATGGTGACGCCCTTGGCGTTGTTTTCTTCATGGAGGCATCATCGAGGTGAAGCTCCCAACTCCTCCCGCTACCTCCGGGGGAAACCCTTGATCAGTTGATCGGATGATGACGATGCTCTTGTGTCGTTCCCCCCTTGGGGCCGTCATTCTTGGAAGTGTGCATTGGCTCGAGGGACCAGTGGACGGTTTTAGCGGTGGAGCGGCGATTCATGTCATGCATCGATGATGTGGAGCCTCGGCGGCATTGTGCAGCAGGGTCTCGGCGCCGGAGGTATGATGATGGACGCGCGTAGAGAGGTGGCGTTGTCTGGCGCCATGGAGACGTTGACGGCAGGCCTAGCAAGGTCGATGTGTCAGTACTTGCTGAAGATGGATCGGCGTATGACGGCGGCGGCGGTATCTGAGAGTGTGACAAACTGGTGTGTGCCCCAGACACGGTAATCTGGCTTGGTTGGGGCCTCCGGCTTTAGATGATAGGCTTTCGTGCGAGGTTTGTTTGGTAATCGGAACCCCTTCATCAACTAGATGCAGAGGCCTTTGTAAATAATTAATAAAATAACTGTATGCATCGTCCAGATGCAAAGGCCGGGGTCATCTTCGTTTTAAAAAAAAATTATAATAATATGTAATGAAAAACGAAAATATGCATCTTGCTTTTTGGCTGTTGTATTACGGTAAACCCGGGCAAACGTCGGGCCGGGTCGGGTTCGGGCCGGGCTTGACAAAGCCCGAAGAGAAATTCCCAAGCCCGAGCCCGGCCCGGCCCGGCCCGAAGTACATGAACAGTGACACTTTTTAATTAAATTAATCATTTTCAGGATATTATTTTAATTTATTATACCTATATTTCAAATAAAATATGTTTTTTATATGTTTCGGGCTTTATTCGGGCTTTCGGGCCGGGCTTCGGGTCAAAAAATGGAGCCCGAGCCCGGCCCGAATGTCGGGCTTCGGGTTCGGGCCGACGGGCCGGGTTGTCCATGACCGGGTCTATATTACGGCGCCTTGCAGAGAATGGGGAATTACTTTCCCCAAATTGTAAAAGATTCATGAGTGTACTGATGTTGAAATTAATTAATGACAGTCCACTAATTTTCTCAAAAAAATACTCTCGATATGAACGCGCGGTTCAGATTTAAGCTCCAAGCTGTACCTACAGAGCGGCCGGAGGCGGGAAGCGAGCGCGCGGCGGCGGCAGGATGCGGTGCTGACGAGGCGGCGAAGCGCATGGTCGCCCGGGCCGGGGGAGTTGGCGCGGACGCGGAGGCGCCGCCGCCCCGCGCCACCTCCTGCGGAGGGCGCGGTAACCTGGGCCATGGCGGAGCTGCGTCGTCAGTCGTCACCTCACCAGATGTGGAAAAGACAACGCGGGGTGGGGGTGGGGTAGGAGAGGCAAAACTATCTACTATCAGGCAGCTTGCAGGGGTCCTGCTAATTGCAGATGGTAAGAAGGTTTGGAACTTTTAATAGCGGAAAAATAAGTTTGAACTCCCTCCGTATCAAATCAAAATAATTAAACTGCAAAAAAACGTCTTATATTTTGGTACGCCGTGGTAGATTTGATTTGTGGACATTTTCTTCATAGCAGATGGTAAAAAGTTCCGAGTCTCGGGATCACAGGCTATTACACACAAGTGCCATTTGAATCGAATCACTTAATAACATCAGAAGGACAAAGCAGGGGGGAATCTGTTGAGTAAATAGGCAATTTCTCGATTAAATTAATCCATGAGTAAATCAGTAGCATGGCATTGACTAAGTTGATGACGTACTCACTCTGATCTAAACATGCACGTACTAAGCAAACAGTAGACAAATCTACACATACTGCTAGTACTGCTAATATGAAAATAATCAGGAGCGGGATAAACGAGTTATACCCTCCAGTAGGCCACGCAGAGGCCGCGGCTTTGGTGGCAGCAGCGGCGTCCTCGGCGACCTTCTTGTCAGCTTCAGCTTTCTCGGCGGACGGGATGGAGTCACCGGCGGCAGCAGCAGCAAAGGAACGACGGTGGGCGTACGGTGGGCATGCGCGTGAGCAGATGTGATCTGTTCGTGGCGGAGTCTCGATCCGACGTCTCAGATCGTGGCCCAGCTGTCAGAAAACTCTCCGTTAGTGACTGGCAAAAATAAGCGCGTAGGCTCGGCTCAATCCCGCAACCCGAGGCGAGGCGCGGCGGGCGGCGGAGGAGGAGTGCGCGAGGGCTCTTCTCTTCTCAAGCTCCAATAGCATGTAGAAGAGAAACCCTTATAAACCACTCCAACTCTCCTTCCACTTCCGGGGTGGGACTAAACTTCCCACCACACCTAGTGCCATATAACCCACATGGGCCCTTAGAGATTTTTCAGAAATTGCAATATGGGCCTAGAGCCCATCTCAATTTCAGCAGAATCAAAACGCAAAGAGCTAGCTCTAGCTGTAGACAAGGGGAGCAGACGAAGTGAATCTCATTAATCTCCAACGGAGGTACGTACCAGGGGTATGGCCGGCTGGGAGCACGAGCACGACCGATGCGGTGCCGGAGGCAGTTGATGGAGCGTGCAACCGGAGGTCCGGAGCAGAGGATGAGGTTCAAAACATAACATAGAGGCGTACCCCGGCCGTGTTTTTTAGGTTGTCTGATCTGATCTGATAGAGGCGTCACTGGTAGTAAAAGATTGTTTGTTTCGATCTCTAGGCAGCCTTTCAACGTGGTAACTCCTTTTGAAATGTTCAACGTGCATGGAGAATCTTGTCTGAGACCGGAACGTTCAAGATCTAACCACCACGGACGACGTTCTCGATGGATCTTGTCTTGGAAAATGAAAGCACTTGGTTCACACCCTCCCCGGGCCAGCCAGGAGCGCCGCTCCGCCACTTGTTTCCAGAGCGGCGGCGAGCAACGACAAGGCCACGAGGGGTGACCCCGGTGCTGGCCGCCGGGCCGCAATGAGGTCGAGCTAAGGGTAACTCCAACGCATGATCTAAACGGATGTCCGTTTTATTCGTTTTTTGTCTGTTTGAAGTGGCAGTGAGGTCGTGTTCGTCCGGACTTGTGGATGCGTCGGCCGTGCGCCCAACGCACGGCCGTATTTCGACCGCATCTCATCCGCATATATATTTTTGCAATACATATCTTTATTTTCATCATTGATTTTTAATACATTGAAGCATATCATCAAATCTTGACTAGAATAGAAAGACCAAGGAAAACAAGAACCACAAGAAGACATTTTATAATACATCCAACTTTCATAACTGCTTCCACAAGCTGGATTAGTGCCTTCTCGATGCATTCATTGTTGATCTACGAAGTCTCGATCTTGCGTGCTTATTTCTTCTTCGAGTCTAAAGAAGTAGACGTTGCTTATTCGCATCTTGTCTCATCTCTAACCTTTATTCTAGCAATAAGTGCACAAACATCTATTATAATTGCGTCCTATCAATAGATCGATGTATTCTTTTTTTCAATACCAAAAGTTGCATCCAACCTACATAATGAATATTTGACTGTAAGTAAAACTAGTCAATCCGAGAGCACAACTGGAGCTAGACTAGCGCATACCCCATCGTTTTTTGCATTTGACAAACACCCATCTGGGATGTTCCGAAGTTGTAGACATGCGGCGCAAGACCTTCCGTGGATAGTCGTCGCACTTTATGAGCGGCAACGGTGCGCCGACGAGCCTTTGGGCCAGCACCGAGCCCGGCGACGGCCGTTCGTGTATTTGCCGGCGAACCATCGACGGGGTAGATCCGAGCGGCTAGAGGCGTAGTCAGTACCTGCATGCGGCCTGGCAGCCTTGCCGAGGCTAATCGGCCTAGTGCCCGGCCAGTCCATGGCACGGCGTGGCCTACGTCAGCTGGGTGAGCTCAAATCCGGCCGGATCCGCTCCAAATCCGACCGCCGGGTGCGCTAAAATCAGGTGGCCGGGGTTGGACAGCTCGGGGCGTCGAGGGAACGGGGGCTGCGACAAGGTAGGGGCGAGCGTGGGGTCATGCTGGACAGCGACACGTCCGAAAAAAATGGCGTCAGCGGCGGCTCGGGACGAGAGGGGCGGGGTGCGGCTGGAGTGAGAGGAGGGGAATAGAAAAAGGAGCGCATGTGTCCCTGACGGGCGGGCCAGTGGAGGACATGGGCGGGCGCCACGCACCGTCCGCGCATGTCAGTTTGGCCGCAAACTTGGCCCAAAGTTGAACTGGGAATAAGTCGAAAGCAGATCGAAAACATACATTGGTCCATTTGCCCCCGCGCGTTGGACGGCCTCTTCTATCCGTTTACCCTCAAATAAACATGGATGAACCATTTAGGGTCGTGCGTTGGAGTTGCCCTAAACTGGATTAACTCAATACGTACGAGTGTTACATTATACAGGAATGGAGCGACATGCACCAGTTGCGCATGCAGGGCAGTGTTAGCCTGATGATGATGACGATGAATGTTCCTGATGATGGGTGGTGGCTTTAGGCTTCTTGTGCTTGACTAACTGAAAGTTGAGTACAAGTAGTGAAGTACAAATGATGAGTTTAAATGAAAGTATAAGCTTGCTAAGTGGGATATTATCTGTAGGCCTAAGGACCAAGAAGGTCTAGGTATTGAAAATCTGGAAGTCAAAAACATATGTTTCCTTAGCAAGTGGCTATTTAAGCTGTCATCTGAGACGGAGGCTATTTGGGCACAGATTTTGCGTAATAAGTATCTTTATGCTAAAACCTTGGCTCAGGTGAATGTGAGGCCTTCTGACTCTCCCTTTTGGAAGGGTTTGATGAGAGTTAAACAACTCTTTTTTAACAAGACAAAATTTATTGTTGGGAATGGTGCCACTACGAGGTTTTGGGAGGATACGTGGCTTGGGGAGACCCCCTTGCACTTCAATATCCTACATTGTACAACATTGTTCGACGTAGAGAAACCTATGTTGCAAATATTTTACAATCCGCTCCCCTCAATATTAGTTTTAGACGGACGCTAGTTGAAAATCGTTGGGAGGCCTGGCTCCATCTCGTTAGACGTTTAATGGAAGTTCGGCTGTCTCGGCAGCCAGATCAGCTGCATTGAAAACTTACTAAGAACGGTGCGTTCTCGGTCAAATCAATGTATCTGGATGTCATTAACTCTAGCGTCATCCCTACCACGTTACATGTTTGGAAAGTTAAGGTACCCTTACGTATCAAAGTGTTTATGTGGTTTATGCATAAACAAGTCATTTTGACTATGGATAACCTTGTAAAACGAAATTGGGTGGGCTCGTCTAGATGTAGCTTTTGTGATCATAACGAAAACATCAAACACCTCTTTCTCGATTGTCCGTTGGCTAAGATTCCGTGGCGGTCGATTCATATTGCGTTTAATATTAATCAGCTCACCTCTATCAACATGTTATTTGGAACATGGCTTGATGGGGTTGATTCTGATACTGCAAGACACATTCGGGTTGGCGTTTGTGCTTTATTGTGGGCAGTATGGAACTACAGAAATGATTTAGTCTTTAACAGATCAACAAACATTCACTTTTTGTAGGTTATCTTCAGGGCCACGGCGTTCATCCGTATGTGGTCGCTACTCACTCCGACGGAGGCCAGGGAGCGTTTGGTTACTGCGTCTACCCGATGGGAGATGGTAGCTCGGGATATTTTCAACCGGTTTGGATGGCGGTCATGTAATAGGATAGGCATGTAGTGCTCCTTTTATTTTGCCAGTCGGTTGTGGCTTTGGGTCTTACCTCTTTTGAGCTTTTGTTTATGTATGCACTACGACCTTTCGAGACTTTGTTACTGGATTATCTTTTTAATAATATGAGCCGTATGCATCTTTCTGATGCAGAGGCTGGGGTACACCCCCTTTTCTAAAAAAACAAGTAGTGAAGTACAAACCCGATTCTTCATCGGGCTACTACCACGGAAATGTAAACTCCCGTTAGCTAAGTACTACTCCCTCCGTCCCAAAATATAGGAGTGTTTTTAACACTAATATAGTGTCAAAAACGCTCTTATATTTTAAAACGGAGGGAGTACTAAACTGCGCAAAAACTCCAACCAAACGTGGCATTACTGACACATGCTGCCTAATTTACCAGCTAGCTAGTGCGATTTTTCTCCCGGTAACTTGTTCAGGGCTTGATTTATGACGGCGCAGAAACTTTGTTCCAACGTAGGTGCGCACCGCGTCAACGCTGTCGCTTCACACCTGAAGTGAAGATTTTACCAAAGAACAATTGCACAGGTTGGTGCGTGCTTTTTTTTTAGGTGCGTGCTAACATGCATTATTTCAGGCGTGAGTGTGACTGCTCTCACTCCTGTCAATTGCAAGTTGCAACAAGTAAACTCCTGTTTTCGTCCTGCAAAAGGTCCATGACAAGACAAATGGTGCCAGATCATGGTTTAATTTCACACGGGGAACCTGCATCAGGCTGTGTAGCTTTAATTTCATGGACGTCATCAGGTTGCAAATGGTGGCGAAGTCGATCCGGACCCTGCAACACACTGAAATATCTTACCTCAAGAACTGCAACAAGATAAAACATTGATAGCCCCGATAGATAGACCAGCAAAAGCACATGTCATCCGGTCCGAATGAAATATGTGTTGATTCCTCGTAGCTTCAGAGACGCGCCACCAACATGGAAGCCTTCTTTGCGAGCTCTGAACATTTCACTTGCTGCGTCTACAGAACCTGCAAGGGAAGTATCGGAGGATGGTTAAATCACAGATAACCTAGACAGGCCTGCGTGCATTTACGTTTGTCCAGATAGCCAGATTGTAACATTACCTGACCCCGCGTGAGGATGGGACAGCAGCGGATCCTAGAGCGTGAGCATGTGATGCATTTTGTGAGCCATCTACTCTTAGCTTGCCAGGCAGGCGGCTTCTTGAGGATACTGGATTAGATAGTGCCAATTGATGCGGTCAGAGCACATCTTTATACTTGTAGGTATATTGACTTTATTCGCCTCGAAGGTGGCTTTGGGTTGATCTTTGCATTCATTTTGTCTAACTTTGATGAATAAATTAATAGAGATGGCTGCATGCATCATTTTGATGCAGAGGCCATGGTAACCCTCCTTTTAAAAAAAAAGTGCATATTGCAGATAAGTCAATGTTGTTTAGGCATGTCATTAAACTACCTAAGATAAAGAAATTTCATGCAAATGCCTTTATATCTGATTAAAACATACATCAAAAGTTTTCACATCTCCCCTCTCTTCCAACAGCTCTCCTATGCCTACACAACCTTCTTCAGAATAAACTTCACTTGATAAGCTTACTAGATCACATTACATGAGATGCTTCTTTGTCGAGACTATTAATTCGGCTATCTCAACCTTGCGGGTTGTCATCGCCATGGTGTGGCCAACAATAGTGCCAAATGGAGAGTTCATCATGTCTCAGGAAGAGAGATCACAACAGGGAGCTGATACGAACTTTTGGAGAGGACATGATTCTAGGAGCGTTGCCAACATTGGTATACAATCATATTTGTGTTACAAAAAACCCACATTATTTTTGTTCATAGAATAAAGCAGAAAAGTTCATCTAATTGGTATTTTAGCACGTAGATCAAAGGGAAAATGTGACAATTTAGTGAGGTAGGTCCGTCCAAGAAACTAGTTCTCGCTCCATTGTACAACATCGAGTGACACATTGATTTGATGAATTAGCAGCCCCAAAACTAGTGCTGAAATAGTTGGAATAATTTGAAGGTAACAATGTCACAGCTTCACCATGCCTTTCTAACTCATGATTTCTCTTCATCGCCATCTTCCCTCTCATGGCCTGCAGTCTTAGCTCCACTTATTTCATGGTAGGCCTCTCCTCTCCTCTATGCTTTAAGCATGCCATCACAAGGGAGGTGTCGGTGTCAAAACCGGCGGATCTCGGATAGGGGGTCCCGAACTGTGTGTCTAGGAGGATGGTAACAGGAGACAACGAACACGATGTTTTACCCAGGTTCGGGCCCTCTTGATGGAGGTAAAACCCTACGTTCTGCTTGATTAATATTGATAATGTGTGTTACAAGAGTGGATCTACCACGAGATCAAGGAGGCTAAACCCTAGAAGCTAGCCTATGGTATGATTGTTGTTCGTCCTATGGACTAAAGCCATCCGGTTTATATAGACACCGGAGAGGGCTAGGGTTACACAGAGTCGGTTACAAAGGTAGGAGATCTACATATCCGTATCGCCAAGCTTGCCTTCCACGCCAAGGAAAGTCCCATCCGGACACGGGACGAAGTCTTCAATCTTGTATCTTCATAGTCTTGGAGTCCGGCCGATGATGATAGTTCGGCTATCCAGACACCCCCTAGTCCGGAACTCCCTCAGTAGCCCCTGAATCAGGCTTCAATGACGACGAGTCCGGCGCGCATATTGTCTTCGGCATTGCAAGGCGGGTTCCCCCTCCGAATAATTTATAGAAGATTGTGAACACCAGGATAGTGTCCGGCTCTGCAAAAATAAATTCCACGTACCACCGTAGAGAGAATAACATTACACAAGATCAATCTGCTGATGTATTTCGTGGCGTGACGTCGCACCACTACCAAGCCTTTACTCAAATTGTTTTTATTGTTCCACCTCAGCGCGTTTAGCGAAGCGGTTCCCTTGGCACGTCTTGTCGAAGCAGAGATCGTGTTCCCCTTATTCCGGGATTCCCATCAATACGGACGTGGGTAACCCAACCGTGCCATTGTTTGTGACGCTTGGGGGATAAGCGAGTTTTACCATGCCGGTGGGGACACATGTTTTTGTCCGCCCATATAAGGGGATAAAAATCCAACCCTTTTACCTGCGCCTTCTTCCTTCTTGGCTTATCCATCTCCGCGAACTCGAGCTCCAGCGCCCAGGTCCGCAATTCTCATCTCAACCTTCTCCAACTATGTCCGGAGTGGGAGGCAAGTGGATGGCCTCCTCCGTCACGGAGGGGCAGATCCAGAAGCTGCGCGACGCCGGATATTTGTCCAGCGACATCGTGCACCGGCTCCCCGACGAGGGGGAGCTCATCCCCACCCCCAGGCCCCATGAGAGGGTAGTATTTCTTCCCCATTTCCTCCACGGACTGGGCTTCCCACTTCATCCCTTTGCCCGGGGGCTCATGTTCTACTACGGCCTAGATTTCCATGATCTGGCTCCGAATTTCATCTTCAACATCTCGGCGTTTATCGTCGTGTGCGAGGCCTTCCTCTGCATCCAGCCCCACTTCGGCTTGTGGCTCAAGACCTTCAGTGTCAAGCCGAAGGTTGTGAAGGGCAGCCAAGCGGAGTGCGGAGGCGCCATGGTGGGCAGGATGTCCCACGTTACGTGGCTGGAGGGCACCTTCGTGGAAACCATTAAGGGGTGGCAATCGGGGTGGTTCTATATCACCGAGCCGCGTGACCCTGATTGGGCAGCGGCCCCCGAATTCAGATCCGGCATCCCTACACGGCTCACCTCCTGGAAAGAGAGTGGCCGGATCTTGGGGGATTCGAAGGAGCTGACCGGACTCCAAGCCTGTATCCAGAAGCTGGTGGACAAGAAGCTCAAGCTTGTCAATGTAGTTCAGGTCATGCTCATCCGCCGGATTCTCCCGTGCCAACGACGGGGTTTCAACATGTGGGAGTTCGATCCGGCGCAGCACCAGACCCTGAGCGGGCTCTTCGACACTACGTACGAAGATGTCTGGAAGGTGTTGTTCAAGGGCGCCGAGGCTCCCGCATCCGCTACCGAAGATCGCGGATTCTGCTCGCAGCATCCAGCTGACGAGGTAAGTGATTTTTCCACTTGTTCTCCATAGTTTGACTCTATGCGGGATCTAAACTCCCTTTACCTTTGACAGGACTGGTTGGCGAAGGCCGAACGGACTATCTGTCCGGCCCCATTGCCAGAGGACCCAGCGGACGCCCGCCTAACGGGGCTGCTGGCTCCGGCACCCCACGTGGTGCCGGAGAAGAAGGCCAAGAAGAAGGCCACGGGGACTCGGAAGAGTTCCCGTTTTCAGGTGCTATCGGATGATAAATCCGAGGCCGACTCCTCCCACCAAGGCGAGGAGGAGAAGAATAAAGCCTCTCCCCCAGCAGGGGGAGGGAAGAAAAGGAAGGCCTCCCCAACAAGGGAGGCCGAAGGGTCCAAGAAGGGGAAAACTCTTCCCCCGGACTACTCTGCCAACGCCAGCGATGACGACGAGGACTGGCCCCCAAGGGCCAAGCCCCTGGCGAGATCTTAAGTATCCGGACTCCCGAATAACTTCAAGGTTTTTTCCCTTTCGTCACATAATGTCTTTCTAATGCTGCATACAACCCTGCAGTCCGCCCAAGGATGATCTTCCCGTTTCGTCGAGCGGGTCCTTGGGTGCGTCGGATATGGATTCCCTTCCGACTGCCTCCATCCCCCGTGCCGCGGACGATGCCGAGGTGGGATCCCAGGAAGGGACCCACCAGGAGGAGGAGGCCCCGGAGGTGTCACAGGACAACCTCCCGGACTTTGCACCGGACTCGGCCCCGGAACCCACAGTGGCTCCAGAGTCCGGCGGGCGACCCCTTCGCAAGAAGGGCAAGACCGTGACGCCGGCTGCCTCCGTCCAACCGGAGGTGCCGGATAATTTGCTGGAGGCGCTCAACGGCGCCTCCATCAAAGAGGAACACCGTACTGTTATGAGTGCGGTGATTCAGAAGGTTCAGCTCGCCACGAGCGGGCTGACCGAAGCCTGCAGCAACCTTCTAACAGGCTTTGAGGTAAGAGTTTTGATATATGTAAAATGGTACCGCATAGACAGTAGCCCCTGATGCTCGGTTCGGTGTTCGGAAAGAAAAGCCGGACTGAGGATCTTTAAATAGATATACGCAGGAGTCATAAAAAATATGTCAATATGGGATTGCAGGCTGTGCTGCTGACCTCCGCCGCACTGACTGCGGAGGTCAATACTTTGAAGGAAAGCCTCGAGCGGTCCGAGAACGAGCTCGGCCATGCCAAGAAGCAGCTCGAGGAAAAAGAAGGTGAGTAATACCTTATTAAAATTGTACCTTACAGAAAAGGATTTGGTTGCAAGAAAAATGACAAGGATAACGTGGGTATTGCAGGGGCCACTAATGAGGTGGCGACCCTGAAGGAGGCGGTGGCCGCGGCCGAACGCAATGCGGTCGTGGAGCGCACCGAGCGAGAGAAGCAGGAGGCGCGGGTGGCGGAGGTACAGCAAGAGCTCTAGGATCTCATGAAAAAATATGAGAGCTTGGAGCGTGACTCGAAGACTCGAGAGTCTGAGCTTGCAACGGCTCTTGAGAGTGCCAAAGCCGCTAAGGCCGAAGCCTACAAGGCCCTCCAGGAGATTCAGGCGGTGAAGAAAATAGCAGCGGGTAAGGCATTTTTCATGCAAAGTAAGCATGTGAGTGTTAATTACCTGTTGCTTACCCGAATTCGGAGCTCTCCAGGAGCGTTCACAGATCTTCCTCGCAGCGTGTCCGATGCTGCCGCATTCTACCGGGCCGAGGAGGGGAGCTCGATGGAGAAGGTCTTCTGGTCTCAGTATGCTGAGGCCGGACATCCGGTGCCTCTTAGCGACCAGCTGAAGCAGCTGGTCAAGCTCCACAAGGCGGCCGAACAGGCCATGAAGGGCCTCATATTTCGGTTGTGGCCTAAGGAGGCCATGCCTGGGAGCTACTTCGGCCTGGTGCGGCGGCTGGTGGATGCGTGCCCGTGGGTTGAAGCCATCAAGCACTCCGCTTGCATTGAGGGTGCCCGTCGGGCCCTTGCCCGCGCAAAGGTGCACTGGGGCAAGATGGATGCCCAGAAGCTTGTGACGGACCCGCCACCAGAGGGCAAGGAGCATCGCATGCCCGAGATGTATTATAAGAGTGTGCTGAAGGGCGCCCGCATTATTGCGGGTGAGTGCTCCAAAGATGTAATATTTGAGTAGACTCGCATTTTGTTATCCTGTGCGCTGAAAACTTAGTTCATATGCGCTAAGCAACGCTTATTAATTTAAAATATTACCTTTTGTGCGGCTGTTTATCAAATCTGAGAGATGGCAAGTCGTCGGCTTCAGCCCCCATGCCACAAGTGCTGGGGTGTTCGGGATAAACTTGAGCGCTCTTGTTCCCATTTTTGGGTCCATCTAGGGAGGCGCTCAACACAGCGAACAACGCAACCGGACTTATAATGCTTGAACACTCTCACTTAGCCATAGAATTCTATAATTTTAAATTTCGGCGAAGCCCCTAGTCTTCGGAATGCCGAATTTGGGGCGCTATCCACGCCTGGGCCGGACAGTATCCGGCTCCTCGCTCTAAGCGGCATAAGTCTTTAAGGACTCGCAAAAAACCTCTCGAACAGCGACCGGCTCTCGCCTCATCATGACGGTCAGTTTTAGCTTTCTCCACTGAGGCGTTAACCCAGCTCAACTGGGGCGCAATCACAGTGGTTCTCCCACTGCTACCTTAGCCGATATAACGGAACGCAAGGTACCAAAACATGGGAGCCGGGCAAACCCAACTATTGACCCAAGACATGATTCGAAGCCGATGCATATAGTGCTATAAGTTCGGGGTGCCGCACTTGTGAAAGTGTTCGGACTTATCACACCATAATGCGGGAAACATAAGCCCCTGGTGTATATTAGTTGTACCAAAGTGTACGGATGCAACATGCCGTAAATGAACATATGTATGAAAAATAAATGCAATTATAAGCAAAAAGTTGCTGCATTGTTTTATTCAATAAGTTCTGCTATGAATGCAGAACGATACAAATATTGCGATAAGCAAGGGATGGGACTGTTAAACATGTCCCCCTCCAGGGGTAGGCTGCGGATTGGTGTATAAAAATGCTCGTAATGGAGACCACCTGTATATTCGTTGTAGCCTTTATCCTTCCCTGGCTGTTGCATCGTGAGTTCGGCAGGTCTGCTGCCGGACAGGGCCTCTGACAAACGGAGTCCTGTGGGTAAAAAATAAAAGGTAAAAAGAAAAAAAAGAACGACACACTTAAGAGCCCCTGGTGTGGTTGAGCCGCAGTCTGGGCTTGTCGTGGTCGTGCCCCTCTCCCCATGCCCATGGTATCTTCAGAGCGTAATGGTGTATGCGAAGGACATGTTTTGACGTTTCGCAGGGGCTGGGGTTGGGGCCGCACTGCTACGCGTGCTCGGAACGTGCCAGGTGGTCTTGTTGTAAGTTACTCCGGGCGCGCTTAGCTATGTCCGGCCGCTTAACGGCCGGACTCGAGAATTGCCTTAAGAGGCTGCATTGCACTTCTGCTGCGAGAGCCGCTGTATGTTCCTCCGTGCGGAGAGAACGTTCAGTGTTTCCATTGACCGTGATGACTCCTCGAGGGCCTGGCATCTTGAGCTTGAGGTATGCATAGTGCGGCACCGCGTTGAACTTTGCGAACGCGGTACGTCCGAGCAGGGAATGATAGCCACTGCGGAACGGGACTATGTCGAAGATTAACTCCTCGCTTCGGAAGTTATCCGGGGATCCGAAGACCACTTCCAGTGTAATTGAGCCTGTACAATTGGCTTCTACACCTGGTATGACGCCTTTAAAGGTCGTCTTGGTTGGTTTAATCCTTAAGGGGTCTATGCCCATTTTACGCACTGTATCCTGATAAAGCAGGTTCAGGCTGCTGCCGCCGTCCATTAGGACTCTGGTGAGGTGAAACCCATCGACGATTGGGTCTAAAACCAATGCGGCGAATCCACCATGGCGGATGCTGGTGGGGTGGTCCCTTCGGTCAAAAGTGATCAGGCAGGAGGACCATGGATTGAACTTCGGGGCAACTGGCTCCATCGCGTAGACATCCCTGAGTGCATGCTTCCGCTCCCTTTTGGGTATGTGCGTTGCGTATATCATGTTCACCGTCCGCACCTGTGGGGGGAAGCCCTTCTGTCCTCTGTTGTTCGGCGGTCGGGTCTCTTCCTCGTCATCGCTATGCAGCCCCTTGTCATTATTTTCGGCAATTAACTTGCCTGCCTGTTTGAATACCCAACAGTCCCTATTGGTGTAGTTAGCTAGCTTTTCGGGGGTGCCGTGTATCTGGCACAAGCGGTCGAGTATTCGGTCCAAATTGGACGGACCCAGGGTAGTTCTTTTGAATGTCTTTTTCCGCTGACCGGGTTTAGAGCCTCTGAATCCGGCATTGACTGCCGTATCCTCACTGTTGTCGCTGTTAATGCGGCGTTTGTTTTTGTTACGACGTGGCCTGCCATTTCGGTCCTTGAAATCCGGACTGCCAGAATTTTTGCTGAGGTTGTTGCTGCGTGCTAGCCAGCTGTCGTCACCCGCGCAGAAGCGGGTCATGAGTGATGTGAGGGCTGCCATGGATTTCGGCTTTTCCTGTCCCAGGTGCCGGGCAAGCCACTCGTCGCGGATGTTATGCTTGAAGGCCGCGAGGGCCTCCGCATCCGGACAGTCGACGATTTGGTTTTTCTTGGTTAAGAACCGTGTCCAGAATTGTCTGGCCGATTCGTCTGGCTGCTGAATTATGTGGCTTAGGTCATCAGCGTCTGGTGGTTGCACATAAGTGCCCTGGAAGTTATCGAGGAATGCGGCTTCCAGGTCCTCCCAACTCCCAATTGACGCTGCTGGCAAGCTGTTGAGCCAATGCCGGGCTGGTCCTTTAAGCTTGAGGGGGAGATATTTGATGGCATGAAGATCGTTGCCGCGGTCCATGTGGATGTGAAGGAGATAGTCTTTGATCCAAACTGCGGGGTCTGTTGTGCCATCGTAAGATTTAATATTTACGGGTTTAAACCCTTCAGGGATTTGATGATCCATTACTTCATCTGTGAAGCATAGTGGGTGTGCGGTGCCTCTGTACTGGGCGATATCATGACGGAGCTCAAAAGAGCTTGGTCTATTTTGTTCGGCCCGGCCGGACTTACTGTGTCCGGCGCGATGGTTGTCGTCACGTATCGTGGGACGCCCACGCGATCCATAGATCGATCTTGATTGTCTTGCCTTATCCTCCAATATATCTCGCAAGTCCGAAGTGTTCCCATGTGGTCGTGTGCTTTTCGAATGATGCTGGGGTACGGGTCTAGTGAAGGGCCTAGAGGCCTCTCTGTCGCGACCACGGGGTGGTCGGTCAGCCGTATTGTCTCCTGGTGATGCGGGTTCATACGCCTCCTCCTCTAATCGGGGGAGCAGCTTGCGTTTAGGGTAGCTTTTGGAGGGGTGTTCGAGCTCATGCTCTTCGGCCGCGAGGACTTCGGTCCATCTGTCGGCTAGCAGATCTTGATCAGCTCTAAACTGTTGCTGCTTTTTCTTGAGGCTGTTCGCCGTGGCCATAAGCCTGCATTTAAAACGCTCTTGTTCGATGGGATCCTCAGGCACGACGAATTCGTCATCGTCGAGGCTCGCTTCGTCTCCGGAGGGAGGCATATAATCCTCTGCCTCTTCTTCTGCCGCTCTCTTGTGAGGGCTGGCCTCTTCGTCCTCCTGCGCTTGATCTTGCTGGAGTGGGTTGTCTTCGGCACTGTCCGGTGTATTGTTATCTCCGGTGCCGGAGTCTTCATTCTTGCTGTGGCGGGATTTAGAGCGGCGCCGCTGACGCCGGCGCTTGGGCTGCTTTTTGGAGGGGTCATCCTCCTCTGTTCCTTCGTCAATCCCATCTTTTGGGATATCCACCATGTATATGTCATATGATGAGGTGGCTGTCCAGTGCCCAGTAGGCGCTGGTTCTTGGTCGTCTCCGGCATCGTCGTCCATACTGTCGATGTCTTCGGAGTCGTAGTCTAGCATGTCAGTTAGATCGTCGACAGCGGCTACCAAGTGGGTGGTGGGTGGGCTTTGAATTTCTTCGTCGTCCGCATCCCAACTGTCCTGACCGTAGTCCGGCCAGGGCTCTCCTGATAACGAAAGATACTTTAGCAAACTCAAGATGTCGTCGAAAGGTGAGTGTTGAAAGATGTCCGCTGCGGTGAACTCCATGATCGGCGCCCAATCGGATTCGATCGGGGAGGGCGAGGGGGCTTCGGAGTCCGGTGAGGAGTCCGGCACCTCGGAGTCACGAGCTTTATGAGGGACAAGGTTAGTGTTCGGCTCTATCACCGTAGAGGTTGCAGCCCCCGAGGCGATGTCTAGGCATCCGTCCTCGATCTGCACAACCGGCTCCGGATTGAAGATCGGAGCGGTTTCGAGTGCGGCCTCCAGGGTACTGTCCGGCCGCAGAGCTAAATCATGCTCGCCGTGACAGTGTGGCACGCTCGGCTGTGGCTCGAATCCATCGAGGATCAAGTCCCCGCGGATGTCAGCCGTGAAGTTCAAACTTTCAAATCTGACCTGACGGCCAGGGGCGTAGCTTTCGATCTGCTCCAGTTGGCCAAGCGAATTGGCCCGCAGTGCGAAGCCGTCGAATACAAAGATCTGTCCGGGGAGGAAGGTCTCACTCTGGACTGTGTCGTTGATGATGATTGAAGAAGCCATCGAGCCTATCGGTGACGGCACAGAGGAACTCTCAATGAAAGCACCAATGTCGGTGTCAAAACCGACGGATCTCGGGTAGGGGGTCCCGAACTGTGCGTCTAGGCGGATGGTAACAGGAGACAAGGGACACGATGTTTTACCTAGATTCGGGCCCTCTTGATGGAGGTAAAACCCTACGTCCTGCTTGATTAATATTGATGATGTGTGTTACAAGAGTGGATCTACCACGAGATCAAGGAGGCTAAACCCTAGAAGCTAGCCTATGGTATGATTGTTGTTCGTCCTATGGACTAAAGCCATCCGGTTTATATAGACACCGGAGAGGGCTAGGGTTACACAGAGTCGGTTACAAAGGTAAGAGATCTACATATCCGTATCGCCAAGCTTGCCTTCCACGCCAAGGAAAGTCCCATCCGGACACTGGACGAAGTCTTCAATCTTGTATCTTCATAGTCTTGGAGTCCGGCCGATGATGATAGTTCGGCTATCCGAACACCCCCTAGTCCGGAACTCCCTCAGGAGGCCATCTCGTCAATCTGTCTTTCCGTACCTTCCTCAAGAGCTTGAACATTGACGATCTCCTTGTTGGTGTTATCTTGTTGCCTTTTAACAAAGTAATGGCATAGGCTTTTATTTTCACCATGGAAATCGAGGAAGATCGACTTTTTCCTTGTAAGGATCTAGACAATTATCACACCAAAACTATAAACATCACTGTTTTCAGTTAGTTGGCCTGTGTGGTGATACTCGGGATCCAGGTATCCAAATGTACCTTGCATTGCTGTGACTACACGGGTTTCATCAATGGAGATGGATGTTGAAGCTCCGAAGTCTGCAACCTTTACACTGAAGTTATCAGTCAAGAGTATATTGGCAGATTTCACATCTCTGTGAAAGATTGGTATAGAAGCAGCGGAATGGAGGTAAGCAAGAGCACTTGAAGCCTCACTAGCAATTCTAATACGATCGTCCCATGTTAAAGAGATCCTGGGACTGAGGTTGTCACCATGGAGGATTTCAGACAATGTGCCATTGGATATGAACTCGTACACAAGCAAAGGTTCCTCTGACTCGAGGCAGCATCCAAAAAGTTTTACCACATTTCGATGATCGATTTGTGACATAATGGCAAGCTCGTTAATGAATTGATCAATCTCTATTTGATCGACCAATTTGGACTTCTTTATGGCCACCACGCGCTGATCTAATAAAATCCCCTTGTAAACGGTATCATGCCCTCCAAGACCTAGAATGCGTGTGGAGTCAAAATTGTCGGTTGCCTTTTCTAACTCATCCAAAAAGATATTTTAGTGCTATGCATGGCACGTTGATCCGATGAGATCAGTTGTTCCAATAAAAGACCATTGTTTCTGCGGAGGTGCGCCTCTCGAACTCTACTTTTAATACCTTGGTTCCACCTTCGGATCAACAACGTTGAAATTAACACAATAAATAGAACCCCAGTACCACAACTTAGTCCAGTAACAACTCCTGCAAAAGTACACATACGTAATAGTTAAACACATTTTTTTAAAGGAGGATATACCCCCAGCTTCTGCATCTGGACGATGCATGCATCCATTTTATTAATTATTCACAAAGACCTTACAAAGTAATACATCAATATGCTTGAAGCCATCATCTTTGTAATGCACATGTCGCTACTCCTATCCCCTTGATGAAGGGGTGCCAAATGTCCGAGCCTAATACCAAACAGACATCGCATCAAATCCTAACATCTAAAGCCGGATGCCCCAACCAAGCAACAATGCCGGAACTAGGTCACACACCGGACTGGCGCACTCTCATAGGCCGCCGCCACCTCCAACCGTTGATCCATCTCCAGAGCAGATACTGACGCACCAACCAGGGGCGACGCTAGGGGTATTCTTGGGTCTTCATGTGAATAACCATGATTTTTATAAAACAGTGTTGATTTTGGCAAAAGAGTGACAATTTCGGAAAATAGCAATGATTTTGCAAAATAAATACACATGAATACCCAGTTGCAAATTCCTGGAGCCACCACTGGCACCAACCTTGTCAGGCCTGCCGACGACGCCACCATGGCGTCAGACAACGCCACCATCATGTCCGTGTCCATCCACACACGCTCATCCCCGAAACTCTGTAGCGCCATTGCCGCCGTGATCCGCCGTCGGCCTTGCGGTAGATGTAACACCGCTCCTCCTCTTGTCACCTCCAACCATCACTTGCTCCAAAACGATGCCCTCACGAGGAGAAGCGATACTGAGAACGCCATCATCGTCTGATCCGGGAGACCTAGATCTAGGGTTTCCCCTAGAGCATCCCGAGCCTGGTGACGCAAACTGCAATGACGATGCCTCGACAAGGAAATGACATCAAAGACGCCGCCATCGTTCGCCATGACTGTAGTCGGCGCGATTTTCATCGGCAGTTGCGCCACTGGGCGTGCGCCGCTGGCGTCGCTGCTCCCTTCAACCGGAGCAAACTCCAAAACGATGCCCTGAAGAGGGACTATGACGCAAAAGCACCGCCATCACTCGATCCCAAGGAGATCTAGGGTTTCCCCTGGAGTAGCCCACGCTGACAAGGACCAGACAAGGATGGAATCCCGCAGATCCGCCCAGCTGCCGACGTGTCGCACCCACCACCGCGTCGACCGTGACCTGGAGACCAAGCACACGCCTGGGCCCAGATCCGGCCGCGCCATCGCCGATCCGGTCACGCTGCCACCGTCCCTGACAACGGCGACGTCCCAGATCGAGATCGAGACGACCCCGACCAAACCCCCGCCACCAGCACCACTGCGACGCACCACCTCCTCCTAGCCAAGAGGTCGCCGAATCCATCCGTCCCCGCCACCGGGAATCCAACCAGACGTCACGTCCCTCGCCTCCACACAGCCGACCCATGCCGACGCCACGACGACCAGAGGAAGGAGGAAGAGACCCCGCCGCCGCCCGCGCCGCACGGGCGTCGCCCGGCGGACGCACTCCGGCGGCGGCGAGGGGGAGGAAGCACTGGAGAGGAGCAACCAATTTGATGCAAGACAAGTATGATGAAACAAACAAACAATTTGATCAACATGAGATAGAAAAAAGTCTCATACTCACTTTTTTTCTTGATGGAACTGAAACGGCATTCAAGATGCAAGACAAGTATAATGAAACAAACAAACAATTTGATCAACATGAGATAGAAAAAAAGTGAGTACAAGACTTGAGTATGACGGTTTGTTCTCCTTTACAGTTTTTTTGTGGTTCATTTAAAAAAATCCAACAACATATTCATCTACTATTACATAAGTACTCGATTCTCAAGAGATGAAACTCACATATTATAACCCCTATTTTGCATTTCTCTATTCGGTTTTTTTCCGCATGCATATATGA
>NC_041389.1:521554671-521561615 GCF_002162155.2 Triticum dicoccoides
GATGTAAGGATTCCCTTGGTATCTGCTAGAGCTTAAGCCATTGGGTGAATTCACGCACACATTGTTTCCGGTCCGACATGCATAGGAAGACATGTTTCTGCTCGCCACCTCACACGTTACATTTCCAATTGCCCAGTCAAGCACCACCGGTTGCCGCCCTTTGTAGGTATCATTGAACCTTGTCGTGGTTATATACTCAGAGTTGAAAACAAAATTCTCCGCTTCCACCACCATGGAGTAGGCGCATGGGTTGAAGTGCCAACTAGTCGTACTGTTGAGGTAGCCGACATCATAGAATACGACATGGTAGCTTGTTAATGCCTTGGTAATGGTGTTTTGGCAGAAGCCTATGCCGACACACAAGCCATTTGCCAGTTCGTCCAGGCTCCAACACACCGATACACACCCTGATACATACCTCGATTTGCCTGCGTAAATGTATCCCATTGAGTTGCAACCAATGCTTATGAACTTGTTCTGCACGTCCGAGAACCGATATGGCCATGATAAGTAAAAATCCCAAGGGAGCAAATCCATTTTTCCTGTACTAGAATTGTAGCAATATGATGGGATAGTCATTAAAACTCTGGATTGACCGCGGGATGCTGAAATGTTTAGAACCTCCTGTTCATGAATGAATGGCCTCTCAATTCCATCAACAGTCCTGCTGCAGTTGACCTCAAACCTTTGTTCGATGGCACAGCCAATACCAATGCCAAATGGGTAGGGAATCTCAATGTCACCGCAATGTGTTCTGTATCTGTGGTTAGGTTGCGCCAATGGCATAGATGCGAGGTTCAACAGGATTATAACGGCGCCGAGCAGTATCATCGAGGCCATATTAATTCTCTGAAATTGGTTTCACCAAATTAAGTGTCTGTTGTGCTGAAGGAGAACAGAAAACATCTTGAAAAAACTTTGATTTTATCACTTTTTAAATGGCCGGTAGGTTGAAAGTTTCAATTCCTATGTATGTTCTTGTTTAACTTTTATATATGCTAAAGAAACAACAACCTGAAAAATAAGAACAGGGTTGAATGAATGGGTTTCAATATTTGTATCAAAGGGCAATAATCTTGCAAATAAAATGTCATGTTAAATTTCTGGTCAGTCCGTCCGATTCATATTAATTCACGCAGCTATAGTACAACGTTAGTACAACGTTAGTACAAAATTATACTAAAGCAACATCAATTAATACGGATCGGAGGGAGTATTACTTTTTGACACTAGACAAAGCATATATTATATTGGAAGGTCTCTTCATATTTCATTTATATGTTCAATGATGCATCTTGCTTTTGGGTTGTTGTGCGTCCCTTTCGTCCAAAATATATGGTGCCTTGTATGGAACGATGAATTAGTTTTTCCCTAGTTTCTAAAAGATCCATGACATGTGAATTACCACTGTTGTAACAAAAAGTGCCATCAAAATCACAACATCAAAATTATCAAGCCAACCCAAAACATGAATTACTAATGTTGGAACCAGACATATATTATTTTTTGGACAGACACAAAGCACATATTAGAGGGTGTCTTCATATTTATCTCTCAATTTCTATTTTTTTTTCATGGCATGCATGTGAGTTACTAATGTTCGAGCCAAACGAAATTGTAGCGCTACATGATTAATCATAGTCAGGGAGGCAACTACTAGGCGGTCCTAATTGCGAGAACTTTTGAAACATAGTAGCGGAAAATGGACTTTGAACATTAGAAATTTATTAGATGCTAGTATTTTCTTAGCTTTATTACTGGTCACTTCCAACAATTAGCTCTGAACATTAGTAACTAGTAGGATTGTGGACACTCCCGATTCCACAATTTTATCAGAGCCAAGTCACTGGATCACATATTACTAGATCAAGATCGCGCCTTGGCGCAAGGGTGTCAGTCTCAACGTTTTGCCGAAGCATGTAACAACAAGCCAGTAGGAACCAAGTATAGCATTTGTACTTGTGCATGATGATAATGAAGTAAAGAAACATTCAATTGCAACAGAAGTAAAACACAGTGGATCTCAAGATCAATATCAGATTATATACAGGATCAAATTCGGTGCGTTCATCCGACCATAAAAGACGACCATTCAACACGAAGTTCGATACAAAAGCGAGAACACATAAGAAGAGCCAACTACGGAGACATAATCATTAAGATACTAACAAGTGGCGTAATCCATCTGCCTTCTCGATATACTTCACAGGGACCCGCCTCACACGAACCTGATACAAACAAAATGTGAGATATATAGAGCACAATGAGTTCTGCACTAAAGCATCAAATAACTAAGAATTGAACAGGAGAAAAGATAAATACTAAAAGAAATAAATAGTTAAGTGCATCAAATAACTAAGCCTGAGAACAATGACAACATAGTGGGAACACCAGAACTAAATAAAATTTAAGTAACAGAAGCCAGATGACAATCCAAATTGGCAGTTTGAATTGATTATACACAACAGAAAAAGGAATCGTCAAACAACTCCTCAAAATTTTGCAACACCTCATGTAACAGAAATTACGAAAAGAGAGGGACCAACAAAGTTAAATAAATGAGCTGCTATACAATAAAACGCATCTTACAAGCTGCAAGTTATTTTAACAATTATAGAAATCGTGCACACATGGTTAAATACCCAAGGTACTACTAACTACACATGGAAACAACCAGGAATTACAACTTTAATCGTTTAAGTAACAACAAGTCATATATAAAAAGTGAACATCACTCAAATTAGCCTACCTGAGTCTGCAAATCATCACCAGTGGCAATGTTACCCACCATGCGCAGAGCTGCAATGAGAACAGAAGTCGACGGGTACCTAAATAAATCAAATAACAGGAGTTAACACATCAACCATGTGGCATGCTAACTGATGGAAAAAGTAAACATGAAAAATGCTCTTACAAGGGAAGCTCCACAAGCGAGGAAAAACACCAGACTCAATCACAGCAGGAGGAACACCCTACACTTCAAAAAAATATTTGAGTAGAAGGCTTAACCGATACTTAATATTGTTGATAAGGAAACAATTCATTCCAAAACTACATGTAAGGCCAACATAGCAAGCAGGGAATAGATTCCTCATGTGTATCTATCTAGAAATTAACCTACTAATTCAGTAATCTTCCTAAGAGAGGAGTAGCCGACTTGGGTTTGTCAAGCCAAGTTGATGAGTTGTGTGCAGATCACTTAAGGAAAAGACTAAATGCATATTACTTTCCGCATGTGAGAGGATGCGTACTGCACAAAGCACCGATTGTAGAGCATGTTCATGTCTCAAATAAAACACACAGCCAAGAGAAGGAATTAACTGACCTGATCTGAAGGAGGAAAGATAGTGCCACCCCCTCTTCCATGGCCAAGCACATTCCTACAAAAAAAACAAGAAATGCATCATATTTATTATCCATCCTCACACATCCCTACAAAAAAGAAGAAAATAAAGCCTTTGAGGGCAATCTGAATAGACTTGAGCATGACAAAATATCAGAGAGAAGCAAATCACAAATGATGATGTTTATATAAAGCAGTTTAGACTTACCATCAAATTTGTAGCTCAAAGCTCGACACATCAAGTTTGGCAAAAAGGAATATATCAAAAGCTAAGTAGCTTGCTCGATTGCTCAAGAGCGTACCTATATCAGTAATGGTCAATCATCATTGCACCATATCAGAATTCTATTTAAAAAACATAGCAGACAAAATGCTGTAGCATTATTATTTATAGCATGTAAGAACAAATAGCTGCAACTGGTAACTTGCGGAAAAATAGTAGTGGTATCACAACGAATTAAACCAAGCTATGTGATGAGCACAACTACTTCAAAGTATAGGATATTTTAAAAGAACTTCTAATAGGCCTTGGTTGCAAGAAGAAGCCAGAGTCCAGCAAAAGGAGCTTACTTGCAAGAAGCCAGAATCCAGGGGTCGCGTAAGTGCTAGACATGCCGTCACAAGCAACATTACAGCTCTTGATCCAGACCCCCTCCTTCGCTGTATGACGCCACTTGAAAATAGAGCATTTTACTGGGAGGGAAAAAGCATGGCTCATTAGGCATTGTGTAGGCTCCACCCTTTACACAAAGGTGTAGAAAAAGCACACTAATTGTAAGATAACATGTCCATATATATTCAATTGTCAAGGCAAAAGACACTAATTGTAGAAAAGCACACTAATTGTAAGATAACATGTTCCTATGTAGTTAAACCCTAATGGACCACGATCGGCCAAACATGCCTCAATGGCAGCTCCCCCCCTCATCAGCATGGTTACCAAAACACAGATGATTGTTCGCACATCTTATTTCCACTTTTCACGTGTTTCATGCCTAGCTGAAGTTCCTGGTAAATATTTTCCAAAAACCATCTTGCTATCAGAGAAAACTCCAAAGCCTGGGAAGTATAACCAGAACACAAGAACATGAATAAAGTTGGAAACTTTATATACATATATGGTGTTCAATTAAGCAAAACATGATCAGTCATACAAGGAGATAAAGGAAGAAAATAACAATACAAAAGTATGTCATTATTTAAACTGATTATGTTCAAAGTCCCCATCTGATTTATACTAAGGAGTTGAATATTTGATACAGCTAATAAAGCAAACCACCATAAAGGTTTCTTCTAATTGCCAAATTTTACAGTTAGAAGAACCACACTATTAATATGTAACAAACGTGGAACAACTAAGCATGTCAACCACTATATTTACATCATCCGACGAACTGGATGTGGCACCAATTGCTTTTGTTGCGTCAACAACTTTGATATTCTGTGTTAAGCGGCATATATGCATTGTAGTTAGTTGCAACCGGTCAATAATTAGCAAGTACAACCTCAAAAATTCAATTGTCAGGCAAGATTACCATTTCAAAACTATTGAGAGATTACCCAAAACCCAAAAGTGTTGTTCTGCATAGAACACTAATTAGATCATGGGAATTTGGAGCAAGATCTTAACACCAATAGTAGACACGTAATTTTCAGAAGTGGTGAAATTACCTTGTGAAACGCTGGCACTACTCTCACTCAAACGATAGTAGCATAGGGCCTTGAGCAAAAGGAAAAAGAAACACAAAGATTTAGTTAGTGGCAAGAACAAAGAAAGTAAACTTACTATATATAGCTAGGAACGACAATGTCCAAAATCAAATTAAAATCTAGCAATCAGATCTAGTTGTTCATTTTCGGCCCAATGGATTAGAGAACATATAGTACAATTCAACCCTTTGTTTTGTACGGGGGTCTAAGTAATCCATCAGCAGCGTACAATAGTTGGTACTCTCGTAAAGAAATATAAGAGCGTTTAGATCACTAAAGTAGTGATCCAAATGCTGTGTGGCGATAGAGCACACGGGCTCACCTGCTCCTGGTAGCGCTAGCGAATAGGGCACGGACACGCGTATACGACAGTTGGCTCGAGCGGTAATGCTCACTGTATCACCGTACGAGCGAACAGTGAGATACGGAGACAGCCCCGTCTTACGACCGGCAACTCCGACGGTAACTTCTGTTTGTTCCATTGGTACATAACCCATATCAACACGGTACTTCTAAAACGTCGTCTCATATGGTCGTGACGGAATCTAACCCCAGCTTCCCCTGGCCCACCAGTGGGACCTCGGCCTTAACTCACCGCTTGCAGCGAAAAAATAACACAAAACATATCCTTTGAGCCGCCGCACAAGCTCCCGAGCTCACGGTCATGGCGATGGCGGAGGCGGAAAGCAATGGCTTCGAGTTCCTGTCGGATCCGGTCGACAGGTATCTTCCCTTCACGTGCCTTTTCCCTCTCCATCACAGTATACAGCGGCGCTGGCCTGCAGGACACCCTACTATTGCGCTCCCCTGGTCTTTTGTAGGTTTCTGCTGATGGATCTATCCGGCGGCAACTGTGTGCCCTCCAACGAAGCCATTGAAGCTCTGATCTGCGCCCCGTCCGATTCCAGTATGGGCGACGCTGGGGACAGAGCGCTGACAATGGAGGCGGATTTGAACAGTACTTGCGATGATGTGCCCCTGTCAGCGCCACCTTCAGAGCCGTCAACAGGGAAAGACGATCCTCAAGGCACCTGGCTGGACAGAGAGGTATATCCTGTCACCCGCTCTGTTCCATTAGTTCATGTACTACCTTTGAATTTTGATTCACATTGTCAGGTATACTTGAGAAGCTATTTCTGAAATTTGGTTCATCCATGGCACATAAATTAGACCGCTGCCTCAGAATTGATTTACATTGTCAGATCTACCTGAGAAGCTATTTCTGAAACTTGGTTCATCCATGGCACATAAATTAGACCGCTGCCTCAGAAAATTATCAATACTTCTCGAATGTCGTTCGGAAGTTTCCTTCCGAACAGCTAACAAAGAGCCTGAACTATGCAGCCCGTTCATGGCACATGCTTTGTCATTTGATTTGTACTAAAAAATATAAATATATGTGAAAATACATAGGAGAAGCACCATCCATGTTGCAAGGAAAAAAGGTGATTTCCCGTGCACCGTTGATAGTTGATGCTTTTGTTGGTTCAGACGGAGCTATTTTCTGTACAATTGCTATAGGCATTGGAAAATGGGTTATGCATGGCTCAATTTTATTGTGCTTAGATGAAAATTTGAGTGGATCACCTAAACCATACCAAAAAAATGAAGGCAGCCTGATTCATCAAGTTTATTCACATGTAGAAGGACTCCGTTACACTTCACAGAGCACATCATGGAAAGAGCGCAGAAGTACGTACTCCCTCCGTTCTGAATTACTTGTCTTAGATTTGTCTAGATACGGATGTATCTAGCACTAAAATGAGTCTAGATACATCCGTATCTAGACAAATCCAAGACAAGTAATTCAGAACGGAGGGAGTAGGTGAGATCATTCTAATTAGTGTTTAATTGAGTACAAAGGGGTACTATATAGAAACTGAGCCTTCTA
>NC_041389.1:521561959-521563367 GCF_002162155.2 Triticum dicoccoides
TTTTTTCACCGACTGTGCACAAGAGGTGATTAGTCGATGGCGTGTATGTTCCTAATGAAACAATGGACTGGAATCGACAATTTCCTGATTTACTTTAGTCATTAAATTATTCTTCGATTTCTGTTTGCGGGATCTTCCGTTGCTATGCTCAGTTCTCTGAAAGTTCCTCTTGACAAGTGTGTCAAAGTGGTTGTGACTGTATTTCTAGGCTATATGTTGAGTAACCTGGCAGACAAGAACATTCGAGTGTACTGCATTGTCTCTCTGTGCATGTTGCATGCAAAGTTTCTTTGGCATGAGGCAGATATGTTTGGTCAGGTTTTGGTCATGCTAGTTGCAGGTGTTAATGTTGGTTGACCTCTGCTCCAGCTCGAGCTCAACACCTGCTACTGATTTCAATTTGGTTGAGGCAGAGCGGAAGGGTGGGTGTAGAACCAAAAGGGGGGGGGGGCAGTGTTTGGTGTATGAAACTTATGTACAGACAAAAAATATATGTACTCAAAGATTTTTATTTCCACTCCATCAACATTTTGCTGCGTCTCGCGATTTGTTTTTGTTACTGCTCATCCTGGTGCTTGTGTTTGCTGCAGGTCAAAAGAGACGATTGCGACAAATTGGTTCCTTTTATGTAGATCATAAACCAACCATGTGTGAGGTTTATCTTACCTCTTCTTCGGAAAATATATATCTCTAATGCTAATGCAGCTTATTGCAATCTTGTATTGTAGTATTTTCAGATCTTATTCTATGGCAAATAATGTGTGAGGTTTCAGATTCTGTAATTTGTTACTGTTCTAACTGAGCATGGATCCATAGATGTGAAGGGTTGCATGAATATTGGCCGGAATGGATCCACAGATTCTGTAATGTGCTACTTCTTATTTTTTTTGCAAATTCTTACTTTTTTTACATAAAAGCAGGCTTATTCTTTGTTTGCCACCAAGCAAAAACTGATGGCACAACCTTACAAATAGTTTTACACGAACATGGCCATTGCATGCATCACAGGTTTATAGAAAAAAAATCGATGCTTACATTTCTGAATTGTTTTCACCACCCATTCTTCTTAATTCAACAATTGCTTTCTTTCTTTCTTTTTGGGTGATACTCTTGGCTTTGCTCAGTAAATACATGTTGATTGTCGTTCGATTTTGTGTGAAGAAACTTCATGGAAGATATGTTTATTAGGGCCTTACGGAACTTGAAGGGAAAGGGGATTGCACATTGTGTTGTTGGCTCCTGCAGTGAAGACCACCCCTATCGTTGGCTTGTCTCCCCATGTCGGCACAATATAGAAACAGAGCACATCATGGAAAGAGTGCAGAAGTACGTAGGTGAGATCTTTCTAATTAGTGTTTAATTGAGTACAAAGGGGTACTATATAGAAACTGAGCCTTCTAAGGGGTAC
>NC_041389.1:521565239-521566208 GCF_002162155.2 Triticum dicoccoides
GGGGGGGGCAGTGTTTGGTGTATGAAACTTATGTACAGACAAAAAATATATGTACTCAAAGATTTTTATTTCCACTCCATCAACATTTTGCTGCGTCTCGCGATTTGTTTTTGTTACTGCTCATCCTGGTGCTTGTGTTTGCTGCAGGTCAAAAGAGACGATTGCGACAGATTGGTTCCTTTTATGTAGATCATAAACCAACCATGTGTGAGGTTTATCTTACCTCTTCTTCGGAAAATATATATCTCTAATGCTAATGCAGCTTATTGCAATCTTGTATTGTAGTATTTTCAGATCTTATTCTATGGCAAATAATGTGTGAGGTTTCAGATTCTGTAATTTTGTTACTGTTCTAACTGAGCATGGATCCATAGATGTGAAGGGTTGCATGAATATTGGCCGGAATGGATCCATAGATTCTGTAATGTGCTACTTCTTATTTTTTTACAGATTCTTACTTTTTTTACATAAAAACAGGCTTATTCTTTGTTTGCCACCAAGCAAAAACTGATGGCACAACCTTACAAATAGTTTTACACGAACATGGCCATTGCATGCATCACAGGTTTATAGAAAAAAAATCGATGCTTACATTTCTGAATTGTTTTCACCACCCATTCTTCTTAATTCAACAATTGCTTTCTTTCTTTCTTTTTGGGTGATACTCTTGGCTTTGCTCAGTAAATACATGTTGATTGTCGTTCGATTTTGTGTGAAGAAACTTCATGGAAGATATGTTTATTAGGGCCTTACGGAACTTGAAGGGAAAGGGGATTGCACATTGTGTTGTTGGCTCCTGCAGTGAAGACCACCCCTATCGTTGGCTTGTCTCCCCATGTCGGCACAATATAGAAACGGAGCACATCATGGAAAGAGCGCAGAAGTACGTAGGTGAGATCATTCTAATTAGTGTTTAATTGAGTACAAAGGGGTACTATATAGAAACTGAGCCTTCTAAGGGGTACTATA
>NC_041389.1:521567731-521570267 GCF_002162155.2 Triticum dicoccoides
AAGTCGTTTTTTCACCGACTGTGCACAAGAGGTGATTAGTCGATGGCGTGTATGTTCCTAATGAAACAATGGACTGGAATCGACAATTTCCTGATTTACTTTAGTCATTAAATTATTCTTCGATTTCTGTTTGCGGGATCTTCCGTTGCTATGCTCAGTTCTCTGAAAGTTCCTCTTGACAAGTGTGTCAAAGTGGTTGTGACTGTATTTCTAGGCTATATGTTGAGTAACCTGGCAGACAAGAACATTCGAGTGTACTGCATTGTCTCTCTGTGCATGTTGCATGCAAAGTTTCTTTGGCATGAGGCAGATATGCTTGGTCAGGTTTTGGTCATGCTAGTTGCAGGTGTTAATGTTGGTTGACCTCTGCTCCAGCTCGAGCTCAACACATGCTACTGATTTCAATTTGGTTGAGGCAGAGCGGAAGGGTGGGTGTAGAACCAAAAGGGGGGGGGCAGTGTTTGGTGTATGAAACTTATGTACAGACAAAAAATATATGTACTCAAAGATTTTTATTTCCACTCCATCAACATTTTGCTGCGTCTCGCGATTTGTTTTTGTTACTGCTCATCCTGGTGCTTGTGTTTGCTGCAGGTCAAAAGAGACGATTGCGACAGATTGGTTCCTTTTATGTAGATCATAAACCAACCATGTGTGAGGTTTATCTTACCTCTTCTTCGGAAAATATATATCTCTAATGCTAATGCAGCTTATTGCAATCTTGTATTGTAGTATTTTCAGATCTTATTCTATGGCAAATAATGTGTGAGGTTTCAGATTCTGTAATTTTGTTACTGTTCTAACTGAGCATGGATCCATAGATGTGAAGGGTTGCATGAATATTGGCCGGAATGGATCCATAGATTCTGTAATGTGCTACTTCTTATTTTTTTTTGCAGATTCTTACTTTTTTACATAAAACCAGGCTTATTCTTTGTTTGCCACCAAGCAAAAATTGATGGCACAACCATACAAATAGTTTTACACGAACATGGCCATTGCATGCATCACAGGTTTATAGAAAAAAAATCGATGCTTACATTTCTGAATTGTTTTCACCACCCATTCTTCTTAATTCAACAATTGCTTTCTTTCTTTCTTTTTGGATGATACTCTTGGCTTTGCTCAGTAAATACATGTTGATTGTCGTTCGATTTTGTGTGAAGAAACTTCATGGAAGATATGTTTATTAGGGCCTTACGGAACTTGAAGGGAAAGGGGATTGCACATTGTGTTGTTGGCTCCTGCAGTGAAGACCACCCCTATCGTTGGCTTGTCTCCCCATGTCGGCACAATATAGAAACAGAGCACATCATGAAAAGAGCGCAGAAGTACGTAGGTGAGATCATTCTAATTAGTGTTTAATTGAGTACAAAGGGGTACTATATAGAAACTGAGCCTTCTAAGGGGTACTATATATATATATATATTCTCAGAAAGTCGTTTTTTTCACCGACTGTGCACAAGAGGTGATTAGTCGATGGCGTGTATGTTCCTAATGAAACAATGGACTGGAATCGACAATTTCCTGATTTACTTTAGTCATTAAATTATTCTTCGATTTCTGTTTGCGGGATCTTCCGTTGCTATGCTCAGTTCTCTGAAAGTTCCTCTTGACAAGTGTGTCAAAGTGGTTGTGACTGTATTTCTAGGCTATATGTTGAGTAACCTGGCAGACAAGAACATTCGAGTGTACTGCATTGTCTCTCTGTGCATGTTGCATGCAAAGTTTCTTTGGCATGAGGCAGATATGCTTGGTCAGGTTTTGGTCATGCTAGTTGCAGGTGTTAATGTTGGTTGACCTCTGCTCCAGCTCGAGCTCAACACCTGCTACTGATTTCAATTTGGTTGAGGCAGAGCGGAAGGGTGGGTGTAGAACCAAAAGGGGGGGGGGCAGTGTTTGGTGTATGAAACTTATGTACAGACAAAAAATATATGTACTCAAAGATTTTTATTTCCACTCCATCAACATTTTGCTGCGTCTCGCGATTTGTTTTTGTTACTGCTCATCCTGGTGCTTGTGTTTGCTGCAGGTCAAAAGAGATGATTGCGACAGATTGGTTCCTTTTATGTAGATCATAAACCAACCATGTGTGAGGTTTATCTTACCTCTTCTTCGGAAAATATATATCTCTAATGCTAATGCAGCTTATTGCAATCTTGTATTGTAGTATTTTCAGATCTTATTCTATGGCAAATAATGTGTGAGGTTTCAGATTCTGTAATTTTGTTACTGTTCTAACTGAGCATGGATCCATAGATGTGAAGGGTTGCATGAATATTGGCCGGAATGGATCCATAGATTCTGTAATGTGCTACTTCTTATTTTTTTGCAGATTCTTACTTTTTTTACATAAAACCAGGCTTATTCTTTGTTTGCCACCAAGCAAAAACTGATGGCACAACCTTACAAATAGTTTTACACGAACATGGCCATTGCATGCATCACAGGTTTATAGAAAAAAAATCGATGCTTACATTTCTGAATTGTTTTCACCACCCATTCTTCTTAATTCAACAATTGCTTTCTTTCTTT
>NC_041389.1:521575286-521583913 GCF_002162155.2 Triticum dicoccoides
AAGTCGTTTTTTCACCGACTGTGCACAAGAGGTGATTAGTCGATGGCGTGTATGTTCCTAATGAAACAATGGACTGGAATCGACAATTTCCTGATTTACTTTAGTCATTAAATTATTCTTCGATTTCTGTTTGCGGGATCTTCCGTTGCTATGCTCAGTTCTCTGAAAGTTCCTCTTGACAAGTGTGTCAAAGTGGTTGTGACTGTATTTCTAGGCTATATGTTGAGTAACCTGGCAGACAAGAACATTCGAGTGTACTGCATTGTCTCTCTGTGCATGTTGCGTGCAAAGTTTCTTTGGCATGAGGCAGATATGCTTGGTCAGGTTTTGGTCATGCTAGTTGCAGGTGTTAATGTTGGTTGACCTCTGCTCCAGCTCGAGCTCAACACCTGCTACTGATTTCAATTTGGTTGAGGCAGAGCGGAAGGGTGGGTGTAGAACCAAAAGGGGGGGCAGTGTTTGGTGTATGAAACTTATGTACAGACAAAAAATATATGTACTCAAAGATTTTTATTTCCACTCCATCAACATTTTGCTGCGTCTCGCGATTTGTTTTTGTTACTGCTCATCCTGGTGCTTGTGTTTGCTGCAGGTCAAAAGAGACGATTGCGACAAATTGGTTCCTTTTATGTAGATCATAAACCAACCATGTGTGAGGTTTATCTTACCTCTTCTTCGAAAAATATATATCTCTAATGCTAATGCAGCTTATTGCAATCTTGTATTGTAGTATTTTCAGATCTTATTCTATGGCAAATAATGTGTGAGGTTTCAGATTCTGTAATTTTGTTACTGTTCTAACTGAGCATGGATCCATAGATGTGAAGGGTTGCATGAATATTGGCCGGAATGGATCCATAGATTCTGTAATGTGCTACTTCTTATTTTTTTGCAGATTCTTACTTTTTTTACATAAAACCAGGCTTATTCTTTGTTTGCCACCAAGCAAAAACTGATGGCACAACCTTACAAATAGTTTTACACGAACATGGCCATTGCATGCATCACAGGTTTATAGAAAAAAATCGATGCTTACATTTCTGAATTGTTTTCACCACCCATTCTTCTTAATTCAACAATTGCTTTCTTTCTTTCTTTTTGGGTGATACTCTTGGCTTTGCTCAGTAAATACATGTTGATTGTCGTTCGATTTTGTGTGAAGAAACTTCATGGAAGATATGTTTATTAGGGCCTTACGGAACTTGAAGGGAAAGGGGATTGCACATTGTGTTGTTGGCTCCTGCAGTGAAGACCACCCCTATCGTTGGCTTGTCTCCCCATGTCGGCACAATGAAGGGCACGAAGCGCGCCTTGGCTGGTTAGGTTGTTGGTAGCTCGGGAACAATAGCGGTTAGCCGTGTTTTGGTTAGATTGTTGGTAGCTCGGGAACAATAGTGGTTAGCCGCGTTCTGCATCTCGACTGTGGACCAAGTTTAGTATGACCATCCGTTTGGAAAATGTGACATGGGTTTAGGGTTCGGATTTTAGGAATTGGAAGTTCAAGTTGGGATAATACTATACATAGAAGTTCAGGGTTTGGAACAAACTTAACGCAAACATTTTTCTCTAATGTTACACGTGCGTTGCACATGCACGATTACTAGTTAGATTAATTACCAATTACTCTAATCATTTTGTATTGTTACAACGCTTTGAACCAAACCAGTCGCACTTAACCATATCTTTTCAGTCGTACTAAGCATGCCACATTCTTCCATTAGAAATTTAATTGCACGAACGAGGGCACACCACATATATTAAACCTTCATCATTACAAAAGATATGCCATCACCAGACAAACGATTCTGCGTCCACGTCATTACAACCTTGCCCACTAACCTATGCTTCCATCCATCAGGACTACTGCCTACCCCAGCACGCGCATGACCACATCGGTCAACAGCAAAACAAGTATGGCCACACCGACGATCAGGTTCGCCACCAAATTGATAGATGCAGCGTCCACCCCGGCGGTCCCCTGGCGCCCAACGAACTGCGTGCCCTCCGCCATGCCGTTGTGCTGCACCTGTGCGCCGTGCGGCAGCTGCATGTCTTGAACTCCCACGCCTTATCCTGCTTCCTGCTGCTGTGGCTGGATTTGCGCCAACGGTGGCGCTGCAGGGCCAAACGAGGCCAGATGGTCGGCGTACGCTTCCTGCCACCGGTACAAATCGCAACCCCCTCGTGACGTCTGTATTTCACCTCCGAAGACAACAAGAACGATGAGATAGAGCAGATCCCGGCACTTGTAGAATCGCTCATCGGCGTTCCGCCCCCGCCGAGCTACATATGTGGGCAAGGCACGATTGGCAGCGGCGCCTGGTCACCCCCTTGATTCGCGTCCACCATCTCCTCTCGCGCTACTCTGCCTTCCTCTCTAAATTTGGATCTGCTCCGACGGGGTAGCTGGTGCCGTACTTAAGCGGCGGGCGCGGGCTAATGAGCCGCCGCCGATACGTCATCCCTCCGTCTGTGCCTCCTATACACCTTACTACTGCGCATAACGTCGCCGCTACCCTCTAACGGCCGTCGCCCCGCTAGATGCAAATGTCATCCCACTCCCACTGCTCCTAACATTAAATTATCCGTAGACCACTGTGCCAAAATACCTCACGCGCTCGTTCTCCCAACCCCGATGAACGCCCACCGATTCCGTGAGCAGGCGAGGACGAGAGCTCCTACGGATTTTCGTCCAAATGCTCTTATACTTCTTTACGGAGGGAGTACTCATTATCTATGCCCATAAGAACTTCCCCCATAAAAAAAGGATCTTCACATGAAGGAAGCAGCATACAAACTATATATCCTCATAAGAAGCTTCTCTTCCACTTGTAATATAATAAATAAATGGTTTGACACTGTATAAAGAGAACTTTCCTGCTACGTGAGAATTTTTTCCAAGCGAAATATCCAGACTGATACAATTTCATCACCCTTTTATGTGCCATCTATTTATTCGAGACAGGTTTTAGCATCACACGACATACCGTAGCTAAGAATGGAACTAAAAAGTTGCAGTGAAATTTTGAGCACCACAAACAAAATGGTGCTCCAAATAAAAAATTAGGGGAATTCACCAGCTCTATAAGCCTTAAGAGCACGACATGTGCATAGATAAAAAGCCAAATGAGATAACCAGGTCAAAATCCTAGCTTTGACTTTAAGGGTTCTGCAAATTTGGTCCAAATAGCATGAATAAGAAAATGCAGAACTGTTATTCCAAAGACCGGGAAAGAAATAACACTTCCATAAAATTGAGAAATTAAAATCATGTAATACTCCTTAACAACCGGTATATGGATTGAAATTAACCTCGAAATAATATATGCATTCAGATTTAACTACGCATGTTTTCAACTGAATAAATAGCCGGAAGCAACAACTGCACGAGAGAGAAAGAGCGGATCCAACTAAGGAAATGCAGTACCTGTTCTATCGGAGCTAATCATGCAAAGCTAGCGTAGCGCCATCCCCGTTTTCTTCTAACCAGATTGTTTAAAAGACTACTCAAAATGTTAATTAAGAAAATCCTGTGGACTATCATGAAACACACAAGACAGGGATAACCCATTTGTATTGTCTACTGTAAACTGGAATACATCTGACATCACATCTAAAGAGAATCGCTTTGGACAGATATTACGCAGCACTTCAACATAAAAAAATATGAAAGATAAAAGACAATTTTTATAGTTCATCCTTTTAGTTTAAAACTATGAGAAACAACACAAATGGAAAAAAATGAGGCAGCATTTCAGAACTACTTTAACAAAATGGCATTCAAATCTTTCAATATGTAGCTATTTCTTGTTACTTCTATTTCTTGTTCTTTGGCACATCAATTTCAGTTGTATATACCATAGGCCGATACATTTAAGAAATGAGGAGAAATGAAAGGGACAGTGAGTACTGCCGAATATGGCCAATGTCTAAAGATACTAATCACAGTCACAATTCCCTCTGGAGATTAGCTGGTTATCACAAACACATGGGGAAGAAGGTCGCAGCTCACCTACGGCATAGAGCTGGCATAAAAAGAAGTAGGAGCTCATCATTCCCCATACTTGAACATGCCGCCACCAGCCAATTAACATTCCATTACTCCTGAAAAATTGTAAAGCAAACAAATATGAATGCTTTGTGACTGACCAGCAAGAATTAGAAAACAAATTCTTATAACCGAAGGTGCTCTGAACCCAAATCTTCTCTTCATAAACATGGAGAAACTCTCGTGAACAAAATAAGCTTGCGACATATAAAAAGGTATGTACTTTACAGAAGTACCTCATGGGCTCCTATTACCAAGACTGGTAAGGAAATTGGGCAACTATGAGATGGATAATTTTTTTAACTTACTGATGTTAGGGAGGTCCATTTCAAGCTCAAGAAGCTTAAAGCCATCCATGTCTGGCATGTGCACATCACTGATAACAAGATCAAATATGTCCCTGTTTTCCCATAGCATCCTCAGTGCGATAACAACCTGATTCGTCACAACAACAGGTTACTCTTCCAAAGTGGTAACAATACAAGAAAAGGGAAATGGTCCTATGCATTTATCATGACAAAAAACAGATGCCTCGCATCTTTTGTACTATAAAATTGGTATCCTGCACACCAGCACATGGCCATACCGGCATAGCCCTAAAAGAAGATTGAAAAGTATGCGGAGAAGAGGGGTCAACCTGCAGATGACCCAAAGATATATGAATGAAGATGCAACCAGATCGGATCGAGAGAGGCACCGACAAGAGTGGACGAAGCTGCAGGGCAAACAACAGAAAGTCAGACACGAGCGGCAACCAGTGGAAAAACAGGGCATGCACAAACACATACCTGCAAGAAAAGTGCAGATCATCTTCCCCTCGACCCATTCATGATGAGCTGCAGCAAGTTCTCATGAACTATAGAGATTCACAAGCAGTAACACATTTACATGGGAAGCAAACTTAAAGAAGAAATTTGGCTTTAGCCATGATTATCAATAGTAGCTGAGATATATATTTAATTCACCAAGTTTTCAACTAACATGTGAACACATCATGTGTATGTGTGACCCTTAAAAAACTGCAGTTTCAAATAGCAAAAGAGATTTGAAGCTATCATTGTGGAAATGTACAAACCAAAGAGGCGCTAAATACAAATACAGAACGACAACATAGCACAATGTGCTTGAGACCAGAACTGCATTTGAATGGGCTCAGATTCGCCTTTGCTCGATCATGACCCTTCCCCTAGTGTCTCCATCACCAGATCAATATGTTCTTACAAGGGTGAAACTGACCTGGTTATCACTCATCAGAAATGACCATCCAAGGACAGAGCCACTAAAATAAGCACATGATCAAAACGGCTCAAAGAAATGAGGGGGGGGGGGGTCCAACTTAATACCCACAAGTGCCTCAATTGCTCGAGAGCATGCTTATATCAGCCATAATCGATCATCATAGCCCTGCGCAAGCTAAGAGCAACTCTAGCAGACTCGCCAAAATGGAAAGTCCATCCAGCACAGAACAGTTCAACAACCACAAACTGATTAATCACAAAGCCATAAATCATCAGGAAAAAGATCCGACGGCCGAGAGTGCCTGAGCTCTGAGAGAGCTTAAGCATGGATCCACAACTACAGAGCATCAACCAGACAAGCACTACATCAACATAGCCACGACCATGTTCCATATAGTAGCCGAAGCAGAGGAATAGGAGGATGATGGAGCTCACCAAGGGAGGTTGCAGTCGAGTCAGTATTCAGTGGGCGCCGGGGTTGCGCCTGAACGCCATCCAACCGGCGAGGAACCACCTCCTACGCCACACATCCATGCCGCTGCATCGGAGTTGCGCCTTGCACCGTCCCGCCGACGAGCATGAACTCCACGGGCGCCGAAGCGGCCAAGGAAGCGAGGATGTGATGTATAGCACATCCAAGAGCACCACCAGGGGCGGAGATGACCGGGACAAAGAGAATGATACTTTTGGACTTTGCTAGAAATAAGACGAGAAACAAAAAGCCCTCATTGGCTAGCCTGCACACCAACAAGCAAAACAAGAAGAACTCGGTGAGGCCAAAAAACACATCACCATACAACTCTACACCTAGCTTTTGAAAAACATATCCCACCGCTAGAATAAGATTTTTATATTCCTACTTATGCAGTTAGAATATTTAGAATATGCAGTTAGAACGGTGTTTTCAATACCTATATGTATAATTAGATAATGTATACCTATATGTATAAAGTTGAAACTGCCCTGGTTATCACTCATCATAAATGACCATCCAAGGACAGAGCCACTAAAATAAGAACGTGATAAAAACGGCTGAAAGAAACGAGGGAGGATCCAAATTAATACCCACAAGTGCCTCGATTGCTCGAGAGCATGCCTATATCAGCCATAACTAATCATCATGACCCTGGCCATGTCCCATATAGTAGCCAAAGCAGCCAAAGCAGAGCAGGGGAAGATGGAGCTCACCAAGGGAGATTGTAGCCGAGGCAGTACTCAGTGGGTGTTGGGGTTGCGCCTGAACGCCGTCCAACCGACGAGGAACCACGTCAGAGTTGTGCCTTGCACCGTCCCGCCAACGAGAACGAACGCCACTGGCACTGAAGCGGCCAAGGAGACGAAGAGGACCAGCAGGGCATCGATTAGTTGGAACACGCCAAACTGTAATAGAAAGTTAAACTTTGCAAATCAGGTTCCTACAAAAGTTAACTTTACAAAGCAACGAACAATATGTGCTAGTATATTCAAAGTATTATAAGGTGAAAGAAATATATAACAGATAAATCACAAAACTGGCAGAACTATTTGCCAACTAAAATATAAATATCCTAGCTATGCTTAAATATCCTGCTGGCACAATCAGTTTCTGATCAATGGTGTATTTCAAAGCAAAAAAAGGCAGGGAAATGCTATAACAGAATTACGGCTCCAGAAAAAAATACTGGCCAACTAATAGAAATCAAAGGATAACTACAAGTGATGCATCTAAAGAAAATATGACATCAAATATTGGCCAATTAATAGATCAAAGCATGGCTCAACACAATAACAAAAATCCACTCATAGACTTCCATGCCAACCTAAAAGGATTAAGATGTCAAACGGTCGAAAGAAAAGCCTACAGTTTTGCAATGCAATTTTTTTGCTGACTCACAATATAATGATATGTGAAGCTCTAATGTAAGTTCAGAACATACATAATTTAGTGCCTCAAAGCTACAGTTTATATGTGCTTGTTGGTGCCTCCATTGTCATAGAAGCCTCTCGTCATTGACACCACTCTTGAAAGACGCAGCCAGACCCCCATTGCACTACTGCCAAAGTGTCTTTGTATGTTGTGGTAACTACACTTGAAGCCTTGAAGACAAAATACATATATCTCAGGCAATGTAACAATCTGTCCCAAGAGATTGTGGTTAGCCAAGATCAATTCAAGGCACATATCATATAAAAAATAATCCTACAGTACTTCATGATCTCTTAGGCCATTTCCATATTATTTAAAATCAACAAATGATATAGGATTGTGACCTTAGGTAGTTCCACATATATATACCATCGAGACGCAGTGCTCCGACTAAAGCTCATACGGGCTATAGAGGAAGCGGGACGAGCAAACCTTCAACATGTACTCATTATGTTCAAAAGTAAACAAAACGGATGTCTCATTGTGGTTATGAAGAACCTTCACATTTTCTATCAGAGCACCAACAAAGACACAAATCATCGGAATCGGTCTTGAGAACATAGTCGCCGTCAACCACTACAACCATAAACATCACAAATAAATGATGTAACCAGCTCCTACAAATTCGCGGGTTTTCTTCTCTGCGGAGATTATACTAATATTTCTACATGCTAACAACACAACATAACATCATAATCAAATGTGCATTTGCTAATCTAGCGAATATCCCCATCTCAAACAGGAAACTGTAGCTATTTTCACAAAGCACCTAAAAGCATTACCTGGATTCAAACAACTGCAACCACGTATTTGTCCTATGATTATATGTCTAAGCAAGGACCAAACTTACTAATTACTTCAAAAGTATCTCTAGTTACTTACCAGAGAAGTGGTTCCGACAGCCAAAAGTGCCTGAGTTCTGAGGAGCAAGGTGAGGTGCTTCGTTTCTTCTTTGCCTCGCGTTGGGGTGAGGAAGGAGACGAAGAGGAGCCGCCGGAGTGCACCAGAGCCGCACCGGCGACGAAGGCAATGCCCAGCCCAAAACCCTAGCCACGGCTGAGGGTCACAAGCGAGCGCGAGAGGCCCTCGTCCTCTCTCTCTCCCCCTACAGGGACTCGCCCATGCCTGCAAATCGCCGCCGCCGCCGGGACGGACGCGAGATAGGAAGAGGAGCGGCGCGACTATGCGCTGGGGGCAGAGGAGAGGGGCGTAGGGGAGGAGGAGGCCGACCCCCTGGGCCACGTCGCCCGCGCCGCATCCCATACGCCGTCGCCTTTGCATCGCCTCACCATTCCTCCTTCCCTGCCGTGGGAGCCGGGGCCAGGGCGGGGCGTTAGGGTTTGGCGGCGCCAGATCGGAGGAGTGGAAGGAGGAGAGGGAGGCGCGGGCGGGGAGGAGGCCGGGTGGCGGCGGGGAAGGAGGAGAGGGAGGCGCT
>NC_041389.1:521584245-521584961 GCF_002162155.2 Triticum dicoccoides
GGGGGGCTAGGGTTGTCTCCACGGGAGCCGGCCCTTTTATACCCCCGGCGATTGAAATGACCAAAATACCCCAATGGGGGCATGGTATTTACATTTTTCTGCCATTACTATTCATTCCAGCAGTGCCAGCTCGAGATCCGACGGCCCAGGTTGATCCAGATGCTGATCCGACGTCCAGAAACGCATCAAGCAAACCGATCCAACGACTGAGAGTCACTGAGCTCTGAGGAGGCTTGTACATCCTTCATTCTCTTATTTCTGGATTTACACTAGAGTGCTATTCGAATCACTTATAACATCAAAACCATCAAGTCAAACTAGAATGCTAACAACAGAAACAAAGGGAGAAGAAGCAAAATCCAGAAAGTCCACTAATCTCGGAAGGAAGTGGGTACCGTACCAGGGGTAATGGCCGACTGGGAGCACAATGGTCGATGTAATTTAGGTGGTGCCGGAGCGAAGCGAGCGTGTAACCACACAAGGGGACGAGGTGGAAATTGAACATATATAGCGACAGCCTTTTAACGTGGTGACTCTTTTTGAAATGTTCAGCAGGGAGGTTTGGTCAAAACTCCAACCAACCGGTGGCACTAATTGATTGTTAACTTGTTGAGTGGGGCGCAAGGTTTTGATTTATTGTGGAACTAATTGTATTCTTTTGTGAAAAAGTCACCAGACCATTACTCAAAATCTAGCATTACGAAGCAACCCCCCCC
>NC_041389.1:521585483-521592468 GCF_002162155.2 Triticum dicoccoides
ATGTAGGTCTTTGAGGATATCGGACGGTCTTCCACCTCCACTGATGGCGCTGACGGCGCCACTCCACTATTGAAGCAAACCTAGATTTGTTGCCTGCGGCTGGGAAGTCATCAAGGCTATGGTTCAGCCAGACTAGAGCGAGGAGAAGTCAACCCGAAGTGGTGTAGTCGTCGTTGAAGCAGGGTACAAGCCTGAGAACAAAAACCCTAGACATTGTCGGCGTCGCCTCGTTGGTAGCATCAAGGTAAACCAAATCCTCTGAGACAACCCTCACAGCCCCCTCAAGGCCTCAACCTCACCACTCAGGGTGCCAAACCAGGGAGGTTTAATTCTGACAGCCGATGTCATCACCATCCAAACACCGCCGGAGGAGACACAAACTAGCCTAGACTTGGACACACACAAAACAAAGTCCCGGCGTTTCCATCTCTCCCCCTGCTAGAGTTTTCGACAAATTGTGAATCAAATCAAAAAGATCCTAATCGGTATATTTCTTTCTTCTGTTATAACGCACGGGGCTTTTTCCAGTAAACCAAAATGGCGTTCAATCCCGTTTCGAAAGAAAAAAATGGCGTTCAATCGCAATCACATGGAGAGCTGGAGGAGCACGTCTCCAACGGCCGCCGGCGGTAGCACGCCGAGGTCCGTGATCAGAAGCTCCAGGTACTTTGGCTGGGTGTAGTCCCTCGCCGGCGCCTCGACGTCCACGCCGGCCGGCACTGGCACGTGGCCGAAGTCCACGGCTCGGCCACCGCGCTGCTCGATGTTTTTCTGTCCCAGCGGATACAGCCTTGCGAACTTGTAGCTCTCTGCTGCCACATAGACAGGCTTGCCCATGGCGCGAGCCACCAGAGCGACCTGGTACGTGCCAATGGCGCCGACCACGCCGCCCGTCTCGGTGACCAAGTCAGCGCCTACCAGCACCACGTCGACCTGGGCCATCGAGTAGGCCACCGCCGAGTCGAGCAGGACCGTCGCCGGTACCCCGGCCGCCGCGAGCTCCCCGGCCAGCCTCAGCCCCGCGCCGTCCGGCCTACCCTCTGCAAGACGAAATTAGGCTCCAAACTTTATTATTATCAGCAATGTCACGAAGGTTTGGTTATTTCGCGAGTTAATAATGCATGCATAGGTGCGTACCGGTGCATAGGACCAGGAGGCGCTTGCCGCTGGTGCCGGCCAGCCGGAGAGCGTCGAGCACGGGCGGCGAGTAACCGTGCACCAGCACGGTGCAGCCGTCCAGCAAGAAGTCCTGGCAGAGCGTCGCGATGGCCCCGCGCGCGCCTCGGCAGATGTCCCCGAACCTGGTGGCGCGGCTGACCAAGCGGCGTTTGAGGGCGGGGAACTGGGCCGGCTGATCATCGGCGACGGCGCCGCCGCGCCGCACGTACCGGACGAACATGTCGCAGGCCGCCGAGAGCGCGCCGTACGGCTCGCTATCCAGACACTGCAAGTTTTCATCCATCAGCGCGTCGTCCATCAGGCATAAAACTCGTCTACATGCAAAAATTGATTAGAAACTCGATCAGTACGTAGAGATCAAGAATAGCCGACCTTGAGTTCCTCCGCGGCCGCCTTGACCTCGGCTTGGAGCCGCGACATGGTGTCGGCCTTACTGGACCGGACGGCGTCGACGAGCGCCCTGACCGCCGCCACGGCCTCGTCGGCCCCCTCTTTCTTCCACCGGTCCAAGCATCCGGCGATTGTTGGCGTCTCCGTCTCGGCCATTGTCGACGCGGCGGAGGTAGAAGCAGTAACACGATCTTGCAGCGAAGCAGCGGTTATTGTTGCAGCTAAAGGATTCAGGGAGAGGAGCCATGGTTTCCATCGTGGACGACGATCGATCCGCTTACGCCGTCGTGGTTTCCATCGTGACAAGTTCTGCGTCGGAGTTGCGATCGAATCCTTTTGCTCCGGTTCGGGAGGGGACACGTCGTATATATGGACATGTATGTGTGGGCCATATAAGGCCTACTTGTTTGGGCCATGATTCGAGATCTTTAGGCCCGGCCCAGCTCGAAGGGAAGAGTGTCGTGAACCCTAATAAGCGATCTGTTCCGCGCAAATCCGCCGCCAGGGAGCACGAACAATGGACATTCCGCCGCCGGGCGGGGACGGCGAGGTTTCGGAGGAGTACTACCCGGCGGCCACCGTCGTCCCCTTCGACCCGCCCCTCCCTCTGCTTCGCGCGCCAGTCTCGTCCTCTTCCTCCGCCTCCATCGACCCCCCCGTCCTCGCCTTCCGCGACGCCGCGAGCTGGCGCGCCGCCTGGGAGGCTGCCGAGGCCAGCCTCTTCTCCCAGTGCGAGGTAAGCCCCTGCACAACTGGTAATCTGTGTCTGTTTCGCATGCCTGAATCATCACATGGCTAGACGCTGATTGTGTAGACTTACTTGACGCCGGTTGTTTAGATCTGTTGGCCAGACGCTGATTGCAGATAGCACTGGAAGCATTCGCCCTCTTTTGTTCTTGCAGCTGGCCGAGCTGCCTTGCGCTAGTCAATGCCAGGCAGCAAGTTTAGCAGCTGCGTACATCAAACAGTAAAGTGCAGACAAGCTCCTGACTAGTACCCAAGATTACTTGCTATTCGGGGTTTCCATAACATGGCATATATTCCGCGTGCGTGTTTTACTTCTGCGGTGTTGCTGCTATGCTAATTCTCAGTCGACCGAGATTTTCTTGAGTCTAGATTGATTTTTCGATGTATCTCTACATATATAGACGGACCTCGTTGACCAATTTTGTTGTTCTTCCATGTCTGGGAAGACGAGGAATGTTTACTTTGGCAGCTGGCCGAGCTGACTTGCTCTAGTACTGCTAGTCGGTAAATTTCTCAGCTGCGCACAGTGAAGAGAGCACAAACCACTTCATGGCTGCTTAGCTTTAGCTGTCTTGGTTGGTGATGTTCTACAGTTGAATTGGCAAATGAAGTGCACTTTTTGTATCGTTAATCTTTTGTGTCGTCATTTCGTTTTGTGGAGAAAGTGCTAATAATCAGATTAGGATCTTGCAAGTCTGCATCTATTATAGTGCTCCCTCCGTTCGGAATTACTTGTCACAAAAATGGATGTATCTACAACTAAAATACATCTAGATACATTCATTTCTTGGACGAGTAATTCCGAACGGAGGGAGTAGACGCCAAGATTAAATTGCATGTGGGTGTATAGTTATATGTTGTATTGTGCAATTAAGCATTTGCAGTGCACCTTTCAGTTCTCACCTTGAGAGTTCTTACTGTCAGAATTCATTCTTGATATGACAAGAGTAGATTGGATTTAGCTGGAGCAAATCTACCATGCATGCTGGTTAGAAGTATGTCAAGTGTATATGTTGTGTGTTTCGTGTACAAGTAGAAGCTTTGCTTCCTAAAGATCTCCAGTGGTCTAAGCCCATTTGGCTTGTGTTCATCATTCCTAATTGCATGATGTACTTAATCCCCCTAACTGTGAACAATGGATCTTTTCCTACAAACGGAATGAACAGCGGATTGGTTCATCATCTTGCAGGCTGGTGCACGCTCCGGCTGTTCAATCACTGCAACACGAAAATGCAAGCCCCCCTGGTGGAAAGGTTTGTTTGGAGGTGCAACAACCAACTATCAAGAAAGAGAAGAATGCGAAGAACGAGAAATGGCTTCTTGTCTTGAATCAGCAAAGGAGGCTTGCATTAAGTTTTCAAAGCAAAAATGTAATGCACCATTCCGAGATGCAAGGATTGCCTCTGAAGGTCTCCTTGAAAATACCGATTTTGCTGTCTGGGATGCCGGGCATAACAAGACAGCATCAGCATCCTTGTCTATTGCAAACAGCAGCTGCTCATCCAATCCTGGGCTTGTTGGCACAAACTACAAAGGAAGTGACTTGCTAGACAGCTTGGCATCTGAAGGCAGTAGCAACTCAGGGCGATGACTTATCAAAGGCACCACTGTGGCCAGCGCTTAGGAGAACGCACATATTATTTGGAGCTGGATTCATCATCAATGAAATAATGGTATATGGCATTGTCGAGGCTTGTGTTCTCCTGTTATGTGGTTTTCTGTTGCTACAGTTGGCTCCATGGCAAGAAAAATAGTGAACAACTAATTGATAGAAGAAGACTGCGGCTGGGAGGCTTGAGATTGAATGGCTAGCATTCTGAAGTCTCGCGAGGCCAAGAAGATTAAGAATATTTGGATATTGTTTCCTGCTACTGTTGATTTTGTGATGCTGGGCAAAGGCGACACAAGATGCAAAAGCTGTACATCAAATTCATAAGGGGTGTATTGTGTAGCAGTAGCAGTATCGGTGAATATGTAGTATATGTTGATCATTTGTTGCTGTAAATAAATCACGCCCAGCTGAAGTCGATGAAAACCTCACTATCCAAGTGCCCATCTGGTTGTTTTATCAATGCTGTTCAAGCATGGCACTAAACCACTAAAAGATGGGGATATTTAACCTGCAAAAGCCTTCGTCTGCTTAAAACAGACATCAGAAGCCTCTTCACCAACAGTTCTCCTACCGTCCTACGCATATCATAATCTTAAGATTTTCACACAAGGCATATGCAGCTTTCTTCCTGATAAAGTGCATTGTATGAAGTTGTTAGATCACATAGTCATCATTACATGACATGCATCTCTTCAAGATTCAAGACTGTTTATTCAGCTATCTCAACCATGTGCCAAAGGGCCAAGGAATATACCAATAATATTGTGAAACAAAAAGGACCAAGCTATTTTGATTCTTAGAACAGAGGCGCAAAGATCAATCCATTTGGTATTCTAGCATGTAGACCAAATGATAAAAGAGTGCAGAAAATCGTCACTAAAAACTTTAAGAAAGAAGCAGAACTTAGCGAGGTAGGTATGTCCAAGAAACAAGCTCTCGCTCCATGGTGTAGCATCGGGTGCCACTCTGAGCTGACGACGAATTAGCAGCCAAGAACAGTTCATCATGTCGTCTACCGGGACTAGCACCAAAATAAGTTGAAGGTAGCAATGGCACGGCTTCATTGTTCATCTCTAACTCATGGTTTTTCTTCACTACCATCTTCCCTCTAACTCTAAGGAGCTGCAGCCTTAGCTCCACTTCTTCCATGGTAGGCCTCTCTTCTCCTTTATGCCTCAAGCATACTCTCGCTAGGGGGGCAATTTTGTCGATCTGTCTACCGTTACCTTCCACGGCAATCTAAGTGTCAATGATCTCCATCATAGTGTTATCTTGTAGACTTTGAATGAAGTAGTGGCACAGGCCTTGCTTTTCACCACAGGAATCAAGGAAGATTGACTTTTGTCTTGTCAGGAGCTCGACGATCATCACATCGAAACTGTAAACATCGCTCTTCTCAGTTAGCTGGCTGTACGGTAATACTCAGGATCCAAGTATCCAAATGTACCCTGCACTGTAGTCACCACGCGAGTTTCATCCATGGAAATGGATCTCGAAGCACCAAAGTCTGCAACCTTTGCAGTGAGGTTATCAGTCAAGAGTATATTGGCGGATTTCACATCTCTGTGAAAGATTGGTATGGAAGCAGCGGAATGGAGGTAAGCAAGAGCACTTGCAGCCTCGCTAGCAATTCTGATACGATCGTCCAATGTTAAGAACATCTAGCACTCACCTGGTCACCATGCAGATGTTCAGACAGTGTGTCGTTGGAGATGAACTCATACACTAGCAAAGGCACCTCCGACTCAAGGCAACATCCAAAAAGTTTTACCACGTTTCAATGATTGATTTGCGACAAGATTGCAAGCTCATTGACGAATTGATCAACCTCTCTTTGATCTACCATTTTCGACTTCTTTATGGCCACCCCACGTTGATCTGATAAGATTCCCTTGTAAACGGTGCCATGCACTCCACGGCCTAGAGTGCGCGTGGAGTCAAAATTGTTTGTTGCCTTCTCTAACTCATCCAGTGAAAATATTTTAGTGCTATGTGTGGCACTTTCATCGGATGAGATCAACTGCTCCAAGAGAAGGCCTCTGTTTTTGCTGAAGTGTGCTTTCCGAACTCTCCTTTTAATGCTTCCCTTCCACATTCGAACCAACAATACTGAAATTACCACCAGAAACAGAACTCCAATACCAGAGCTTAGTCCAATAACAACTCCTACATAAGTGTTCATACATAATAGTTAGATGCATAAAAGTTTTCTCTTTTTTGTAAGTAACTGTGTTTCTTTTGTTTGTGGATTGATGGCAAAAGTTAGAATTGCATCGTTCATCTTTAGAATCAAAGGCCTACCGCTCCGCCCCCGGTTTAAGTTAAAAAATAAACCAAAGTTCAGCGGTGATAGAGCATAACAGTGACAAGCCTCTTACACATTACCAGTCAGTGAAGAGAACAATAACTCTGCTGCTCTCACAAAAACACACAAAAAGAAAATTACCAGACTACACAGCAGAGACCATTTTTCAGAATCTAAAACGGCGCATCATTGATTATAAGATGAATAAAGCAAGGTGTTAAGGTCTGGTGGTTTACCTATTAAACGGTTGGTGCAAGAGTTTGTTTCCTTTGCAAAGTTGCTGCCAAAAGGACACGAGCAATAGTACCCTCCAACTGTGTTTTGGCAAGTTGCAGACTCAGGGCAGGGGCTTGGACTCTGCTCACATTCATTGACATGTACTACAGTGGGAAAGAAATGAGCCCAAGTGAATCCTTCGAAGGTAATATCATTACAACATGTAGATTGAAGTATGAGTGGATCTAGAGTTCTTTTTCTAAGTGAAATGAACATCAAGTCTTTAATAAATATCAAGTCAAACTGTCAATAAAATTACAATTCTACTGGAATGAACATCAAGTCAAACTGTCAAAGTGAAATGCTAAGCACAAATGTATTATCTACACCATTCTTTAATCAATGATTGAAGAGAAATGACAAGTCTAATACGTATACCAATTAGTTCAACATGATATGAGTACAATAGACCGCTTGCATAACTGTTTGCTCTCCTTTTCTTTTCCTTGGGCTGTTTTTTGTATAATTGTCTATTA
>NC_041389.1:521592839-521595414 GCF_002162155.2 Triticum dicoccoides
CCCTTGGTATCCGCTAGAGCAGTTGCAAAGATACCCTGGGCCGTTGGAAGAATCCCTATCACCCAATCAAGCACCACCGGCTGCTGTCCCTTGTAGGTATCATTGAAACTTGTAGTTGTTACATAGTCAGAGCTGAAGAAAAACGCCTCCGTTTCCACCAAGCTGGCGTAGCTGCATGGGTTGAAGTACCAACTATTTGAAGTATTGACATAATCCGCATCATAGAAATAGACCTTGTACCCCATTAAGCCCTTGGGACCGACATTTTGGCAGCAGCCAACACCAATGCACGAGCCATTTGCCAGGTCTCCCGGGCTCCCACACACCGATGCACATCCTGTTGCATCCCTTGTCCTGCCGTTGGTGTTGTAGATGTACCCAATTGTGTTGCAACCAATGCTTATGAACTTGTTGTGCGCGTGTGAAAACCGATAGGGCCATGTTAATTCGAAACCCCAAATGCAGGCATCCATTTCTCTTGTACTGGAATTGTAGCAATATGTCGGGGTGGTCATCAAAGCTCGGGATTGACCACGGGTCGCCAAGATGTTTAGAATCTCCCACTGGTGAATGAATGGCCTCGGTTCCACCCGCAGTCCTGTTGCACTGGATGCCCTATTCGGTAGCACAGCCGATACCGATGCCAAATGGATAGGGGACCTCCACGTCACCGCAATGTGTTCTGCATCCATGGTGACGCCGCGCTGATGATATGAATGATAGGTTCAGCATGACTGCAACGGTGCTGAGCAGTAGCACTGACGCCATATTAATGCTCTGAAATTGGACTCATGAAATTAAGCAAGTATCGAATGAGCTAAAAGGAGAGGGAAAAAATCAGGAATGGAGTATAGAACGTTAAGCAGAGAAACCCAAGAACCTTTTTTTTTAACTGCAAGAAACCCAAGAACTTAGAGCATCTACTGCCGGACTTGGCAAATCCGGCCCCTCAAACGCCCGCGGACGCACATTCATTTTGCTCGTGATACTCCTTTCAAATCCGGCTTCACATACTCCTTTTGCTCGTGATACTCCTTTCAAATCTTCGTCCAATAGGTGTTCCCACTTTGCTTGGTGCCGCATATTGGATCCATCGTCGTGGCCAACCAAACTTTGACCAATAAGATGTTTTCAAATCTTGAGAATGCCAGACCTCTTGCCTTCAGCGTCTTGGTCTTCTTCTTCCTTTTGCTCGGATTGGGATCGGATGTTGTCCCAACCTCAAATGCCGTGGTGGCCTCCAATTCATACTCCATTTCGGTCGGATCTTCATTGTCATTGCTCATGTCCGACAAGAACGCCTTCTACATGATTATGGTTTGCAAGCATTCATCATGTGCGAAATGAACTAGTGGTCTGTGCTAAAAACGGATCGGACAGGAGCAAAGAAAATGCACCAGCTGTTGTTCGGTAATTCTGTCGAACATGTCGAGGGTAGCCCAGGCAGTGCTGGTGCCCGTGCTCATCCGCGCCCGAACGAGCTTCGGCGAGTCACACACGTCGGCCACTGGCATCTGCGTGGGAGGAAAGCTGTCCGGAATTATGTCCCAAGGGGGTCGCACGCGTAATCCGCGTTGGCGCTCGAAGGGAAGGGGTGCGGGGATCCGGGCGTGGCGGAGGAGACAACTACTCCACCACGTCCGAACCTCCTGCGACGCTGCCGCCGCCTTCCTCTCTCGCTGTCGGCGTCGTCGCAACTTGCGGGTGACGTTCTTTGCCTTGCAAGTCGTAGCCGATGAATTGACGCTGCCGACAGATGAGGCAGACTGCATCTCTGTCACGGCAGTGTGGGTCGGGCTTGACAACATCTCCGACGGTGGGTCGGGATCGGAGGAGAGGATTGGGAGTAAGGGTGGAGGATGGCGAGGGTCCGAACGCGGGAAAGGTTGAAGGGCGACGGTAGGAGGACGAAGGGTTTGGTGGATTTGGTGCAATTTAGGATGGGGCCGGGCTGTTGGGTTTGACATGGCGGGCGGGCCCGGGTGCTCTATATCCGCCTCATTTGGGCTGGATATGGAGATGCCGGTTAGACCGGGGGTATGAGACGGGTTTGAGAGGTCTGGTCGTAGATGCTCTTAATAAGCTAGTACTAGCAGAAGATCATGTACAGTGGAGGAAGGGGGCAGAAGTGAATCCGGAACGAAAGCACGTACCTGCGGGTGATGGCCGAGTTGAGGAAACAAGATCAACGTTCGTGATCTAGTTGGCGCCGTGCCGGAGCTAATTCAAGGGCGCGCCGCCGCCTTCCAACCGGAGCAGAGAATGAGACTGTAGGTACTCCCTCCGTTCCAAAATACTACTCCCTCCGTCCGGAAATACTCGTCGGAGGAATGGATGTATCTAGATGTATTTTAGTTCTAGATACATTCATTTTTATGCATTTCTCCGACAAGTATTTCCGGACGGAGGGAGTAGATGATAACCTGCGCAACTTTCAAACATGGTGGCTCCTTTTGGAAAAGGCTCGGAGTGAGACCCCAACCGTGTCACTCGTGTCATACATATGCAACATGACAAAGGGCTGCGAGCTTTACTCCACAGATGTGTTGCGTGTACATTTGGTTTTAACAAATTT
>NC_041389.1:521595730-521612444 GCF_002162155.2 Triticum dicoccoides
AGCTTTTATGCCATTTTAGATACGTACGTATGTTGTCAATACACTATAGATTAATATACACTAGTGTTAAAAACGCTTTTATATTATGGACGGAGGGAGTAGTCTGTTTTTATCAACATGTAATATTTTATTTTAAGGCAAAAGATTTGGCTCATTCACTAATTAAGCAGAAGAGAATTGTCCAGTTAATTAATGAAAAACGGGACAAAAACCATCACAAACTGCCAAGCGGCACCAATGAAAGAATAGGACCTTGTCAAGACTGCAGATTGACGTCATCACCATCACTTCTCCCCTAGAGGTGTCATCACCATCCCACACTCATAGAAACGACTCCAACTTCACCAAAGGCAATCATCGAACTAACCCATCCTGAATAGGCCGTGCGGAATCACATGAAGATCCACGCCAGACCTCAGCCACTACGACAAGACAACACAGCTCTAACACCAACGGAGAGCTACGAAGGAGAACCAAGCAGCTGTGAAGCAAAAGCTACGGTGGCGGGGCCCAGTGGCATACGATGACGAGTGGCAGGTGGTCCGTTCGGTGATCTTCCTCAACACGTAGTATGACTTCAGTGCACACGACACAGTATATGCCCCCCTGGAGACCGACAACAGAACAACAGTTCCACAAGCATGAGCACACTTGAATTCAGGTGTGAGTGTGACCACTCCCATTCCTGTCACGTACAAAGAAGAAAACTCCCGTTTCGTACAGAAATTCCATGAGAAGCAAAATGGCGCCACGTCGTATTATTTGTATTCTTCGTTCTACGAATCAGCAAAACCAGATCACGACTCGGACACGATTCACATGGAGCACCTATCTCACGCTTTTTCGACGCGGTAGCCAGGCTGCCTCTCTTCCTCATCACTTATTTCTACCATGGAGATGGTGGCCTCCATCAGGCTGTAACTTTCTTCGACGTCACTGAGTTGCAGATGGTGGCAAAGTCCGGACCCTGCAACACACCCAAATAATTTCCTTGTGAAATTTGAGATTATAAAAGCAGAAATACACGACAAGTGACAACACATGGCATTAGTCTTCTACAAGTTCATCTCTTTCGTCCGAATAAAAATCCATGTCAATTTCTCATACCTTCAAAGAGGCACCGCCAACAAGGAAGCCATCGATATCTTCCTTCTTTGCTAGCTCAGCACAGTTTGCTGCATTTACGGAACCTGCAATGGAAGCGTCATATCATAGGATTTAGGAGTAATGTTAACCATACCCAAAGTATTGGGGTACTAGCTTTGCTAGGAGGCTATGAGGATATTTACAAGTCGCATTGTCATACTAAATTTATGGTTCATAAGTTCATCTTCCAGTCATCAGTTTAATATATGGATGTACCAATAAGACCAAGAAAAGAAACAAACCTCCGTAGATAATTCTAACGGTAGAAGCAACATCAGCTGATACATTGGTTTTTAACCAATCACGGACAGCAGCATGAACTTCTTGAGCTTGCTCTGGAGAAGCAACCTTTCCCGTTCCAATAGCCCACACAGGCTCGTAGGCAATAACAACATTTTTCCAGTCTGTTATATTATCTGAAAGCACACATTTGCAGATAAATCAAAGCTGTTCAGGCCAATCACTAAACTACCAAAGATGACAAATTTTCACCTGCAAAAGCCTTCATCTGCTTAAAACAGACATCAAAAGTTTTCCCAGCTTCCCTCTCTTCCAACAGTTCTCCTATGCATGCCATAACCTTAAGATTTTGACTCAAGGCATATGCAGCCTTCTTCCCAATAAACTGCATTGGACAAACTTTTTAGATCGCAATCCCGAACTAAATTACTGCATGACAGCAGCAACTATACATCTCAAAGTCAACTTCAACTCTAGAGAAATGGACAGAAAGAAAAGTAGAAATTCAGCAGCATCTGCAACTACCTGATCATCTTCACCGATAACATGTCTGCGCTCAGAGTGACCAAGAATAACCCATTGGCAGCCAATGTCCACCAACTGCTCCGCACTGGAGTTTTCCAATGAGAAAATAAAACTCAGAAATGAAAGCCCAAAAGGAACAAAAATAGAAACAACATTTTGTAACCCTCATTACTTAGTACATTCCTGTAAAACTAATGCTTTTTGGTCATCAGTGTGACAGAAGAATTCTCGACCTCTTGTGTACCAGGAAAAGACATACTCGACAAGTTTAACTAGCAGTGTCCAACCTGATCTCTCCAGTGAAAGCTCCTCCTTTTCCAATCCATGTGTTTTGAGCAGACACCTCAATACGGTCGGTTAGTGAACTCTTGACCTGGTCGATATAGATGAATGGCGGTGCTACCACAACATCTGCACCATATCCACAGCTCCATATATTAATATATTGCTGAGTCAATGAGACAAGCAGCTAAATATCTTAAAATAAACTACATAATCATGTTTAAAAGGTGAAACACATTAGCTTCAGAAGTGAGCAGCCATATTAATCTGAAACTCCCTGTTCTTCATAACAGTAATCTATTAAAAGTAGTTACTGAATTGGTGCAAGCAAACTACTTGTGTCTTCCACCATGAAAATTTACCTTTTGATGGTACCCACAATGTAAAACTCACAGATGATAATAATCAATCATGCATATTGCTACGGTGGAGCATGTAGTAGAAGCTAATACGCTATGCCTTCTTTTTGGCCAACTTGGTAACCAACTAACAACCAGGAAGAAGTGCTTCCATGACACTGATGCTTATACATGATGTATGCTGTCATATGAATTGATTTTTTTGCTGGACAAGGGGATCAAGACTGGCTGAAAAGTAAATATCAGCTTTGAGATTCAAAAAGAATAAGCAAACAGGTTGGGGCTAATATGGGGTCTAGACTTCTGGTGATAGCACTGGTAGAAGGTATATAATATATTCAGGAAAATGTCCATATTAAATGGAAACAGGCACCATTGACATGATGTATACCAATTAAACACGCACACCTATTGCACAGGTCATAACGAAAGGAATCTTAGGATACGCGTAGAAGAAGCAAATGAGCTTACCTACATCGCTTTCGAGTGTGGCAGCATTCAAATCAGAGACAAGCTTGGTAATGGATTCCTTTGTTCCATTCTAGAGTCAGAGACAAGAAGAGAAATCAGATGTTAATCCAAAAAATTACAAGACACCTGACTGAAACATTTTGCAATGCAACTTTATATAGCCAACAAAAGCTCCCTCTAAATCTGAAGCAAATGCACACATAAGCATAGCAAGGCTCCTCTCAATCATGCACCTACCGCCACCAGAATACATTCGCATGGCAATGAACAACACCCTAGCTGCTGCAACCCCTTACAGTGACGGTTGCCCCCTGCTCAATGCCTTAATCTATGGCATCTCTTATCTCATGATTAAAACAACAGTGACATAATAACTAGCAGCATTCCTCTGTTTCTTAAATCACCGAATGCCCCTCAAATCTCGACATCATGGAATCTGATGAAGGTTATCAAGGGACAGCAAAGACGGAAGTTGCAAAACTAGGCGGCATGGCACCAAAAGCATCTCTAATCCTAGAAGATGGCCCCAGTACGGCGTGTATCACGATGTCTGCATGAATGAATAGGGACAAACAAAATCCCCTCAAGGCGACAACCACAATGCCGCCGTGCCGACTAAAAAAACGTCACGCAGTGCGCAAGGGGAATCTCCACCGCCACCGCCATCCTCCTGATTCCCCATCGGCGCGGTGCTGACGCGTCAAACCCGTGCGCGCAAAGCCGGTGGGGTGTGAAGGGAGCGGCGGGTACTTACGCACTTCCAGTTGCCTCCGACGAAGAACTGCAAAACGACATCAGAGGAGGGAGGAATCAGGCGCGAGCAGTGACTTTCACCGGGAAAATATTACAGGCTAACGGGGCGAAGAGGGCGGGGATTGGGGGCGCGCGGCGGTACCTTGCCGGATCCGGCCATGGCGACGAGGCGCTGCGCGCGGCGGCGGGAGCAGCCGAGGCGGAGCTGGTGGTTCTGGTGGTGGTGCTGCGGCGCCGGGGCGGCGGCGGCGAGGCGGGAGAGGTGGGAGGAGGCGAGGGACGACGGCGCCGCCATTCTCTCTCAATCAAATCTCTGCGTCGCGCGCTGCGGTGCGGTTGGTGGGCGAGGAGGCTTCTGATGATGATGCGCGCAGCAGCCACCACACCAACCAGGCAACCAGGAGGAGGGTAGGCGCACGGGAGACCTGAGGGAAAGGGGGGAGCGAGAGCGACCCGTATGGCCGGCCGCCTCCGCCCGCGCCTTATCGGCCCACGGATAGGGTGCCGAGGGCCGAGGATTCCCCTACGTTCGCAACGGCTGTACCTACCAGGGCCGGGACGGGCCGGGCCGGATCGTGAGGGTGACAGGCCACCGCACGCCCTGGCCCCTAGAACGCAAGGGATAGAAAGGAACTGCTCTATGCGTCCGTCCACCTCCGCTGCCTACGTGTCTGGCAATGTACGAGGTTTCCCTCGGAAAAAAAAAAAGCAATGTACTCCCTCCGTTCCAAATTATTCGTCGTGGTTTTCGTTCAAGGTAGAGGCACAGCACAAACTTGGGTGTTAGAGAGACGATGGTTAGTTTTTTTTTCTTGAAAAGGCATCCCATCAGGATTAGTCTTTTGGCATCGGCGCTCGTATTTTTCTGGGTTTATTTCAGACTTTTCGGTGATGTTCATTCAGTGAGAGAAGACTTCACCGTTGACTATAGGGGCAAAAACTTGGTGTCAGAGCTTCTGTGATGAAGCTGAAGTTTAGTTTGATTTCTGTCTTCCTAGGCTACATCCAAGTATGTGGTCACGGGATATACATGCTAATACTATATCGGTCATGTGCCCTACCTAGTACTTGAGAAATATATGGACTCGCTATGAAGAAGACACAAGAAATTATATAATTAACAATTTTGTGGGCTGTGGCTGGAGACCTCCGGAGTAAGGATGAGTCAAGATCAGCTATAATGCTACAATCAGTTCGGAAATTAGTAAGGAGGGTTCAAGTCTTTTGGCATTGGTGCTCGCATTTTTCTGAATTTGTTTCAGACTTTTCGGTGATGTTCATTCAGTGTGAGAAGACGTCATCGTTGACTATGGAGGCAAAAAACTTTCTGTCGGAGCTTCTGTGATCAAGCTGAAGTTTGGTTTGATTTCTGTCTTCCTAGGTCACATCCAGATACATGGTCACAGGGAATATGCTTTCTGACAATTCTTTCACGGGCAGGCTAAGATTATATCAGTCATGTGGCCTATCTGGTACTAGAGAAAGATGGACTCACTAGGAAGAACACACGAGCACTTATACAACAATTCTGTAGGCTGTGGCTGGAGACCTCAGGAGCAAGGATGAGTCAAGATCAGCTATGATGCTACAATCAGTTCGTAAATTAGTAAGGAGGTGTTGCCCCTTCGCCATCATCATTGCTCGACGTATGGTGCAAACCCAATGAAGGTGTGATAGATCCGATGGTTGTTGAGACAATTGTTAGAATATAGTTTGGGTTTAAAGATAGAGATAAGGAGTAGATCGAATAGGTTTAAACCATACATTACTTATCTTGTACTCCAAGACTCTACCCCCTCGTGTACTTTATATATACCCCATATGAGGGTCAGATCAATACAACAGATACAACACAATATTATTATCCTACAATTTCCACATGGTATTAGAGCAGTTTGTCCAACGACGCCGATCCTAGGACCTTCCACCACTTTCGCAGAGCGTCGCCCCCGGGGAGACTAATCTTCTCTCCCCGGGGGCACAACACCTGATCGATCAAAGATCGGATTGGTTCAATAGATTAGATTAGATAAATTTAGAAATTCCATCTAGTAGCTTTTTATAGCCACCAAATAAACTCGATCGACCCTTCAATCTTTGTGAAAAATCAGTGCAGATCCATTGTTCCTTGCAAGATCGAAAGTTCTCCAAGCCCTCCAGCCGCGCTAACGCATGCAAGCAGCGGCTCCGGTTCCCTGCGTCTCTGCCCGTTCCCAACGCGATCTACGTCAACGCCACGGGCGACGACGGCGGTCACCAGTCGGCCGCGTAGGAGCGCGTCGACACCAGGCGGGGGCAACAGGAGCGCGGCCTAATCTGCATCGACTCGCGCCGTCGGGACTCGCGTCTACACGGCTCCACGGAGCGCGACTTCATAGATCCGCGCCATCAGCCCCAGCCTCCAAGCTACCTCGATCCGTGGTGCATGCATCCACCAACGGCCGTCCTCCATGCCGATCCACATGGGTTGCCTCCGAGCTGTGCTCCCTGTGGGGCAAACGCAACATCAACGCGCAAAACTGGAGGTCACGGCGTCTTCAGGGGATCGACTCGGGCGGCCAGCAGCAGTCTCTATCGACCACGAAGTTCCCGTATGTTCTCTGGATGCACCGACGAGCCGTCAAGCAGCAACCCTCCGGACCACTTCTGCAAACGCAGACGCGTCGACACGATCGTCGCGATCTGATCTGCCGCAGGTCCGAGCCATCTCCAGCCTGCTACGCCGACTCCAGCACCAGCCGAGGATCTTCAGCAATGCGCGCCGAGGACATCTGCATCACCCGTGTTCGCCGAGCGAACCAGCCGTGCATCGATCACGGGAGGGTCAACGCCCGCACGCATCCACATGTGGGGTTTGCATGGGTTATTCTGCATCAAGCCACCGATCTGCAACTCCAAGGACTCCTTCTGAGCCCAACAACATCAAGCTGTACGAGGCTACACCGGGCAACATGTCAACATACTTCTTTGGCACGGTACGGTATCGATACTTCCTCGTCGCGGAGGGACGCCTTCAAGCGACGCATCATCGTCGACACGCCGCTGCAACGCCATCGCCAACACTTCATCGCCAAGGTCTTCATCAACGTGGTCTTCATCAACATCTTCGTCAACACACCGCCACTGCCTTATCCACAAGATGGACACCTAGCGTCCTCTGACAGACTTTTCTGCAAGACGCGACCTCGACGACGGCAATGACCGCGTCACGACGACGACATCGACCGCGTCATCCACGACGGCACGACTGCATCGACATGGCATCACTACAGTGACGACCCTACACAGCCACATGGTTCTGGCAAAACCGATGTGTGCTCGATGGGCTTCCTTCGGTCTTGGCAAACCGGTGGACTCATCACCGACGACACCCTCTGACATCCGTAAGGTGCATCGTCCACGTCTGCAGCTCCGTCATAGCTCATCTTTTTGCGCCTCTGGCTTTGTGCGGCTTTATCATCCACGACGACTACATCATCGACCACGACTACCTCGACCACGGCTACATCATGATCGGCTACATCGACATCGACATACAGGGCTACGTCTACAACAACTCATCGGCAACAACTCCAGTCAACAGCGTCTGAGTCGTCACTAGCATCCACGCCTCTCCCGCTGTGACTGCGGGAGGGAATAGAGGAGAGACAAGGAAGGCACCGGAAGGGGACGCAGTCACCGCCCCAGGTGTCGACCCATCAGAGATGCAGGTGATGATGGTGAAGTGGAGAAGATGACGCGAGCACGATATACTTCAAATCCAGTCGTAAACGTCCATTTCACTCCCGCTACGACTGAGGGGGAATGTTAGAATATAGTTTGGGTTTAAAGATAGAGATGAGTAGATCGAATAGGTTTAATTTTCTTCTCGCTGTCCAAAGGAATCGATCGCTGCTCTTCAGTGGAGGAAGCTGAGGCTCGGGCTCTGCTCTGTGGTCTGCAGACCTTGGCGGCGCTTTACAGGGGGCCTATTATTGCTGAGACTGACTGCTCTTTTCTGACGAAGGAACTACAGCCTGATTCTTGTAACCGCTCTGCCTGCTTTTCGGTGCTTCATGACATCAAAGAGGAGCTAAAGAAATTCCAAGGAGCTCAGGTGAGATACACAAATCGAAAGCAAAACAAGCTGGCGCACTGTCTCGCAGCCCGAGCTAGAAGTAAAGGGGACACGCAATGGATGGCTAACATCCCGGATGACCTGAGAGCAGTGTTAGCTGCCGACTGTTTGGTTGGCTCAAGAGTAATGTAATTTTACTCTTTTTCCTAAAAAAAAAAGGTTTAAACCATGTATTACTTATCTTGTACTCCAAGACTCTACCCCCTCGTGTACTCTATATATACCCCATATGAGAGATCAATACAACAGATACAACACAATATTATCATCCTACAATTTCCACAACAATGCCTTTACGAGATGGAGTGATCTTTGCAAAATTCGGGGTTTTCACACATGTGATCTTGAGGACATCTAATCTCATGGCCAAATCTGTGCTAAGTGTGCTTGCACTGATGTTTACTGAGAGTTGGCTAAACTTTGAACCTCATTTCCTGATCAGCAGCCAGATGGATGACTATCCCAGGAGTACGTTTGTTGAATAAAGCTCTCAAATTTGGCACAAAAAATGTACATATACAGACTTTTTAGGAAGGAAATTTGCAGGCTGAGGTGGAGCGGTAGGGTAAGAATTGGGAAATCAACGAGAGGACACTTATCCCATACGCTCGAGGGGCTAATGGGGTCTACTTAGGTCCCTCTGTTATGAGGCACTGTCTTTGGATAGTGATCTACACATCTAACAATAATGAGGAGAAACAGTGATGCCTATCTGTCATAACCAGCCTGAAAGATGGTACTTGGGGTTAGTATGCTCAAGTTATCAAGGAAACTCATGCTCGGAGACAGGAGTCTGTCTCTGCACAACTTTGTCAAGAGAAGAGAGAAAGTGACGAGCAAGCCCATGAAGGAAGGCAGCGAGTCCCACTTATGCCGCGACATCCATGCCTGCATCAAATGGAGGCCATGGACCCTCCGATCCTGCCAGGAGGGGCGAGGGGGCAATGCCAGGGTGCACTGGTGTGAGGCATGGGCATGTAGATGCGTGAGGGGCAATGCCAGGGTGCGCCCGTCACAAGAAGAAGAGAGCATGGGAGTTTTTTTTTAAACAGATGCATGAGAGTAATTACTGGAATTGGGTTACATATATGCTTAGCGCTATGTTTTTTTGAAAGAAACATTAACTTTATTTATTAGAAATAACGGTTACATCATGAATAGGCAAAGGTACAATATCATCCATAAGCTCCTCTCCCTTGTCACAACAAATTTTGCTAACCTAGTGAGTTCATGAGCAACCTTATTTACTTACCTACTACAATGTTCAAGCCTAGTAAGAGGAAAATCACATGCCATATAGATATAGTAATAATAATCATCGAACATGGGGGGCTAGAGGATTGGATGGAGGCGTAATGGTTGAAATAGTTTTGGTTCTTACTCTTTGTGTTTTCAGAATTATATATAGTGGATGCCGACAAACATTTCAAAAGGCAATGAAAAAAGCCATTAAATTAACTAAACAAACGGATATAAGGGGGTAAAAGTAAAAACCGCCGGTCGTCTTAGAGGAAAAGAAATTGCACGTGCAGAATCCATTAAAAAGGGCAGACTTCGTCTCCAAACAATTCACGCTAAAATTGATTATTGCTTCTATCCAATTCAAACTACTATCTATGGAGTATTAAGTGCAAAAACTGGGTATTCATAGAAGAGAATTTTTTTTCTACAAACAATGTGTGCAACAAAGAAAAACTGTAGCGCACTTGCACTATCTAATCACGTACTCCCTCCGTTCCTAAATTTAAGTTTTTTTAACAAGGGACTACATATGGAGCAAAATGAGTGAATTTACATTTTAAAATACGTCTATATACATCTGTATGTTGTAGTTCATTTAAACCACTAAAAAAACTTATATTTAGGAACAGAGTTATGAAAAAGAACTGAAATGCACCAAAATCATATGATCCTCACAAAATATTACTACTGCTATACGTTCTTGTTTTTGCGTCTTGCGTTATCCTCCGAATATATTACAACTAGAAAAGAAGATTTAGTTCTTAAGTCTCTCCCAAAAGTCCTTCAAGTAGCCGCGGACGGGAGACTCTGATTGCATCTGGAGGACGAGGACATCATAGCGGAGGCGGAGGCGGTCGTCGTCGACGTGGTCCTCCGCCCACTTCAGGAGCTCCTCCCTTTTGACGAAGTCGTGCACGTCGACGCTCCAGGACGACCGGTCAGGGTAGATCATCCCGTGAAAGTCGCGCGGCTCGATGAGGCGGCTGAATGCCGGCACCCCCGCGCGGTCGAGGATGCTCACCTGGCACATGGCGGTGGAGTTCTTGCCGGAGTTGTTGGTCCCGGCGAGGTGGAGGCCAGCGCCGACGCAGAGGCCGCGGGCGTGCGGGTGGTAGGCGGCCTGCCAGTCGATGCCGCCGACGCGGAACTTGCGGGACTTGATGGAGGAGCCGTCGACCATCCTGTGCACGAGCTTGTAGCCGTCGATCTGGAAGAGGTGGGTCCCGGTCACCGGCCGCGCGCGGACGGAGGAGGAGGAGAAGGAGTGCGCGGCGCGCTGGTAGGCGCCGCGCAGGGCCGGGAGAATCAACTCGGTGGCGGCGGCTCCTGTCATGGCGATCGATGGTGGATACGATGTAGGTATGGGACGTGTATACCGTTCTTGAGTGTATTATATGCATGGGCTATGATGAGATCCGTGTTTCTCAAGATTTCCTTGTGATATTCCCGTCGACATCCTAGGAAAGAAACCCTTTCCTACGATTTTTCACACCGAAAACCGTAAACTTACGCTCGGGGTGGTTAGGATTTTATACGGACCCCTCTCCTGCTAATCCCCTGATTTTCATTACTAGCAAAAGGGCCCGTGCGTTGCAACGGGAGAAAAAAAATCATAACTTTAAGACATGATCACATTATGCTGCATCACCTAGATACAATGTAGTTCTCAACTTCGTGAAATTATGAACATTATTTTAAACTCGCGAACATTTTTTAAATTCATATAAACACTTTTACAAATTTTTGAACATTTTCTAAAATCAAGAACATTTTTTTAATTCATTAACATTTTAAACTATTTGCAAACATTTTCGCTGTGATGGACATGCTCACAACCACACGCAGTCTTCCCATCGATCCCAACCTAGCGCGGCCCCCGGGCCTACTTGCCCAGCTCCGGCGCCTCTGCTAGTTCCCTTCCCCACCTCTTCTCATTTCTTCCTCATCCTTTTCGTTGACCTCACTGGCTCCCGCGGCTCTGCCTCCTTACCGCCGGGGTCCCTAAAGCGAGCAGGCACTCCCGCTGTTGCGGACGTCTCGACAACCTCTGCTTCGCCATGGCAAAGCGTCTTCGCACACCGACGACCACCTTCAAGTCGCCCCTCTTACCTCCATGCTCCTATGCGAGCGCGCATCCGACGCCGCCCCAGCCACGCATGCCTCAACCGCCTCCAGCATGCTGGTTGTTCCTGCCCCAAGGCTCTCTCCCGACGAGCTCAACGTCACCTGCCTCTGCGCAACCTCTCCACGACACGTGCTCTGCCGCCACGCTTCGCGCCAGGCCCAATCTGTCCGTGTGTTCCCGCACCTCGCCTGCACGCCCCGCAGCCGCCGTCAGCCGCTCGTCTCGTGCCTAGCGCCACATAGCTCGTGTTAAAAAGTCAGGAGAGAAGAAAGAAAAACGAACCAGCATGCAAGACGAAAGGATTTTAACTTAAAACATTATTGCGGGGTAATTACCCAGAACTGCATGGTCTTTTCTGTAAAAATGCTGACAATGAATGGTTAGAAGCAATCGATAGTTTATTAGTAGGTATAGATATAAATATAGATATAGATAACAAATATGCCAGTGCGTTACAACAAGAGAGAACAAAGTTTATTCCATGTTTTGGCTTATGGATATAAGAGAAGTCTTTAGCATGTAATTTTCCCATGAATCAGATCTTTGAAAAAAAAATTGTTATCCAAGATTCCCACTGTAGTCTCGGCCATGTGCATGATCCTCTTTTGCGGGTGCTCCTCCCGGCCTTGGCACGCTTGAGGGCACCATAAATAGAGATCCGCCCGAGGCGGGAACAGAGGAGCAATGGCAGGCTCGGCCTGAAACGCTTGGAGCGCCATGGAGGCAATGGCCATGGAACGATCGGATTGGGGTGACATGTTTTTCCTTTTCTACTATTGTGTGGGCACGTGGGCTCAGGAATCTTTTGTTGGTTGTCAGGACTTTTTCATTAGCTCATTTGCGTGCATGGGTCGGTTTCCCCGATTTTTATTTCTACTGTTTTTCCATGCGGGGTCTTAGGTGAGACGTCGGAAACCATGCACACACAAGACGAGGGCTGTGACGGACGGATAGTTAAAAGATCCTACTATATAACACAAAAATCTCAGCTGTCAATCCCATCCATCAATCTTAGGCTTGTGCAAGAAAAGTGAAATGAAAGACAATATTGTGCAAGTATACACGGTGCATCCCTCGGGATGAATCACGACCTTGAGTACAAATTCGAATGCTGATTTGTACAATCCATTATTTAAAAGCTTTAGATCAGATCATCACCACAATAACTTTGGTGCATTATGAATTTTGGATTGTGCCACAAACATTCACAACAACCACGTGGATGACCTATTTTGCAGGAGCTAATTCTTCAGATTGTAGAGTTCTGTACACACTCATCTAGAGAACTTGGTTGTGTGCAGGCAAACATTCAGAAAGCACATATTGTTCTCCTGCACAAATTTGTACAACTTCAGATACATCAAGATCATGTTTTTAGAACTGTGTATGTGAGCTCTGTGCAAAATATATTAGACGGGAAATGTTTTACATGCGGAGTTCGGCACGATCCAGCCAGGGGAGAAATTAACTAATTTAACACACACGGATGGCACAGCTAGGCTGCATGGTTCCCTTCATGAATTGATTGCAAGTGATGGGAAGGAGTGGCAATAGTCAGAGCCTCATTCGAAAGTACTCCCTCCGTTTGGAATTACTTGTCGCAAAAATGAATAAAAATGGATATATCTAGAACTAAAATACGTCTAGATACATTCATTTCTCCGACAAGTAATTCCGAACGGAGGGAGTAAAAGTTTGCCCACATAGTGAATGGTTTGGCAACATATTGGCTTGGAACCTCTTGGTTCAGAAGAAAAGAAATGGTGTTCCAGAAAGGTAAATTTTGAAACATCCAATGAGCCTCTTTGCCAGATGGTTAAATACATGCGTACATGTCTATTACAGATAGAATATTATAAGAAACATCCAGTGAGCCTCTTTGCCAGACGGTTAAACACATATGAACATTTCAATTACACATACAATAGAATAGAGTGGTTATTTATCTAAAGTAGTATCTGACAACATTATACACACGCTGAAGGTGTATATGTCACAGCACCGCAACAGAACACACTGAAATGTTAGTAGCAGAATCCCGTGCATCCAAATTTTGCGGAGGCGGCAAGGTGCTCGTCCATGGCTAGCCGTCGATGTCATCCAGTGCGTGACTGCGTCCACGGCAAGTCATTCCGACGACCATGACAACAACATCCTTTTCTCCTTCCCTGATTTCTGTCGGGCCATCATCGGTGGACAGTGAGAAGGATCAAAACATTCACGGCCTAGCTGCTGAACTTGAGGTCATGGCCGAAAGCGCTTGCAGGGAACCGGCAAAGCATGCATAATATAGACCTGGGAACACAAAATCCATAACTTAGTTCTTATAGCATGTAAAATTTCTTTGCTTGGTTGTAGCTTTGACCAAATCACCAGAAGAATGGGCACCAGATAGCAGCGTGAGTGCAGATTAGCATTTATTTTAAGTGCCACTATGTTGGCCTTTGAAGGTATGGTTTATTCAGATTTCAATTTGAGAATTCTACAGAAAAAAATATGTCTTAAATCCCATTGTTATCCCTAAAAAAAATCTCAGTGTAATGAAATCTATATATGAAAATCTATGCATCTAGGAACATGCAGCGTCCCTTCGGAATAGTCATTAGAGGCTAAGTGTATCTGTCGACATACTGTGAGTTACCAGTTTATGATAGTGTGGAGGAAGCTGAAGCCTGGATAGCCCTGGTTTGGCTGCATGCTCTGACAAAAGTTTTCAGAGGACCTGTGGAGCTTGAGATGGATTGGAAAACAGTGGCTGAATATCTAAACTCGGATGTGCCCACTCTTGCTCCCTGCTATGGAGTGACCCAAGATATAAAGGCGGCCCTGTATTGCTTCCCTTCATTCAAAGTTGTATTTACAGGAAGGGGGGGTCTTGTTAGCTTTAACACAAAAATTGGGAAAGATCTGAAGGATTATGTCATTCAAATAGCAGGTGAGGGAAACACATCAATAATATATAGGCAGCAGAAACATATAGAAGAACTATAGCTCTATATCAAAACCACTGCTTTCCGACATACAACATGGTAGGCACATAATGAGATGAGCAAGGAAGCTTGGTACAAATACACAAATGCAGTTTCTAAACTTACTGTAATAATGAACATATTGATTAATACATAATTAAGTAGGAGCATAGTTGTGCAGTTCGTTTCTGTTCTGAGGGCTAATGCTCATTTCTAGAGGAAAATAATCTCAGATTTCTAACTGAACTATAATCCCATGTAGGTATGGTTGTAGAACAAAAAACATATTACACATCGATGTAATCCCTTCTTCCTCACAGAACTAAATAAAAGAAGACACAGGAGTAAATTTGTAATAACTGGATAAAAGAACACACAAGACTAATTTAAATTATGAATTGGACAGAAACGTTCTCATGGTTGCCTAGCAAATGAAAATAGCATCTTATCATATATTGGGTCTTTAACAGAATCAAATGCATGGTCAGAGTGTTCCTGAGATTGATGGTTTTTGAACTCTGTTCCTTGACAACATGGCCCCTGCTTGCTTACTGATGGATCAGATAGACAATCAAGTCCTAAGTTTTTTTACTTTCCCTTTGCAATTTAATATATGCAGCAGGACACTTTGGTACTACAATTTTCATTAAAGTAGCTACAAGCGGCCCCTAGTCAACATATTAACATCATGGGAAATGTTTCTGATTTCCTAAAACGTTACAGTGTGGCAAACAATTCTGAATTGTAGTTGCCTGAAACTAACATGTTTCTGTGAACATCTCAAACCTGGTGGACTTGATACCTAAGATATTTTCAACACGAATTGGTACATTTTCTTTTATAAACTCAGGTTCAAAACTATCGCTTCTTAACAGCGTTTTCTGTACTTGTTCACTGCCAAATTATTCAGTATATTGTCAACTGAAAATAGGCTGAACATCTGTGATTGCTGCCTGCAGTCAGTTTTCCTTAAGAAAGAAGAAATCATATGGAATTTTGGTCTATTGAGCTTTCTTCTTCATGAAAATGAGGCATCTTTGAGAAAAAAAATTAGCAATAGCATTCATCATCTAGTAGGGATGAATGACACGGGTGCCTTTAATATTCTTGCGGAATTTCGATGATGATTTCAGTACAGTTTCAGATTGTAGAAAGTATGAACGAGACAAAACTTTAAATATTTAATGTTTATGACTTCTTTGTTTGATGAAACCAGTAGAAAATATATTCTATATACGCGGGAACAGGTCCAGAACGAGGCCCGTAAGAAACTATTTCAGCCAAGCAACCAACCAGACTATGACACTATTAGAAGAGTCTAAGCAATCACACATGTAACTCCAGGAATCAGAAAGAATAGTTCATTGAGATGCCCTGCTCAATATCATTGAATAACTAACAAGAAAAAAAAAATAAGCTCCTACATTCAGCAATATAAAGCTAGCATAGTTGGCACCCCAAATTGAAGAGTCATTCTGCATCCTCGAAAGGATAATAGCAACAAGTGTTGTGCTGGTCAAATTACCACACAATAAAAGTATAAAACCATGATATGCATCATGTGACAGTAGCATCGTTTAAGAGAAAATACCCTACCAGGAGATTGAGAGCATACATGTTGATGACCACATCGCTTCAACAGGTATTCATTGGAATCTCAAGTACATCGTACAGTGTTGTATTATCGAGTTCCATCATGTGGTCAGCTGTAAGCTTGCTGATGAAAACAGCCTGGGAGTTTTGAAGTGCTGTTGTAGATTCCTCACAAAGGTTAAACCCAGTTAGCAGTTACTTCTATGCAACCCAGTTTGATGTTACCAAAAGGATCAAAGGAATTCAAGACATGTGAACTAAACCAAGAGGCGGCAGGGAAGAACATGTATGTGTGTACCTACGGATGATCGTCAAGATTAGGTCGGACGAAGGGTGTCCTCACACAATACGTGTTTGATGAGACACTGACATCCTCATACATCTCTCTTGTTTAAGTTCTGTCTCCTTGTTTGTCTGTTTCTTTGCTAAACAATATGACACCATATCATCAGGCAGAAATAAAATCACCATTGGCATTAATAAAGAGATTTTGAGAAAGTAAAAATACATCAAATAGAGAAGCTTACATGCCATCTTGAATTTCCTAGAAACTGAGTGACATCCTATGCATGACCAACATTCATCGGAAGCAATACAAACCTGCATATTATGTACACTCTCCTAAGTTGAATCCTGAATTTAGTAAGACAAAATGGGACAATTCAAGATATAGCAACCTTCAAATCCATTACCCTTCAGTACTTGTACCTCCAAATCCCTCGGTCACTAATAGAACCATGCTGTCGAATGCTTGTGCAGTAAAGTTCACAGCATGTCTGACATCTAAAGCTTTACCTAGTTCAACAAAATTCATCAGTGGAGCACCAGCCAGACGGGCCCTGCTACTTCCCGATTTGTTGCATGACACTCATGGAAATCCCACTGGATCGGG
>NC_041389.1:521612773-521636406 GCF_002162155.2 Triticum dicoccoides
GAGGAGGGTAGCCGGTGGCGGTGCTCGACGGCGGGGGGTGGCCGGCGGCGGCGCGGCCCGCGGTGAGGCGGGGCGGGCAGGAGGTGTGAGCGTGAGGCAGGGTCGTGCGGCTGGCTGGGCTGTTTTCTTTTTTTTTTCTCGCCCGTATACCGGTTCGGGGTGACTTATGATGAGGACCGCGGGTTAATTTCTCAGAAACGGACTTTTCTGTAAAAATGCAATGACGTACGACCAGGAGCAATAGCTGGTTTATTAGTAGGTAAAAAAAAGGTAAAGATAAAGAATTAGTGGTCCCTGCCTTCCTCCCTAATGTCCAACCATGGTTATTTTACGTCTCTACTATTAGTGGTTTGTTTGGATACAGAGAATTAGCGATGAGTTTTCTGTAAACAGGGTTTTATAAAAAAACAAAACTTTGTTTGGGCTAGGACGATGCCGGAAAAAAATTATATGAGACCAGGTCTCATATAAACTAGGTGAGACACGCCCTGATGGATGACATGTGGCATTCATAAATCACAAAGCATATAATCTTTCCCCCTTGATTTCAGGTGGGAGGTGGGGTGGATGCTTTGTGATTTGTGAATGACACGTGTCATCCATCAGAATGGGTCTCACCTACTAATCCGTGAGACCTGGTCTCATAGAATTTTTTTTCCGGACGATGCCTATTTCCCTAGCGTGAGTTGGTGACCTTCCATCAGCGACGGAACAGCTCCATTGCCCACATGTCCAGCACGGCGGAAGCGTCGTCATCCACAGCGTAAGTCGATGCACCACGGCCACGGCCCATCTGATGAGGACATCAATACCATTGTCACACCCACAGCCCCTGCTGCTATACATACTGAACCAATTACTAGAGCTCGCGCACGCCAACTAAATTACCAGGTACTTTCGTTTCTTGGTAATGATTCTAATGTTCATGAGAATATGATGCTGCCTAAATTGGATACATTTGTTTTGCTTACAAATGAAGGGCCTAGCTTGGAGAAGGACGAACATTGGAGCAAGAGAAAGCATGGAGATGATGGCATGCGCAAGGGGAACAAGAACGGAGTTACAAGTGATGATTTCAGGTCTTTGAAGCCACCATAACGAGTGCATGAAGCCTTGGACGAAATATACAAGATGCCACTTCATAAATTTCGTCGAGAGGCTATTATAGGTGTTGCGTCACCTTTTTATTGGGCCAGGCCCATGTAATTTCGAAATACATTAGTATAGGCTATTTTTAGAGTCCGTATGTGTGGGGAAACAAGAGATAGGGTTGATTTTGGATCCCTCCACCAAGGGCCACGAAATTCCCCCTCTCTTCCTCCATATATACAGCCCTTAGGGCACCGTTTAGACTTTGAGTTTTGTTTAGATTAAAAGTTCGCCATAGCTGCAACTTCGCGTACTTCGTTTGTGTTCAACGACCAGACAAAGGCGTCACAGAACCCCACCTTGATCAATAAAGCTTTCATCTTATATTCGCAATATCCAGATTGCAATCTCAGTTTCTTGCTTGTTCTTCGTTTGCTCGCTGGAAACAGACCCTCGTGGTCAGGTTGATCGTGCTCCGGCGTGGTAAATAACCTCTCGGAGTTGGTTTAGCGATTGCTAAGGCGCGACGTCCTCGCACGTTCGTAGTCGGATCGTCAAAGTCGACTTCCACCAAAGCGATATCCATCATCTCATCGAAAGACGGGACACCTTTGCCCCTATCAAGTGGTATCAGATTTCCAGGTTGCTCGGTGAGATTTTACAGTTTTCGTAGTTTAGATCGAGTCTTTTCTTCATACCTATAGTCCACGAAAAGCCCAAAAAATTTAGGGTTAGTTCATCTTATCCGAACCAATCTGAGCCTTTGCATAATCTTTTCTGTATTTGCTTTGTTGAATTTGCGGTTGCATCGTCGTGTCAAGTTGCTGGTCCTAGCGTCTAGTACTTTAGAGTTTCGAGTTCTGTTCACAAGTTGTCACGCCGCCGCCGCACCATCGTCATCACCGCTGCCATATATCACCATCTCATCACCGCTGCCATATACCACCATCGTCATCACCGCTGCCATATACCACCATCATCATCGCGTTACCATATACCACATATCCCCGCCATCACGCTAATCCGAGTCCACCTCCATCAAAGATTCGCCACCAGTCCGGGTTCCATCGCCCTGCAAATATCCGCCACCAGTCCAAGTTTCCACCAGATTCATCTCCGCCACCAGTCCTAGTCTGAGTCCAGTAATTGTTGCTTTGTTCTCGATTTCCAGATCATGCGATACTCCGAGTCGTGACATTGTAGGACTCCCCAACTTTCGAACCATCCGCAGAAGAAAAATAGTTCCAGTTTCAAAAAAAAAACTAAGTCTGGAAAATTCTGGCTAGGCAGTTTTTAGACCATTTGTAGACTTTTTCGGAAAAAAATTGTTGCGGAGCAAAAAAAAAGAGGAAAAAAGTGCAAAAAAAGGAAAAAAAAAATTCAGAGTGTGCTCCTCCCTTGTTTACGTGCCGCGCCGTGATTTTGTTGGTGTTCTAGGCTCGCGTCTCTAGCACAGTCTAGCCTAGGACCAGCACTGTACCGTCGTTGAGCGTTTATTCAACTTTGCATCTCTGAATTGATTATTGCTGACCCTTTTTGCTACCATATTATAAGCCTTCCCAGCTCCATATACATCTACGTCGTGCGTTTGACTCTCCCTGGTAATTGCTCTATCCAAGCTTTGAGAGTTTTGACTCCGACGGTTGCCGATCACCGCCTGCTGCTGGGTAAGAACTGGTAAGAATTTGAGATTTGCTTGACGGATTTGTGACACCCACCACCACCTCTTGTTAGTAGTCTGTAGGATCATATTCTTGTGTGTTTCTATTGCTGCTAACCATGCCAGGATCACAAGCCGACGAGACTGACTAGGAGAACATGACGAATAAGGATTTGCATGATAAATTTCAGTAAATGATGAGTGGACAGGTGCAAGATGTGCTAAACAGATTTGAAGAGGCCATGGAGAAGATAGATGGCATGGAGAAGACGTTCGAAACAAAGCTCGATAACAAGTTTAATGAATTGCTCGCGCGTCTTCCACCACCACCATCCGCTGCACCTAACGCACCTCTCCAACAACAACAACAACGACTACCTCGACGTCGTGAAACAGACCTCTATCGAGCGAGCCGTGTCCCTCTTGCGTTTGGCCAAACTGTTGGTGGTGCTGTTGATACTTATGTGGCTCCTGCTGCTGATGCGGAGGAGGATGATTATGTGGGAGATTACGAGGATGAGGTTGATCAAAATCAGAACTACGTGCAACCACCTGCACCACACCCATCAGGTCGTCCACATGCAAGTATTCGCAATGGTAGGCCTGCACCACCACCTCAGGTACGAGATGATGTCCATATTCCTAAACTAAAATTGAATATTCCACCATTTGAGGGTAGATATGTTCCTGATATATATCTTACTTGGGAGTTAGAAACTGAACAACGATTTACATGTTTACAATATCCTGAGGAGAGACGGGTTGCTGCTGCTGTTTGTGCTTTCACTAGTTTTGCATGTGTATGGTGGTCTGAACATTGTAGATTATATCCTATTCCAACTACTTGGGCTGCTTTGAAAACTGCTATGCGTACGCGTTGGGTTCCACCATATTATCAACGTGAATTGCTTCAAAAATTGCAGCGTTTAAGACAAGGGAAAAATTCTGTAGAAGAATATTATCAGGAATTACAAACTGGCATGATTAGATGTGGTATTGTTGAGAAGAATGAAGCTATGCTTGCACGTTTTCTGGGTGGATTAAATAGAGAGATTCAGACCATTCTAGACTATAAGGAGTATACTAATATCACTCGTTTATTCCATCTTGCTTGTAAAGCTGAACGTGAAGTGCAGGATCGACAAGCATTGGCGCGAACTAACTTTTCTGCAGGCCGACCTTCATCATGGACACCGCGTGCATCTTCTACTTCAACTGCACCAGCACCTCAATCAGGTGCCTCCTCCAGCCGTGATACAAGAAAACAGGCACAACCACCGTTATCTGCCAAGAGCGCACTTGCCAGGCCTGCACAGAGTTCTTCTTCTTCCATGGCATCAACAAGGCACATAAGTGATATTATTTGTCGTCGTTGTAAGGGAGGAGGTCATTATGCGAGAGAATGCAAATCTCAGCGTGTGATGATTGCTACCGAGGATGGTGGATATGAGTCCGCTAGTGACTATGATGAGGAGACTTTGGCTCTTATTACACGTGAAGAACATGGTGGAGATGATTCTGATCATGAGACGTAATACATGGCTCCTGAAGACGCTGACATGTATGAATGTTTAGTTGCTCAACGTGTTTTGAGTGTGCAGGTCACACAAGCTGAGCAAAATCAGAGGCACAATTTGTTCCATACCAAGGGAGTTGTGAAGGAACGTTCTGTGCGCGTCATCATAGACGGAGGTAGCTGCAACAACTTGGCTAGCATGGAGATGGTGGAGAAGCTTTCTCTCACCACAAGACCACATCCACATCCTTACTACATCCAATGGTTCAACAACAGCGGCAAGGTTAAGGTAACACGTACTGTTCGTGTGCATTTTAGTATCTCTACATATGTTGATTATGTTGATTGCGACGTGGTACCTATGCAAGCATGTTCCTTATTACTTGGTAGACCATGACAATTTGATAAAAATTCTGTACACCATGGTAGAAACAATCAGTATACTCTTGTTTATAAGGATAAAAATATTACTTTGCTTCCTATGACTCCTGATTCTATTTTGAAAGATGATATTAATAGAGCTAATAAAGCAAAACAGGAGAAGAATAAGAGTGAAAATCAAATTGTGGCAAAAGAATTTTAAGCAACAAATGAAGCCTAATAATAAACCATCTAGTGTTGCTTCTGAAATTAAATTGAAAAGTGCATGTTTATTTGCCACCAAATCTGATATTGATGAGCTAGAATTCAGCAAATCTGTTTGCTATGCTTTTGTGTGCAAAGAGGCATTATTTTCATTCGAGGACGTGCCTTCCTCTTTGCCCCCTGCTGTCACTAATATTTTGCAGGAGTTCGCTGACGTCTTTCCACAAGACGTGCCACCGGATTACCGCCTATTCGAGGGATTGAGCATCAGATTGACTTAATTCCCGGTGCTTCACTGCCAAACCGTGCGCCATACCGTACCAATCCAGAGGAGACAAAGGAGATTATGCGTCAAGTACAAGAGCTTCTCGACAAAGGTTATATACGCGAATCCCTTAGTCCTTGTGTTGTTCCTATTATTCTAGTGCCGAAAAAGGATGGTACATCACGTATGTGTGTTGATTGTAGAGGCATTAATAATATTACTATTCGTTATCGTCATCCTATTCCTAGGCTAGATGATATGCTTGATGAATTGAGTGGCTCTACAATATTCTTCAAAGTTGATTTGCGTAGTGGATACCATCAAATTCGTATGAAATTGGGAGATGAATGGAAAACATCATTTAAACTAAGTTTGGATTATATGAGTGGTTAGTCATGCCTTTTGGTTTAACTAATGCACCTAGTACTTTCATGAGATTAATGTACGAAGTTTTACGTGCTTTCATTGGACGATTTGTGGTAGTTTACTTTGATGACATATTGATTTATAGCAGATCTTTGGAAGAACATTTGGAACATTTACGTGCTGTTTTTATTGCTCTACGTGATGCACGTTTGTTTGGTAACCTTGGAAAGTGCACCTTTTGCACCGACCGAGTATCTTTTCTTGGCTATGTTGTTACTCCACAGGGAATTGAAGTTGATAAAGCCAAGATTGACACTATTGAGAGTTGGCCACAACCCAAAACGGTCACACAAGTGAGGAGTTTTCTTGGCCTCGCTGGATTCTATAGGCGTAATTTTAAAAAATTTCAGCACCATTGCTGCACCTCTCAATGAGCTTACAAAGAAAGATGTGCCTTTTCTTTGGGGTACCGCACAGGAAGAAGCCTTCATGGTATTGAAAGATAAGTTGACACATGCTCCTTTACTCCAACTTCCTGATTTTAATAAGACTTTTGAGCTTGAATGTGATGCTAGTGGAATTGGATTAGGAGGTGTGTTATTACAGATGGCAAACCTGTTGCATATTTTTCTGAGAAATTGAGTGGGTTATTCTACTTATGATAAAGAATTATATGCTCTTGTTCGGACTTTAGAAACATAACAACATTATTTATGGCCCAAAGAATTTGTTATACATTCTGATCATGAATCTTTAAAACATATTAAAAGTCAAGCTAAACTGAATCGTAGACATGCTAAATGGGTTGAATTCATTGAGACTTTCCCTTATGTCATTAAACACAAGAAGGGAAAAGAAAATGTTATGGTTGATGCATTGTCTCGTCGCTATACTATGCTTTCACAACTTGACTTCAAAATATTTGGTTTGGAGACCATCAAAGATCAATATGTGCATGATGCTGATTTTAAAGATGTAATGCAGAATTGTAAAGAAGGAAGAATGTGGAACAAGTTCGTCGTTAACGATGGATTTGTGTTTCGTGCTAACAAGCTATGCATTCCAGCTAGCTCTGTTCGTCTTTTGTTGTTGCAGGAGGCGCATGGAGGAGGATTAATGGGACACTTTGGCCTGAAGAAGACGGAGGACGTACTTGCTACACATTTCTTTTGGCCAAAGATGAGACGGGATGTTGAGCGTTTTATTGCTCGCTGCACTACATGTCAAAAAGCTAAGTCACGACTCAATCCTCATGGTTTATATATGCCTTTGCCTGTATCTAGTGTTCCTTGGGAGGATATATCTATTGACTTTGTTTTAGGTTTACCTCGAACAAAGAAGGGGAGGGATATCATATTTGTTGTCGTGGATAGATTCTCGAAAATGGCACAATTTATACCATGTCATAAAAGCGATGATGCTGTTAATGTTGCTGATTTGTTCTTTCGTGAAATTATTCGCTTGCATGGTGTGCCAAATACTATTGTTTCATATCGTGATACTAAATTCTTAGCCACTTTTGGAGATGTTTATGGGCTAAGTTGGGGACTAAACTGCTTTTTAGTACTACTTGTCACCCCCAAACTGATGGATAACTGAAGTAGTCAATAGAACATTGTGTACTATGCTTAGTGTTGTTTTGAAGAATAGTAAGAAAATGTGGGAGGAATGCTTGCCTCATATTGAATTTGCTTATAATCGTTCATTGCATTCTACTACTAAGATGTGCCCTTTTGAAGTTGTGTATGGTTTCCTACCTCGTGCACCTATTGATTTGTTGCCTCTTCCATCTTCGGAGAAGGTTAATTTTGATGCTAAACAACGTGCTGAATTGGTTTTAAAAATGCATGAGTTAACTAAGGAAAACATTGAGCGTATGAATGCTAAATATAAACTTGCTGGAGATAAGGGTAGAAAACATGTTGTGTTTGCACATGGAGATCTTGTTTGGTTACATTTGTGTAAAGATAGATTTCCTAATTTGCGCAAACCAAAGCTAATGCCACGTGCTGATGGTCCCTTTAAGGTGTTAGAGAAAATAAATGATAATGCATACAAACTTGATCTGCCTGCAGATTTTGGGGTTAGTCCCACTTTTAACATTGCAGATTTGAAGCCTTATTTGGGCGAGAAAGATGAACTTCCGTCGAGGACGACTTCATTTCAAGAAGGGGAGGATGATGAGGACATCAATACCATTGTTACACCCACAGCCCTTGCTACTATACATACTGGACCAATTACTAGAGCTCACGCACGCCAACTAAATTACCAGGTACTTTCGTTTCATGGTAATGATTCTAATGTTCATGAGAATATGATGCTGCCTAAATTGGATACATTTGTTTTGCTTACAAATGAAGGGCCTAGCTTGGAGAAGGATGAACATTGGAGCAAGAGAAAGCATGGAGATGATGGCATGCACAAGGGGAACAAGAACGGAGTTACAAGTGATGATTTCAGGTCTTTGAAGCCACCATAACGAGTGCATGAAGCCTTGGACGAAATATACAAGATGCCACTTCATAAATTTCGTCCAGAGGCTATTATAGGTGCTGCTGAAGGAAATATGCCCTAGAGGCAATAATAAAGTTATTATTTATTTCCTTATTTCATGATAAATGTTTATTATTCATGCTAGAATTGTATTAACGGGAAACATGATACATGTGTGAATACATAGACAAACATATAGTCACTAGTATGCCTCTACTTGACTAGCTCATTAATCAAAGATGGTTATGTTTCCTAACCATAGACATGTATTGTCATTTGATTAATGGGATCACATCATTAGGAGAATGATGTGATTGACATGACCCATTCTGTTAGCCTAGCACTTGATCGTTTAGTATATCGCTATTGCTTTCTTCATGACTTATACATGTTTCTGTAACTATGAGATTATGCAACTCCCATTTACCGGAGGAACACTTTGGGTACTACCAAACGTCACAACGTAACTGGGTGATTATAAAGGAGTAATACAGGTGTCTCCAAAGGTACATGTTGGGTTGGCATATTTCGAGATTAGGTTTTGTCACTCCGATTGTCGGAGAGGTATCTCTAGGCCCTCTCGGTAATGCACATCACTATAAGCCTTGCAAGCAATGTAGCTAATGAGTTAGTTACGGAATGACGCATTACGTAACGAGTAAAGAGACTTGCCGGTAACGAGATTGAACTAGGTATTGGATACCGACGATCGAATCTCGGGCAAGTAACATACGGATGACAAAGGGAACAAAGTATGTTGTTATGCGGTTTGACCGATAAAGATCTTCGTAGAATATGTAGGAGCCAATATGAGCATCCAGGTTCCGCTATTGGTTATTGACCAAGAATAGTTCTAGGTCATGTCTACATAGTTTTCGAACCCGTAGGGTCCGCACGCTTAAGGTTTCGATGACAGTTTTATTATGAGTTTATGAGTTTTGATGTACCGAAGGAGTTTGGAGTCCCGGATGAGATCGGGGACATGACGAGGAGTCTCGAAATGGTCGAGACGTAAAGATCGATATATTGGACGACTATATTCGGAGTTCAGAAAGGTTCCGAGTGATTCGGGTATTTTTCGGAGTACCGGGGAGTTACGGGAATACGGGGAAGAGTATTGGGCCTTAATGGGCTTTAGTGGGAAGGAGCCAGGAGGTGGCGCCCGCCCCTCCCAAGCCCAGTCCGAATTGGACAAAGGGTTTGGGGCGCGGCCCCCCTCTCGCTTCCTTCTCCACTTCCCTCCTTTCCCCCCTTCTCCTAGTTGGACTAGGAAAGAAGGAGTCCTACTCCCAGTGGGAGTAGGATTCCCCTTGGCGCGCCCTCCTCCTAGGGCCGGCCTCCTCCTCCCTTGCTCCTTTATATACGGGGGCGGGGGGCACCCCATAGACACACAAGTTGATCTACGGATCGTTCCTTACCCGTGTGCGGTGCCCCCCTCCACCACATTCCACCTCGGTCATATCGTCGCGGAGTTTAGGCGAAGCCCTGCGCCGGTAGAACATCATCATCGTCACCACGCCGTCGTGCTGACGGAACTCATTCCCGAAGCTTTGCTGGATCGGAGCCCGGGGATCGTCAGTGAGCTGAACGTGTGCGGAACTCGGAGGTGCCGTACGTTCGGTACTCGGATCGGTCGGATCGTGAAGACGTACGACTACATCAACCGCGTTGTGCTAACGCTTCCACTTACGGTCTACGAGGGTACATGGACAACACTCTCCCCTCTCGTTGCTATGTCATCACCATGATCTTGCGTGTACGTAGGAAATTTTTGAAATTACTACGTTACCCAACAGTGGCATCCGAGCCTAGGTTTTATGCATTGATGTTATATGGACGAGTAGAACACAAGTGAGTTGTGGGTGATACAAGTCATACTGCTTACCAGCATGTCATACTTTGGTTCGGCGGTATTGTTGGATGAAGCGGCCCGGACCGACATTACGCGTACGCTTACGCGAGACTAGTTCTACCGACGTGCTTTACACACAGGTGGCTGGCGGGTGTCAGTTTCTCCAACTTTAGTTGAACCGAGTGTGGCTACGCCCGGTCCTTGCGAAGGTTAAAACGTCACTAACTTGACGAACTATCGTTGTGGTTTTGATGCGTAGATAAGAACGGTTCTTGCTCAGCCCGTAGCAGCCACGTAAAATTTGCAACAACAAAGTAGAGGACGTCTAACTTGTTTTTGCAGGGCATGTTGTGATGTGATATGGTCAAGACGTGATGCTATATTTTATTGTATGAGATGATCATGTTTTGTAACCGAAGTTATCGGCAACTGGCAGGAGCCATATGGTTGTCGCTTTATTGTATGAAATGCAAACGCCCTGTAATTGCTTTACTTTATCACTAAGCGGTAGCGATAGTCGTAGAAGCAATAGATGGCGTAACGACAACGATGCTACGATGGAGATCAAGGTGTCGCGCCGGTGACGATGGTGATCACGACGGTGCTTCGGAGATGGAGATCACAAGCACAAGATGATGATGGCCATATCATATCACTTATATTGATTGCATGTGATGTTTATCCTTTATGCATCTTATCTTGCTTTGATTGACGGTAGCATTATAAGATGATCTCTCACTAAATTTCAAGATAAAAGTGTTCTCCCTGAGTATGCAACGTTGCCAAAGTTCGTCGTGCCCAAACACCACGTGATGATCGGGTGTGATAAGCTCTACGTCCATCTACAACGGGTGCAAGCCAGTTTTGCACATGCAGAATACTCAGGTTAAACTTGACGAGCCTAGCATATGCAGATATGGCTTTGGAACACTGAGACCGAAAGGTCGAGCGTGAATCATATAGTAGATATGATCAACATAGTGATGTTCACCAGTGAAAGCTACTCCATTTCACGTGATGATCGGTTATGGTTTAGTTGATTTGGATCACGTGATCACTTAGAGGATTGGAGGGATGTCTTTCTAAGTGGGAGTTCTTAAGTAATATGATTAATTGAACTTAAATTTATCATGAACTTAGTCCTGGTAGTATTTTGCAAATTATGTTGTAGATCAATAGCTTGCGTTGTTGCTTTCATATGTTTATTTTTATATGTGTTCCTAGAGAAAACTATGTTGAAAGATGTTAATAGCAAAGATGCGGATTGGATCCGTGATCTGAGGTTTATCCTCATTGCTGCACAGAAGAATTATGTTCTTGATGCACCGCTAGGTGACAGACCTATTGCAGGAGCAGATGCAGACGTTATGAACGTTTGGCTAGCTCAATATGATGACTACTTGATAGTTTAGTGCACCATGCTTAACGACTTAGAATCGGGACTTCAAAGATGTTTTGAACGTCATGGACCATATGAGATGTTCCAGGAGTTGAAGTTAATATTTCAAGCAAATACCCGAGTTGAGAGATATGAAGTCTCCAACAAGTTCTATAGCTAAAAGATGGAGGAGAATCGCTCAACTAGTGAGCATGTGCTCAGATTGTCTGGGTACTACAATCGCTTGAATCAAGTGGGGGTTAATCTTCCAGATAAGATAGTGATTGACAGAATTCTCTAGTCACCATCACCAAGTTAGTAGAACTTTGTGATGAACTATAGTATGCAGGGGATAACGAAAATGATTCTCGAGCTCTTCGTGATGCTGAAATTGACGAAGGTAGAAATCAAGAAAAGAGCATCAAGTGTTGATGATTGACAAGACCACTAGTTTCAAGAAAAGGGCAAAGGGAAAGAAAGGGAACTTCAAGCAGAATGGCAAGCAAGTTGTCACTCCCGCGAAGAAGACCAAAGCTGGACCAAAGCCTGAAACTGAGTGCTTACACTGCAAAGGAAATGGTCACTAGAAACGGAAATACCCTTGAATATTTGGTGGATAAGAAGGATGGAAAATTGAACAAGGGTATATTTGATATACAGGTTATTGATGTGTACCTTACTAGTGTTTATAGTAACCCCTGAGTATTTGATACTTGTTCGGTTGCTAAGATTAGTAACTCGAAACAAGAGTTACAGAATAAACAGAAACTAGTTGAGGGTGAAGTGACGATGTGTGTTGGAAGTGGTTCCAAGACTGATATGATCATCATCGCACACTCCCTATACTTTCGGGATTAGTGTTAAACCTAAATAAATGTTATTTGGCGTTTGCGTTGAGCATGAATATGATTTGATCATGTTTATTGCAATACGGTTATTCATTTAAAGTCAGAGAATAATTGTTGTTCTGTTTACATGAATAAAACCTTCAATGGTCATACACCCAATGAAAATAGTTTGTTGGATCTCGATCGTAGTGATACACATATTCATAATGTTGAAGCCAAAAGATGCAAAGTTAATAATGATAGTGCAACTTATTTGTGGCACTGCCGTTTGGGTCATATCGGTGTAAAGCGCATGAAGAAACTCCATAAAGATGGATTTTTGGAATCACTTGGTTATGAATCATTTGATGCTTGCGAACCGTGCCTATTGGGCAAGATGACTAAAACTCCATTCTCCGGAACAATGGAACGAGCTACTGACTTATCGGAAATAATACATACCGATGTATGCAATCCAATGAGTGTTGATGCTCGTGGCAAGTATCGTTATTTTCTGACCTTCACAGATGATTTGAGCAGATATGGGTATATCTACTTGATGAAACATAAATCTGAAATAGTTGAAAGGTTCAAAGAATTTCAGAGTGAAGTGGAAAAATCATCGTAACAAGAAAATAAAGTTTCTACGATCTGACCGCAGAGACGAATATTTGAGTTACGAGTTTGGTCTTCAATTAAAACAATGTGGAATAGTTTCACAGCTCACGCCACCTGGAACACCACAACGTTATGGTGTGTCCGAACATCGTAAACCGCACTTTATTGGATATGGTGCGATCTATGATGTCTCTTATCGGTTTTACCACTATCGTTTTGGGGTTGTGCATTAGAGACAGCTGCATTCACGTTTAAAAGGGCACCATCTAAATCCGTTGAGACGACACCGTATGAACTATGGTTTAGCAGTAAACCTAAGCTGTCATTTCTTAAAGCTTGGAGTTGCGATGCTTATATGAAAAAGGTTTTCAACCTGATAAGCTCGAACCCAAATCGGAGAAGTGCGTCTTCATAGAATACCCAAAAGTAACTATTGGGTACACCTTCTATCACAGATCCGAAGGCAAGTTATTCGTTGCTAAGATGGATCCTTTCTAGAGAAGAAGTTTCTCTCGAAAGAAGTGAGTGGGAGGAAAGTAGAACTTGATGAGGTAATTGTACCTTCTCCCTTATTGGAAAGTAGTTCATCACAGAAATCAGTTCCAGTGATTCCTACACCAATTAGTGAGGAAGTTAATGATGATGATCATGAAACTTCAGATCAAGTTGCTACCAAACCTCGTAGGTCTTCCAGAGTAAGATCCACACCAGAGTGGTACGGTAATCATGTTCTGGAAGTCATGTTACTAGACCATGATGAACCTACGAACTATGATGAAGCGATGATGAGCCCAGATTCCACGAAATGGCTTGAGGCCATAAAATCTGAGATATGATCCATGTATGAGAAAAAAGTATGATTGACTTGCTCGATGATCAACAAGCCATGTTAAATAAATGGATCTTCAAGAGGAAGACGGACACTGATAGTAGTGTTACTATCTACAAAGCTCGACTTGTTGCAAAAGGTTTTCGATAAGTTCAAGGTGTCGAATACGATGAGATTTTCTCACTCGTAACGATGCTTAAGTCTGTCCGAATCATATTAGCAATTGCCACATTTTATGAAATCTGGCAAATGGATGTCAAAACTGCATTCCTTAATGGATTTATTAAAGAAGAGTTGCATATGATGCAACCAGAAGGTTTTGTCAATCCTAAAGGTGCTAACAAAGTGTGCAAGCTCCAGCGATCCATTTATGGACTGGTGCAAGCCTCTCGGAGTTGGAATACGCTTTGATGAGTTGATCAAAGCATATGGTTTTATACAGACTTTTTGAGAAGCCTGTATTTATAAGAAAGTGAGTGGGAGCTCTGTAGCATTTCTAATATTATATGTGGATGACATATTGTTAATTGGAAATGATATGGAAATTCTGGATAGCATGAAAGGATACTTGAATAAAGGTTTTTCAATGAAAGACCTCGGTGAAGCTGCTTACATATTGATCATCAAGATCTATTGAGATAGATCAAGACGCTTGATAAGTTTTTTTTTCAATAAGTACATACCTTGTCAAGATTTTTGAAATAGTTCAAAATGGAACAGTCAAAGAAAGAGTTCTTGCCTGTGTTGCAAAGGTGTGAAATTGAGTAAGACTCAAGACCCGACCACGACAGAAAATAGAAAGAGAATGAATGTCATTCCCTATGCATCAGTCATAGGTTCTATAAAAGTATGCCATGCTATGGACCAGACCTATTGTATACTCTGCCCTGGTTTGGCAAGGGAGTACAATAGTGATCTAGGAGTAGATCACTGGACATTGGTTAAAATTATCCTTAGTAGAATAAGGATATGTTTCTCAATTATGGAGGTGATAAAAGAGTTCGTCGTAAAAGTTACAATGATGCAAGCTTTTACACCAATCCAGATGACTCTAAGTCTCAATCTGGATACATATTGAAAGTGGGAGCAATTAGCTAGAGTAGCTCCGTGCAGAGCATTGTGGGCATAGAATATTTGCAAAATACATACGGCTCTGAATATGACAGACCCGTTGACTAAGCTTCTTTCACAAGCAAAACATGATCATACCTTAGTACTCTTTTGGGTGTTAATCACATAGCGATGTGAACTAGATTATTGACTCTAGTATACCCTTTGGGTGTTGATCACATGATGATGTGAACTATGAGTATTAATCACATGCAGATGTGAATATTGGTGTTAAATCACATAGCGATGTGAACTAGATTATTGACTCTAGTGCAAGTGGAAGACAGAAGGAAATATGCCCTAGAGGCAATAATAAAATTATTATTTATTTCCTTATTTCATGATAAATGTTTATTATTCATGCTAGAATTGTATTAACCGGAAACATGATACATGTGTGAATACATAGACAAACATATAGTCACTAGTATGCCTCTACTTGACTAGCTCATTAATCAAAGATGGTTATGTTTCCTAACCATAGACATGTGTTGTCATTTGATTAATGGGATCACACCATAGGAGAATGATGTGATTGACATGACCCATTCTGTTAGCCTAGCACTTGATCGTTTAGTATATCGTTATTGCTTTCTTCATGACTTATACATGTTCCTGTAACTATGAGATTATGCAACTCCCGTTTACCGGAGGAACACTTTGGGTACTACCAAACGTCACAACGTAACTGGGTGATTATAAAGGAGTACTACATGTGTCTCCAAAGGTACATGTTGGGTTGGCATATTTCGAGATTAGGTTTTGTCACTCCAATTGTCGGAGAGGTATCTCTGGGCCCTCTCGGTAATGCACATCATTATAAGCCTTGCAAGCAATGTAACTAATGAGTTAGTTACGGAATGATGCATTACGTAACGAGTAAAGAGACTTGCCGGTAACGAGATTGAACTAGGTATTGGATATCGACGATCGAATCTCGGGCAAGTAACATACGGATGACAAAGGGAACAAAGTATGTTGTTATGCGGTTTGACCGATAAAGATCTTCGTAGAATATGTAGGAGCCAATATGAGCATCCAGGTTCCGCTATTGGTTATTGACCAAGAATAGTTCTAGGTCATGTCTACATAGTTCACGAACCCGTAGGGTCCGCATGCTTAAGGTTTCGATGATAGTTTTATTATGAGTTTATGAGTTTTGATGTACCGAAGGAGTTCGGAGTCCCGGATGAGATCGGGGACATGACGAGGAGTCTCGAAATGGTCGAGACGTAAAGATCGATATATTGGATGACTATATTCAGAGTTCGGAAAGGTTCTGAGTGATTCGGGTATTTTTCGGAGTACCGGGGAGTTACGGGAATACGGGGAAGAGCATTGGGCCTTAATGGGCCTTAGTGGGAAGGAGCCAGGAGGTGGCACGCGCCCCTCCCAAGCCCAGTCCGAATTGGACAAAGGGTTTGGGGCGCGGCCCCCCTCTCCCTTCCTTCTCCACTTCCCTCCTTTCCCCCTTCTCCTAGTTGGACTAGGAAAGGAGTCCTACTCCCGGTGGGAGTAGGACTCCCCTTGGCGCGCCCTCCTCCTAGGGCCGGCCTCCTCCTCCCTTGCTCCTTTATATACGGGGGCGGGAGGGGGGCACCCCTTAGCCGTGTGCGGTGTCCCCCTCCACCATATTCTACCTCGGTCATATCGTCGCGGAGTTTAGGCAAAGCCCTGCACCGGTAGAACATCATCATCGTCACCACGCCGTCGTGCTGACGGAACTCATTCCTGAAGCTTTGCTGGGTCGGAGCCCGGGGATCGTCATCGAGCTGAACGTGTGCTGAACTCGGAGGTGCCGTACGTTCGGTACTCGGATCGGTCGGATCGTGAAGACGTACGACTACATCAACCGCGTTGTGCTAACGCTTCCGCTTACGGTCTATGAGGGTACGTGGACAACACTCTCCCCTCTCGTTGCTATGTCATCATCATGATCTTGCGTGTACGTAGGAAATTTTTGAAATTATTACGTTACCCAACAGCTGCGTCACCTTTTTATTGGGTCAGGCCCATGTAATTTCGAAATACATTAGTATAGGCTATTTTTAGAGTCCGTATGTGTGGGGAAACAAGAGATAGGGTTGATTTCGGATCCCTCCACCATGGGCCACGAAATTCCCCCTCTCTTCTCCATATATATAGCCCTTAGGACACCGTTTAGACTTTGGGTTTTGTTTAGATTAAAAGTTCGCCATAGCTGCAACTTCGCGTACTTCGTTTATGTTCAACGACCAGACAAAGGCGTCACAGAACCCCACCTTGATCAATAAAGCTTTCATCTTATATTCGCAATATCCAGATTGCAATCTCAGTTTTGTGCTTGTTCTTTGTTTGATCGCAGGAAACAGACCCTCGTGGTCAGGTTGATCGTGCTCCGGCGTGGTCAATAACCTCTCGGAGTTAGTTTAGCGATTGCTAAGGCGCGACGTCCTCACACGTTCGTAGTCGGATCGTCAAAGTCGACTTCCATCAAAGCGATATCCATCATCTCATCGAAAGACGGGACACCTTTGCCCCTATCACCATCCCGACGAGGAGGCAGCTCCTAGAAGCGAAGGCACGTCAACGGCCTCTCATGGCGCCGCGCGCGGCGGCTCGCTGGTCCGGCGAGCCTTTATTTCGGATGCCAATGAAAGCAGCCGCATCTGGAGTTACAGTGTTGGGCTGGGGTCAATAGTGTCGGGCCAAACCATGTTATATACGTACTAGTTACAGCCCATAAAAGAAAAGAAAGGTTGCAGTGAAAAAGCAAACTGACCCAGTCCAGTCCGACCCAGCAGCCTCGCGTGGCCCACGCACGCCGCGAGGCTCGGTGGCCACTGCCGTCGGGACCTCCTATATGTCGCGTTCTGCGGCAAATTGCCGACCAAACGCACAGGGGGACTCCTCCCTGGGCCGGCCCAGTAGTGAGTGCCTGTAGCGCGCTATCGAAAATGCAAAAATTTCAGGAGCTTGCCACGACTCGAACTCAGGACGTCCCGCAGCCGTGATCATGTTGCTAGCCACCAGATCGCATAAGCTTTGGTGACAGGATGCCAGCGCTGTGTTTTAAGAACCAGCAACGCGAACGACGTGCTGTACCAAATCAATCTGATGAACTATAGTGAAACCACCGTGGACACTGTAGCTAATATTTTTTAATGAACATTTTACGAAAAAGGAAATGTTATTTATATTTTCAAATGTTTTAAAAATAATCGAAATTTTCTACAATACGAAATCTTTTTCAAATATTGAATGCATTTTTTAAAATGTGAACCTTTTTTTGGAACAAATATGAACTTTCTGAAAATATATAAACTTTTTCTGAATTCTATGAACATTTTTTCAAAGTTACAAACATTTTCTGAAGCACACAAATATTTTTTTAAATTGCAAACATTCTCAAAAAGAGAGAATATTTTTTAAAAAGACGTTTTTTTAAAATTTACAAACATTTTCTCAAATTTACGAACATTTTCTGTAAGCACGAACAGTTTTACAAAATTTCGAACTTTTTTGTCAGAACGAATTTTTTTACAAAACTTTGGAACAGTGAATATTTTATGAAATTCTTGAACATTCTTTGAGAGCCCGAACATTTTTTAGAAATATGATTATTATTTTTCAATTGCAAACTTTATCTTGAAAAACCTGAACATTTTTTGAAATCCACGAACATTTTTTTAACACACGAACATTTTTTGAAAATCTGATTATTTTTCAACTTTGTGAACATTTTTTGAATATGAGAACATTTTTTGAAAACAAGAAAAACTGCAATATTTGTAAGCGTGAGAACATTTTTTTTCAAAGAACGAATGATTTTTGAATCTTGAGAACAAATTTGTAAGCGTGAACTTTTTTTGAAGCACGAACATTTTTTAAATCTTGAGAACAAATTTTGATTTGGAGAACAATTTTGAAAAATCCTGAACAAATTTGGAAGCGCGAACAATTTATTAAAGCACGAACATTTTTTGAATCTAGAGAACAAATTTTGAATAAGTATGAACAAGTTTGGAAGCGTGAGCATTTTTTGAATATGTGAATAATAAATTGAAATCTGATACATTTTATGAATTTCAAAAGTTTTGAACTTTTTTGTGTAACGGGAACAACTTTTGGAAACAGTAACATTTTTGAAAAATTGTTACAAGAACATTTTCTGAAATGCCCAAACATTTTTTTTGAAATGCAAACATTTTTTAGAAACACGAACAATTTTTGAATTTTCCGAACAATTTTCAAAAGAAACCGGAAACAGAAAAAAGAAAACAAAAAAACGGAAAAAATAAATGAAACAGTAAAACAAAAAAAACAAAAAAAAACAAAAAAACTGGTGTAAAAATAGAAAACCTGTTTAGGGAACCTTCTGGAAGGTTCCCAAAACCGGCTGTCTCGCTGTGGGAAAGTGGGCCGGCCCAGTACTCGCGCTCGGGGGATCGCCCTGTGCGAACGGTCGACATTTTGACGCAGTTAGCGTCAAATAGGATTTTCCACTGCCGTCTGCCGATCGATCTGGATTCCAGCGGCTCAGAAAAAACAGATCGATCTCCAGGTTGCGCGTAGCTCGCTCCCGGGCACGCCCCCTGCTCCCGTGTCGCGAGTCGCCTCCGGCCCCATCGTTTCGCCTGAAACCACCGCCGCCGTGGACGCACCACCCAATCTCCACTCTCCTCTATCAGAATTCACGATTTGATCCGTAAGTGGCACTAAAGCCAATTTCTTCATCTAATTCGTATTCTCCTATTATCTAAATTCATGTTGGTCCTATTATCTTAGCGTTTGTTTCACGTGTTGAATTTTTTACTTATGAGTAATTGCTTGAAGGTCTCGGTGGGTAATCACATTGGTGATGATTTTTCATGAACTAGTGCATCATCTGCTTCTTAGGGCAAAGATTTCTATATTCAACTTCACGTAATCAGGGCTTATTTTGTTATGGTATACGTTGACAACTATGATTTCTTATCTATATACTTACTATTAAACAAACAAACATTATCTTTCTTAAACGCATCCCGTCTAACGTACACACAACAACACATAATATTTAGAGCCTCACGATCAGACCTATCAATTTAAATCTAACCGTTAATATAATAACTAATCCCACCAAAAGTATGTTTAGCAATTTAGAAGGGCGGACGAAAACTCTGCCATCCGCGCCTGCATTCGTTCGCTAGGCGAAACAACCCGTCCGCTCTGAACGAACGAGGGGCTGGGCGGTGGCAACTTCTTCGCGTGACGGGTTGCCTGGGATGCGCCGGTCATGGGCAGCGGCGGGGGCCAGCCGATGGCTTCGGGTGATGCCAACCGGGACGGCAGCGCATCCTCGGGAGAGGAGGCGGGAGGAGGAGAAGGAGAGGCCTGGCGGCGGGTGAGGAAGTCTCACTGGCGAGCGGGCTCACGCCGCCGCCTGGCGCGTGGTTTGGATCGGGGCACTTCCCCGCGGACGAGGAGCGAGCGGACGAAACACGGTCCCGCACGCCGCACCATGCTGCCTGTTGACGGACGTGAGGGCCACCGCACGGACGCGAGCACCACCAACCCTCCTCTGACGCGTGCGAGAGCAGGCGCCCCGGCCGCCCCCGTCGCGCCATCTCTGATGGATGCGAGAGCAGGCCGCCACTCCTCCGACGAGAAGGCCGTGGCCCCCATCACGGCTACTCCTCTGCTGCCCCGCGTACGCCGCCGCTCTTCTTCTGACGGACGGGAGAGCAGGCCGCCGCCCCCGCCGCTTCCCCTCCGACGGATGCGATAGCAGGCCGCCATCTCCGCCACTCCTCTGCTGTCCCATGTACGCCACCGCCGAACAAACAGCACCGCCGCCTGCGCCGCCGACCGCCGCTTCTCATCGTCTGCAACGACGAATCTGCTGCTAATTAAGGTGATTGGTTCCTTGCTTCTTCTAACTACAACGTGCTGGCTTGCTTTTTCTAAGCGCCGGAATGCCGGATCGATGTTCTTGCTTGCCTTATCTCACTATTGAAGCTTTGTGTGGGATTACCAAGTTGTGAATTATCAGGATTCAGTTCCTGCGGGCACCATTTATTTATTGTGGTGAACACATAGGACAGATACACATCGTGTGTTGCAGAGTTTCAGCGTGCTTCTTCGTTTTGGGATATGGGGAGGATAGAACAGATACATGTATGTAAAGCTTCAGTATGGAATTCTGAAATAGCTAATTTTGCAGTTTGATGTGCTGACAATGGAAATTTCGATTGCCCCTATCTCCTCCGCAATGTGCAGAGATTGCTGTCGCACTCACCAAAGGGAAGATTGCTGAGTACTTCGCCTAAATCCAGTGCAAACGACCACCATGTTCGCCAAGAAGTGGACGAACGCCCAGGAGATTAAGATTGATGTAAGTATTGCAACCCCCACATGTGTTTCTTGCCTCGCCTTCTTCTTGAGCAAAGATATGTGTTTCAATTACTTCATGTCTGCTAAAAAAATTAGATCCTATCTAACAATGGGTTGTCTTTTTTCCCTTCGAAATTGATGAGCTGAGCAATAATGCTAATTAAGAAATAGTAGAAGTATATGTGTTTTTCAGTGTATACTAACACGATGAAAGCCTCAGAACCAAGAAGTGTATGCATTTTTTGGTTCCATGCACCATGCCTGAAGCATTAGTGTTCAGCAAATTATAGAAATATATTAGTGCACTTTATATTTCCTCATTGATAATGTTCTGTTGCAAGTAACTTGTCTTCAGGTGCACCTTGTTTTATTTTACCATGGAGTTGTTAAAATTATAATAAACTTCTAATTTGAGTTTATGTCAACAGGGTGGAAAATATTAATGCTATGCCACTATTGTGAAGCAATTGTGCCTCTCTTGCATAGGACAATTCGTTTTGTGTATATGAACGTCTTGGATGCAGTGCAGGTGTGTGTTCAGATCTTCATTTATAATTAATTATCCATCTCACAACTTCATGGCATGTTTGCTTGAAGATGTTTTGCATGTGTTATGTTTATTTCTTGTAGAAGTATTGTCTCCTGGATTTAGCATAATTTATTCGCAAACTCATTGTTTTCATGACTATCCAGAAACCAGATCGAGGCTATATTCAGTTCATGGACTGCTCCAACAACTATTATCTCTGGTGTGCTTCCTGATCTTGTTGCAAGGACAAATTTAGTCTTCTCCTTTGACTACTAATCCTTTTTCTTATATGTAGGCTTTGTATCATGTCCTTTTGATTAAGTCTGCAATTTCATCTTCTTGATTGTTATTTCCTTTTATGTTAATGTGAGCTTTATTTAATTCATCATATACCTAATAAGTTAGCAAGAAACTCATGTATCTGTAAGACTGAAACGAGTATTGTAATAACGGATCATTGTCACAACCCTCTTCTTGGTCTCGGCCTATTAAGAATGAGGCTAATTTCAAAGTTAGCCAGAAACTCATGTATCTCTATAGTTTGTTAAATCTTTGAATTTCCATGAGAGAAAGGAGCACACCTGGTTGAAACATTCTTCTACATTGAATAATATAACCGTAATTCAGATGCAAACCTGTCTGTTTGACCTTGGTTTTGTTGTTGATATGTTACGATTAAATGGACTTGTAATCATGCACATGTATGTACCTAGGTCAGGTATGTGGTATTAAAACCAATATACGATTGCGTAAAATTCCGATGGAGACTCAAAATATATTATATATAATATCATTGTAAAAGGTGTACAAGCTTCTATATGTTCTACCAAGCCCGGCGGCGGTTCTACAAGCTTCTGTATGTTTTATCTGTCTGTAAAGGAGTAGCATAACTTTTGCCATGGGTATGCATGTTTGCCGCACACTAAGTTGTAAGGGTGTTGATTCTGAAATTGCGGAAGCACCTCTAGAGCACAGAATGATGGTAAAGCTATATTTTCCCCTTTCATTTTGCAATATAGGAAAAAAAAGGTCGTATTGAAGTTTCACGGGTTACAAGTTCACTCTGATTGAAGTTGGTCTAATATCCTAGACGTGGCTGTTGTATCTGCGGTGCATGTATTAAATGTGCTTAGAGACACCTAATGGTCATACACTCATTCTTGTACATGGAAGTATGTGTAATGTATCTTGGGTTTCATGTGCAAGACGAAGTGTACTCACTACTAAGGATATCTAATTTGTGTCAGCAAATTACAAACTTTGTGGTATTTAAATAAAGAGCTATCTTGTTTGGTGACATGCACTCATGTGTTTATAATGTTTGACCAAGTTTACAATCATTTAATTTGGTTTATGTCATGTGTTTATAATGTTTGACCAAGTTTATAACGTTTACTATATGGACAAATTTGCGTCATGACATAAACCAAATTAAATGATTGTAATTCACTATCTATAATAATGAAAACGTGCGTTGCACGTGCACACTTACTAGTTTATACCAGGATACCAAAAAAATGTTATAGGCATATTGCTTAATACGAACTACACACTTAATAGCCACATATATATTGGCACTTTGTTTTTTAGGGAATACATTAGTGCGACTTGATCGTGTTGACCCCGGCAACCTTTTATCCTGGCTTCGCCCCTGCGACTATGGCAGCGGCCAGCACCCCTTCCAACCCGGCTCCTCGCAGGGTGGAGTGCAGGACGCAGCCCCATGTCTACCCGCGGCCATAGCCACTCGCACGGTGGAGATGGCGGCCAATTCCGGCAACGCGTGGCCTAGCGGCACAGCTGAGCCATCAACGGCAGTGGAGGCACAACGGAACGACAAGGCTTTCCTCTCGTGTTCTTCGTCACCTCCACATCATGATCTTTTGTTGGTCAATATGATTGATAACTAAATGATCGACATGAAAATTAGAGTTGGAATCCATTCTGACATAGTACCGTCTGCCAAATTATTTATGCAATATAACTAATTTACATACTATTCTTTTTATCGAAGATGGGCATTCTGATAATAATTTTGTAGTGTTTAGTTGTTTACACTAACGAAAACACAAGGCCATGCTTATGATTTTTTGCATACTTTAAACTTCTTATGGTTCGTTCGGTGCTCACCAGCCTATAAAAAGCTCAAGCTCAAGTCT
>NC_041389.1:521636852-521690339 GCF_002162155.2 Triticum dicoccoides
CCTTGTCGCACCCTTGAGATAATATCAAACTGACTAAGAAAAAGCGAGCAACTCCGGTGTTACAGAAGTCCATTCTGCTACAGAAGCCATTGAAGCCGTCTTATGATTGGAAGGTAATGTTCCGCCGGTGGCAGATATAGAACAATTTTCTTGAGTTGGCTGGAGGGTACCCGCAGTTGCACCATGGATGTCCTTTTGCTGATGATCGGGTTTCCTGATTAAATTGTTTTTTTTAAAGGACGCAGGAGAACTGCGCATTTCATTAAGAGGAACGGCGAAAGAAACGCCAACTGTACAGCAATGAGGAGGACCTCAAAAGAAGAAGAAGAAACAAAAAGAAGGAGAAGATAGAGCTACTCTCGCGACATCAAATGCCGGCACCCAGCCAGCGCCCAGGTAGTTTGTTCTTCAGCAAGGCGTCGAAGGACCAAGGCGGAAGGTAGTTCAACGCCCCTGAAGATGCGATCGTTCCATTCCCGCCATATTTCCCAGAGCAGCAACAACACCAAGGATCGTGCTTTCTTGGCGTTCGTCTGGGTGGCTGATAGCTCACAGAGCCAGTCCTGTAGAGAGGACTCCGTCCTCCAGGCCTCTGGCGAGAAATGAGGCAGGTTGAACTTGGTAGCTGCCAGGTTCCAGAGGGTGCAGGACCACGGGCATAGCTTCATGAGGTGCTCCGCTGTCTCGAGGTTACGCCTGCAAAGCGGGCAAAAATAGGAATTTGGCCACTGTCTTGCCAATAGCCTGTCGGCTGTCATGATCCTGTTCTGCGCACACAGCCATGCAAAAAATTTGTGCTTGGCCGGTGCCCATGCCTTCCAAATCGCCGACATCGGAGTGTAGGCCGTCGAGCCCATGAAGTGCAGCTTATAGGCCGAGGCCGCTGAGTAGCAGCCATTTGCGGAGAACCGCCAAAGGAAGGAGTCAACCACATCAGGTGCTAGGCGCGGCAAGGCAGCGATCCTAGCCCAAAGGGCGACGAAGGATGGGAGGGTATCAGCTGTGATGCGGCCTTGAAGATCACGAACCCATCTATTGCCACGGAAATTGTGATCACCGCGGAAATCATCTGCTGCGTCAACCAGACCATTGCCATCTGAAAGCTTACCGAGGAACGCTGTCATTCCATCAGTTGTGTCAGCTCCAGCTTCCGTTTCCATGTTATCTCCTTGGCCAGGCTGCTACCTTTTGCCTGATTGAGGCGTACGCGATTTGCTTGATCCGATCAATGCTCACACCACGCCTTTTTAATAGAAACGGCTAAAATGGTTTCTAGAAAAACTACAAAACCCCACTTTTCCTGTTCTGCTAAAACTAAGTTTTACTTATTTTGTCCCTAAGAAAACTATACTTTTGTTACGCTAACTAATTTCAGGTGTTTCTCTAAAAAAAACTATTTTCAGGTGGTTAGACCTTTAAATGAGTTTATGGCAAACAGAACTGGCAAAACTCGGTATCCAAACAACCCCAAGAAAGGTTTTATCCTCATCTCAGAAAATAAACTCCTAACCGTATACCGATACTACTCATCTAGCCTTCAAACCGGAGTATATATAAGAAAGATTCAATCTACCTCGAGAATATTGCTTACCTCCAAGATCGAACTTCACTGGCTGTGCCAATCCAACAGAGAGGGGAGCCGACCATGACAAGGTAAGATCCGTGGGCACCCTGATCCTGACGTAGAGGGAGGGGATCAGAGCTCGGTGGCGAAGAAAAGCCGTCGGCATCGTGGTGCACCACCCAGAGCGAGGGGAACAGAGCTTGGTGGCGAAGAGAAGCCGTCAGTGTCGTGGTGCACGAAGGAATCCACTTCTGGTCGATCTCCGCCCATCTGGGCGAGCACGGCTTGTTGCAGGGTCTCTGGTACGCAGAGCCCGATCCCACAGGCACACGCATAGAGCCCACCTCGCGCTGTATGGTGCGCCAGTTGCCGGGCATTGCCATGGAGTTAATTGCATAACACCACCACATTTCAGGCTTCATTTGCAGAAAACTACCTGGTCCCTAATTATGTGCAAAGGCCACCGCGTATCTGGTAAACTTTTTGCAGAAAGCACGGATCGCTTGATTTGTTGCATTTGATCACTTTCTGGCAAGTAGGTCCCGATTGTAAGGAGCTAATGTGGTAAAGAAATTGTTACACACCCTTGAATCAAAAAATAAAAAGCAACCAACCCCTCCCCCCTCGTGTGAAAAACTACCTCCTCCTGCCTAGCCATACTTGTCGGCGCAGGTCCTCATCAGGAGCGCCGACACCTGTTGCGCACGTCCGTCGCTAACCGGCTCTGGTGTGCCCAAGGCGGCCCAGGTGGTGTTAGCGAGCACGGACGCGGTGGCAGAGGCGTTGGGGGCCGCCGCGGAGACGGCGATGACACAGAGGCCGCGGAGGTCGGCGATGGAGCTGGCGGGTCCGCGACGAGGGCAGCCACGCGAAGGTTGTAGTAGATGGTGGCATTGCAGCCGGACTGCATCAGGGCGCGCACCGCGGTCCCGGTGGCACGACCTCCCTCCTCCCGCCAGCACGCGCCCCGACGAAGAGAAGGACCACCTGATGGCTCCGGTGAGGCGGCCGCCCCTCTCCCACACGAGCACACGCCCAGGCGAGGCATCCTCCCTCCTTCCGCGCGAGCATGCGCCTGGCTTTCGGCGAGGCGACGTCCCTCCTCCCCCGCGAGCACGCGCCCTGAGCTCCGATGAGCACGCGCCCCTGACCTCGCGCGCGAGCACGCCCTTCAACACGTTAGATTATATTTGCACCCCGAACGATATTTCCATTATTAAATCACAAATCACGTCCTTGCAAGCAAAAACTAAGTTCATCTGAGCTCGGGCACCAAAAGTAAATTCTTTAGCAGGGAACACACAAACGTGCTTGAAATATGTAGTTTTCCGCCCTCTCTATCTTGCAGATGCTCCTGGGCACTTATGCAGTATATGTGCACGTTTATTACCTATAATTTCAAACATAGAATACATTTAAATTTTGAGGCACTAATGTTTAATTACGAGACTTGGTTTGACTTACATCATCGTGCAAAAAACACATCGTCGTGTGTAAGGCATATCATCTCATGTAATGCACCTCATCTCGGCATTTGATAATAATGCATTATTTATGTGCACCAACTTAGTTTTTGCATGCAAGGACATGATTGATTTAATAATGGAAATATCGTCCAGGGTGCAATATAATCCGTGGGTACAACATGAAGCCAAATTAGTTACATAATAAAAAAGACCAATGAAATGAAAAGGTTGATAATCACTGTGAAAAAAGTACCTTGTGGTGTAATATTTGTATTTGCTCTTCTTGGTTTGGTATGACATGAATTGGCTATTTCTATCTGTGCATCTGTAGGCTGTATAGAACTTGCTGAGTTTTTGGTCTCTTCCAACGATCACCTTCGGGCTCTTGTTGTTAGGTTCTTTTTGATGGTCAACAATATCCATATCCATTGATGAAGCCATGTACCTAGGGTAGGGTCATGGACCTGTCCAAGACACTCTACCCAAGGGCATCTCTAGAAGAAATCACCTTTCAGTCGACCTGGAAAGATTCCACTCGACGGACTCGAAGATACTCGACCACCATGCCAAGCACTCGACCAACAGAAAACCTAAAGTCACTCTGCACGTAATGGTCTGTCATTAAGTAGCCTTTATGGTCTTCATAGCACTTTATGTGGGCGTTACCAGTAACCCCTGTCTTAATGTACTTTAAACCCCGCATAACTGAGGGCTGGAGGGGTCTGGCGAACTCTATATAAGCCACCCCCCTCCTCAGTGTGAAGAGTTCGCACCCCTGTAACTCATACGCATATAATCCAGTCGACCACCTCCGGGCTCCGAGACGTAGGGCTGTTACTTCCTCCGAGAAGGGCCTGAACTCGTAAAACTCTTGCGTATACAACTACTCCATAGCTAGGATCTTGCCTCTCCATTAGTACTCCCCTACACTACTGTCAGACTTAGAACCACGACAGTTGGCGCCCACCGTGGGGCAGATGTCTTAGCGACTTATTGGAGAAGTTGCAATTTTTCCGATCTCCATCATCATGGTTTCAGGCGGAGTTTTGGTCGAGGGCCGCGAGATCCGTCTCGGTGCGCTCACGTTCATCGCCGACGACTCTGCTTGGCTTCAGGAGGCTCTGCTCGACATCGACGCGCTCCCAGTCCGCGGAGCGACGCACTTTCGCGCGTTCGTCCGCGGCGTCCTCCTGCGGCAACCGTCGACCCAGTATCGGTCGGTCGTGGTGTCATCCTCCCTCCTGCTTCCCGCTGGCGCAAGCGCTCCGGTCGGTCGAGGCTTCAGCAGTGGGTGAGGCATGCGGTGGCCCGCCAGTCGGCCACCCCCAAGTCGCGGCAATCGAGCCCGATGAATCTCTCTACGGCCTGTTCGACCTGTCGACTGGCTCCGCAGAGACTACATCCGAGTGCGACAGCAGTGATCCAGCGGCGGAGGTTCTGATGGTCGATGGACCACGCGGTCCTCCCGGTTTTCCCGGCGCCGACGGAGGCGACCCGTCGCGTGCCCATGAGGAGTATCACCCCGAGCCCCTCACTTTGCTGCAAAGGGAAGAACTTCGCCGCCGGAACATGGATGCACTTCACACTCCTATCATTGGAGAAACCCCTGAGGCTCGTGCCTTAGAGGACGCGCGCTTGGCCAACTTGGATGAGCGCACTCGACTGGAGAACGTTCAGCGAGCACTCGACGAGCGTGCGCGGCAACGGGTTCCGGACTCCAGTCGACGTCAGCTCTTTCCACCACCGACTCAGGTATATCGAACTCCGATTCAGAATTTAGCAGCTACAGCCCGTATAGCAGAGTCAATTCAGCCTTCCCAGTCAGAGGCTGGCAGAGGCTTGATGCAGATCAGAGATTTGCTCCGGGCAGCAGGAGATCAAAATTCAGCTGTATCACAGTCGCAGAATAGGATTCACAGCAGATCCGTAGCTGCGAATACAGTCCAGTCGGCTCATAGCCCCAGATCGCCCCGAGGCGTGAGGGGCATGGAGACCGGCACGATCAGTACAAGAACCGTGAGCAATATGATCACCGATTCGATCGTGATGATCGGCGTCGAGTGCCCACCCCTCCCCCCAGGGGTGGATCGTACGCACCTCGACAACAGGATGATAGACGCCAGCACAGTGATGGGCGAAGGATTCCAGTCGACCCCAGGGAACCAGGCTTTGATGCGAGATCCATTGTCGTTCAAGGTCTGGTCGACCGGAACAGAGCTCACCGAGAGGGTCACGACAGAGATGTACCCACCATCAGCCGAGTGCATGTCTCAGGACCAGAGTGTTTCAGCAGAGCCATCAGGGCCGCGGTGATTCCCCCCAACTTCAGGTTGGCGACTGGAGTCAGTAAGTTCAATGGTGAGTCTAAGCCTGATACTTGGCTTGAAGACTACCGAGTGGCTGTCCAGATCGGCGGCAGAAATGATGAGGTGGCCATGAAACATCTGCCTCTTTTGTTGGAGGGATCGGCCAGAGTATGGTTGAATCAATTGACACCCAGGAGCATTTACACATGGGAAGATCTTTCCCGAGTGTTTGTCAGAACGTTTGAAGGAACATGCAAGCGACCAGCAGGACTGACAGAGCTGCAAACTTGTGTGCAGAAGTCGAATGAGACTTTGAGAGATTACATCCAGAGATGGATCACATTACATCACACAGTAGAGAATGTATCTGATCACCAGGCAGTCTGCGCCTTCAAGGAAGGCGTTAAGTACAAAGAGCTAAGCCTGAAATTCGATCGAACCGGAGACATGTCTCTGAGTCGAATGATGGAGATAGCCACCAAATATGCCAATGGTGAAGAAGAGGATCGGCTCCAGAGTGGCAAGCACAAGTCAGTCGCCCATGAAACCGGAGGTGGGAACTCCAGTCGGAAGCAAAAGCGGAAAGCCGAGCCAGCTGCTCCTGGAGAAGCCTTGGCCGTGACTTAAGGAAAGTTTAAAGGGAAGCCCAAAGGGCCTTGGAACCCTAAGAAGGTGAAAGACAAGGAGGGAAATGACGTGATGGATTTGCCATGCCACATCCACACGAAGAAAGATGAAGAGGGTAACTTCATTTACCCGAAACATATCACTCGACAATGTCGGCTCCTGATACAGCAATTCCAAGGGAAACAACCCAACGATAAGGAAAAGGAGTCGGACAAAGTTGAGGACAAGGGGGATAGTGATGAGGAACATCCTCAGGTCAATTCCACTCTGGTGATTTTTGCTGACGTTGAGAGCAAAAGTCGATTGAAAGTTATCAATCGAGAAGTGAATATGGTCGCTCCGGAGACTCCCAATTATCTGAAATGGTCTCAAACTGCCATCACGTTCGACCAATCCGATCACCCGACACACATAGCCACCCCTGGGAGGCAAGCTCTGGTGGTCGACCCAGTCGTCGAAGGCACTCAACTGACTAAAGTGTTGATGAATGGTGGCAGTAGCTTGAATATATTGTACGCAGAGACACTGAAAGGGATGGGCATTCCGATGTCCAGACTCAGTACCAGCAACATGAGTTTCTGTGGAGTCATTCCTGGCAAGAAGGCTGCGTCACTCGGCCAGATTGCTCTTGATGTGGTTTTTGGTGATTCTAAAAATTTCCGCAAGGAAAAGTTGACATTTGAGGTTGTGGATTTCCAGAGTGCCTACCACGCTATTTTGGGCAGGCCAGCTTATGCACGTTTTATGGCTCGACCATGTTACATGTACCTTAAATTGAAGATGCCTGGCCCCAAAGGTGTGATCACTGTTACTCGCAATCGGAAGAAGGCGGAAGAGTGATTTCAGAAAGGCTCAAAGATCACCGATGCTCAGATGGTAGCAGAAGAGTGGCAGGAACACCAGAGAAATGCAGACCCGAGTGATTTGTTGCGAGCTAAGAAGCCCGCTACGGAATCAGCATTTCAGTCGTCATGTGAGACAAAGCCAGTTCACATCCACCCGACCGACCCCAACGCTGCTCCGACAAATATCTCTACAACACTCGACCCCAAATAGGAAGAAGCACTCATCCAGTTCCTCCGTGAGAACTGGGACATCTTCGCATGGAAACCTTCTGACATGCCGGGTGTTCCCAGGGGGCTGGCTGAGCACCGCCTACGAGTCGACTCGAAAGCGAAACCTGTTAAAGAACATCTTCGACGGTCCACCGTCGAGAAAAGAAAGGCCATTGGCGAGGAGGTGGCTCGGCTCTTAGCAGCAGAGTTTATCCGAGAGATTTACCACTCCGAGTGGCTCGCCAATGTTGTTATGGTCCCCAAGAAGGACAAGTCACTTCGCATGTGCATTGACTTTAAACATATCAACCGGGCCTGCCCGAAAGATCATTTTCCTCTCCCCTGCATCGACCAAATAGTCGACTCGACTGCAGGATGTGAGTGACTGTCTTTCTTAGACGCCTATTCCGGGTACCATCAGATCCATCTGTATGGACCCAATGAGATCAAAACAGCTTTCATCACCCCATTCCGGTGCTTCTGTTATGTCACCATGCCATTCGGCCTCAAGAATGCCGGAGCCACGTTCATGAGGATGATTCAGAAGTGTTTGCTCACTCAAATCAGTCGGAATGTGGAAGCGTACATGGATGATATTGTGGTCAAGTCGCGAAAAGGTTCCAACCTGCTGACTGACCTTGCTGAAACATTTGCCAACCTCAGGAGGTATGATCTCAAGCTTAATCCATCGAAGTGCACATTCAAAGTTCCTGGCAGAAAATTACTCAGTTTTCTCGTTTCCGAACGAGGAGTCGACGCAAATCCATAAAAAGTGGGCACTATACTCCGAACGAAAAGACCTATGCGTGTGCACGATGTTCAGAAGCTTACTGGTTGCTTGGCCGCTTTAAGTCGATTCATATCTTGTCTCGGTGAAAAGGCATTGCCTCTTTACCGACTGATGAAAAAGTCAGACAAGTTCGAGTGGACTCCTGAAGCTGATGCAGCGTTTGCAGAGCTAAAAGCCCTGCTTTCCACCCAGACGGTGCTTGCTGCCCCGATCAGCAAAGAGCCTTTGCTGCTTTACATTGCAGCCACAGGACAAGTCGTCAGTACAGTACTTAAGGTCGAGCGGGAAGAAGAAGGAAAAGCCTTTAAAGTTCAGCGCCCAGTATATTACATTTCTGAAGTTCTGACCCCATCAAAGCAAAGATACCCTCATTATCAGAAGCTTGTATATGGGATTTATATGACCACGAAGAAAGTTGCTCATTATTTCTCTGACCATACCATTACAGTCGTCAGCGACGCCCCATTGTCAGAGATTCTGCACAACAGAGATGCAACTGGTCGAGTGGCAAAATGGGCGATTGAGCTCCTTCCCCTGGATATCAGATTTGAGGCAAAGAAAGCTATCAAGTCCAAAGCAATAGCTGATTTCATCGCCGAGTGGACCGAACAGCAACTACCGACTAAAGTTCACTCGGAGCACTAGACCATGTTCTTTGATGGCTCTAAGATGCTGAATGGTTCCGGTGCTGGGGTAGTGTTGGTTTCCCCCCGAGGAGATAAGCTCAGATATGTACTCCAGATTCACTTTGATTCCTCCAACAACGAAGCAGAATACGGAGCACTTCTGTATGGGTTGCGTATGGCCATTTCACTCGGCGTCCGTCGCCTCATGGTCTACGGCGACTCGGATTTGGTGGTTAATCAAGTGATGAAGGAGTGGGACGTCAGAAGCCCAGCCATGACTGGTTACTGCAACGCAGTAAGAAAGCTGGAGAAGAAATTCGAGGGGTTAGAGCTTCATCATATACCCCGAATGAAAAATCAAGCAGCTGATGATTTGGCAAAGATAGGTTCCAAGAGAGAAACCATTCCCAGTGGTGTGTTGTTAGAACATATCCACGCCCCGTCAGTTCAAGAGGATCCTTTCACCGAAGAAGCCCCGCAGCCAAAAAGTGCCACGAATCTGACTGAAGTCGAGGTCCCAGCCGTGGTCGACCTGATCATGGAAGTTTTGGTTATCACTCCCGACTGGACAGTGCCTTACATCACATATATCCTAAGGAAAGAGCTCCCACAGAATGAAGAAGAGGCTCGACAGATCGTCTGTCGATCCAAAGCCTTTACTTTGATGAAGGGACAATTGTACAGAGAAAGTGCGACTGGAGCCAGTCAGAAATGCATAACGCCGGAAGAGGGTCGGATAATTCTTAACGACATCCACTCGGGGACCTGTGGCCATCATGCGTCCTCTCGGACTATTGTGGCTAAAGCATACCGAGCAGGTTTTTACTGGCCCAGAGCAAATGAAATGGCAAAAGAGATAGTCGACAAGTGTGAAGGATGTCAGTTCTACTCCAATATGTCGCACAAGCCCGCCTCAGCCTTGAAGACCATTCCAATCGTCTGGCCCTTTGTTATTTGGGGATTAGATATGGTTGGGCCATTGAGAACTGGTAGGAGCGGCTTCACCCATGTACTAGTGGCAGTCGACAAGTTCACCAAGTGGATCGAAGCCAAGCCCATTAAAAATCTCGATGCCGGCACTACCATCAGCTTCATCAGAGAATTGATATTCAGATATGGAGTTCCACATAGCATCATCATTGATAATGGGTCGAACTTCAATTCCGACCAATTCAAAGCCTTCTGCGCTTCTCAAGGCACACGAGTCTACTATGCTTCAGTCGCCCACCCCCAGTCGAATGGACAAGCAGAAAGAGCAAACGGCCTAATTCTCAAAGGACTGAAACCCCGGCTGATGCGTGATCTCAAGCACGCAACAAGCGCGTGGGTTGACGAATTTCCATCAGTTCTTTGGGGATTGAGGACTACTCCAAATCGGTCGACTGGGAGAACTCCATTCTTTCTGGTCTATGGAGCTGAAGCGGTTCTGCCAAGTGATCTGCTTCACAATGCACCATGAGTCGAGCTCTACTCTGAAGTTGAGGCAGAGCAAGCCCGGCAGGACGCAGTCGACCTTCTGGAAGAAGAAAGAGAGATGGCCATGATCCGATCGACCATCTATCAGCAAGACTTGCGTCGATTCTATGCCAGAAATGTGAAGAGTCGGGCCTTCCAAGAAGGAAACTTGGTCCTCCGAGTGGACCAACAGAAGCCGCACAAACTTGCCCCTACTTGGGAAGGTCCCTTCATCGTCACAAAAGTTCTCCACAATGGAGCATACCGTCTTTACAATGTCGGCCGCCAGGTTGATGAGAGCTTGGAATGCGGACCTGCTCCGCCCCTTTTACACTTAAGTATTCACTCGGATGAGTTGTAATAAAATTACTCCTGTAGTTTGCTTATCAAAGACAAAAGTTTTATAATTTTCTCATTGATTGTTGTTGCTTTTGTTCATAAGAGAAATCCCCCAGTGGGTGGCTTAGCCGCGAATCCATTTCGCTTAAGTTTGTAATTTTTTTCCTACCGAGTGACGAGCAGGCCTCTCACTCGAAGGCTTAGCTGTGAATCCGTTTCGCCTAATTACTTGAAAATCCTACCGAATGGAGAGCAAACCTCACACTCGGGGGCTTAGCTGCGAATCCGTTTCGCCTAAGTATTTGAAAATCCTACCGAGTGATGAGCAAGTCTCTCACTCGGGGGCTTAGCTGCAGTCCAGTACTCGCCTAATTATTGAAAATCCTACCGAGTGACGAGCAAGTCTCTCACTCGGAGGCTTAGCTACAGTCCAATACTCGCCTAAGTATTTGAAAATCCTACCGAGTGACGAGCAAGTCTCTCACTCAGAGGCTTAGCTGCAGTCCAGTACTCGCCTAAGTATTTGAAAATCCTACCGAGTGGAGAGCAAACCTCCCACTCGGAGGCTTAGCTGCAGTCCAGTACTCGCCTAAGTATTTAATCCATTCCAATCCACAAGGACGACGAGGTGCTGGTCGACTGCCACCCTCTCCTTCGGAGCTACACCACAAATACGAAAATCCTACTGAGTGGAGAGCAATCCTCCCACTTGGTGGCTTAGCTGTGGTCCAGTACTCGCCTAAGTATTTAAAAATTCTACCGATTGGAGAGCAAACCTCCCACTCGGGGGCTTAGCTACGGTCCAGTACTCGCCTAAGTATTTAAAAATCCTACCGATTGGAGAGCAATCCTCCCACTCGGGGGCTTAGCTGTAGTCCAGTGCTCGCCTAAGTATTTGAAAATCCTACCGAGCGGAGAGCAATCCTCCCACTCGGGGGCTTAGCTGCAGTCCGGTACTCGCCTAAGTATTTGAAAATCCTACCGAGCGGAGAGTAATCCTCCCACTCGGGGGCTTAGCTGCAGTCCAGGACTCGCCTAAGTATGAAATTCATTACGCTCTGCAAGGACGACGAGGTGCAGGTCGACTGCAACCTTCTCCTTTGGAGCTACGACACAAATACAATGTGCGCTCTGCAAGGACGACGAGGTGCAGGTCGACTGCTACCTTCTCCTTTGAAGCTACGTCACAAATACAATGTGCGCTCTGCAAGGACGACGAGGTGCGGGTCGACTGCTACCTTCTCCTTCGGAGCTCTGGCACAAATACAATGTGCGATCTGCAAGGACGACGAGGTGCAGGTCGTCTGCTACCTACTCCTTCAGAACTCCGGCACAAACACAATGTGCGCTCCGTCCCGATCCACAAGGACGCGGGCCGACTGCAATCTGTGCTCCATTCCTACCTGCAAGAGTGCATCACAAGCACTAAAATATATTTCGAGTGAAGAACAATGTTCGCTCGAATACAAATGCAAATATATTCAACGACAAAGCCAAGTTCGGATAGCATCCTACGGATCCAGAAGTGCTCAGGCATCAAGCCTGTTAAAGTTTATCGGTTACAAAAACCACTCGACATTCCGAGGAAAATTTAAGGCATCAAGCATAGAAGTTTTTTACTCCTCCAGTGGAGGACTGGAAGGAGCGACGAACTGGTCTAGGTCGATTCCATCTGCAATCCGAGTGCCAGCGGCAATGAAGGTCTCCATGAAAGATTGGAAGTCATGCTTCTTGGTATTGGCCACTCTAAGTGACGCCAGCTTGTCCTCTCCCGCATCCTTGCAGTGGATGCGGACCAGAGACAGAGCAACATCAGCACCACACCTGGCAGAGGACTTCTTCCATTCTTGCACTCAACCTGGAACTTCATTCAGTCGAGTCATCAGAGACTCGAGGTCATTTTGAAGCGTCTCCCTCGGCCAGAGTGTCGTGTCGATCCACGACGCCGCAACTTTCAGTCGAGCCAGATAGTCGACCACACTAGCGACACGAGACTCCAGTCGGAGCATGTTCATGGCAGTTTCGTCCTTCATAGGAGAGTTGATGGGATCCAAACCTGTCTCCACTCGACTGGTCTCCTCTTCAAAGTTTTGGCAGAATTCTGTATACACAAGTCAAAGATAAACCAACAGTTCTACAACGAGTCGACAGTAACAAGTCAGTCGGGTGGGAGAGATTACCTTCAAGCATGATGAACAGCTTCTTGGCGAGCCCTCCCAGATAAGCCTCCAGATCATTCTTCTTCCCCACCAGCTCACTAGCCTTGTCACTCAGAGCAATCTTGTCATTCTTCAGTCGGCTGACTTCCTTGTTGGCCGCGTCGAGAGCAACTTTCAGGTTGGCATTCTCTTCTTCAAGTTTACCGACTGAAGTCAACTTCTCTTCCGCAAGTTTCGTTTTGTCCAGAGCCACCTTCTGCGCCTCGGCAAGTTCCTGGTCCTTCTTCTTCAGAGCCTCCTTCGTTTTATCTGCAAAATGATAATGAGATCAGAATCAAGAATGGGCAGAAAGATAAGAACAGTCGTCAAGTTCTCACCAACCGTACCTTTTGCTTCGTCCTTCGCCTTCTGGAAGTTCTCCTGAACAAGCTTCAAGTCAAGGTCGAGCTGGATATGTTTGTTTTCCAATTCAGTATAGCGAGCCACAAGCTCGCAAGATTTCTGCGAAAGAGTCAGCCGATAGATATCAAAGAGAGGTTACTTCCGAGTAACTAAGAGAAAAACCGTAGCATTTCTAAGACTACAGTCAAATCAAAATATTCAACAGTAGCCTCGGGGAGTACACCCAGTGGGTGCACTCAGTGTGCCCCCACTAGTTTTATCGACTCGATCCGATCAGTCGACTGAAAGGAACAAAGAGATCTCATCATGATCCACACACAAAAAAAACAGGATCCTCAGACTACAGTCGACTGCCAGCAGTCCACCGTAGTCTCGGGGACTACACCCAGTGGGTGCACTCAGCGTGCCCCCACCGGTTTCAAGATTCCGTTCGACATGGTCCGGCCAGACAGACTGCTGAAGTTGGAATGAGGAAATTCAAAATACAAACACTACGGTCGACTGCCAGCAGTCGACCATAGTCTCGGGGACTACACCCAGTGGGTGCACTCAGCGTGCCCCCACCAGTTCAAAAAGTTCAAAAAAAATCAATCGACGCACCCAGTGGGTGTACAGATTCAAAGATCTTCGGAAAGGAAATCTTCAGATAGCATATCCTAACAGAACAAGCGGTGACCAACGAACCTGGACATTGCTCTGGAGGGCTGAGCTAACATCATAAGCCGCTTGGCTGGCTTCCCGGATCGCCTTTACCTGCTCCATCATGATCGCCGCCTGGCGTATAGCCTCCTTAGCAACACCCACTTGGTCCTCTGGGACGTGGTGCGTGGCGAAAAGGGAGGGTGGATCAGCAGTCGACGATGAAGGCCGGGCGCTCGTCAGCGGCACAGCGAAGTACACAGAAAGCCGAGTGACTTCACTACCTTCTTGAACCGATGCCTGCAGTCCGAATGGCCTTGCCAGCCGGCACCTTCTTGTTCTTCCTCCCCCTCAGTGGCACCTCGTCGTCATCATCAGGGAGATCAATAGCGTGAGGAGGAGCTGCAGGATAAATCCAGAGTTAGAAACGAAAATCCAATCGACCAGGAGTGAAACTACAGAGAGTGTACCAGGATTGGAGGTGACAGCATCTTCCATCTCTTGGTCTTCATTCTTAGTGGAGGTCTCGGAGGTAGCAGCATTGCAAATTTCAGAAAATAGTCGGTTAACCAATGAGTCGACCAAGAGTCTACCCATGCTAAACGAAGAAACACGAGTTCTGCTGTTACCCGGAAATCATGGGAATGGCCATCTTCATCTTAGGCAGGGTCTTCGACGGCTTCAACGACGCCGCTCGGGGATGCTTCGGAGCTTTTTCAGTCGGAGCAGGGGAGGACGTCCGAGGGCGCTTCGTCGACTGTCCCACAGGCATAGTTGCTTTGCCACGCTCGTTCGAGGGTCGTGGGTGAGCTTGGATCGCCTTTCCGTGCGAGAAGGGTCGACTTCCTCCTCTTCCTCCTCCTGTTCCTCCTCCTGTCCACCAGAGCCATCGTCATCCTCGTCACCCTCATCGTCAGAGTGCCACTCCTCCTGGCTTTCGCCCGCGCTCGCTTCCTCCTCCTCGACCTGTTCTTGCGCCCCGTTGGGCATTGAGTACATCTCAGTAGTGACCTGGAAGACAATGAACAAAGCAAAAGTCAGTCGACTGAATTCTAACAAAACGGAATGAAGGAAGTAGGATCACAGTCGGAGAAACAGAATTGGACCTTGTCTGACTCGTATGATTGGTCGAGTGGAGGAATCCTCCTGGCTCCTCGGGGGTTGTCTTTATTCCCTGTGATGGCAGTCATCCACCTCTCCATCGTGGCATCCTCGACCTCCTCCGGGTGGACCCGAGTGGTGTCTTCAGTGCCAGAATACATCCACATCGGATGGTCTCGGTATTGAAGAGGCTGGATGCATCGTCGAAGGAAGACCTCCAGGATATCCATGCCGGTCACCCCGTCACGGATAAGCTGAACTACACGCTCGACCAACACTTTAACCTGCGCTTTCTCTTCCGGGATCACCTTCAAAGAAGAAGGCTTCCCCACTCGGTCCATAGAAAAAGGAGGAGTCCAGTCGACTGCCCTGGCGTCGGCTGGTCTTTGCAGTAAAACTAGGTCGACTGCCATCCACGAACTGAGTCGGAAGGACCATGGCCGGAAAGGAACTTTTTCCCCTCATCTGAACTCCAAGGCCCCCGCACATCTAAATCACTTGGGTTCTCTCATCACTCGGATTGGCCTTTTTCACCGTCTGTGAGCGACATGTGAAAATGTGCTTGAAAAGACCCCAATGAGGCCGACAACCCAGGAAGTTCTCGCACAACGACACGAAAGCAGCAAGATACATGATAGAGTTGGGTGTGAAACGGTGGAGTTGTGCCCCAAAGAAGTTCAGAAATCCCCTAAAAAAAGGATGAGGAGGCAAAGAAAATCCGCGGTCAACGTGGGTGGCCAAGAGGACACACTCACCCTCCTGAGGCTGCGGCTCCCACTCGTTTCCTGGGAGCCTCGCTGATCCATGGGGGATCAATTCCTCATTGGCCAGGTCGTCAAGGTCTTTCTGACGGATCGTCGTGCAGATCCAGTCGCCCTGGATCCAGCCCCGCGGCAGGCCGGTCCTTGACGAAGATCCGCCCCGACTGGTCGCCCTTCCCTTCGCCTTCGTCGTCGCCTTCTTCGCCCGCTCCAAAGCCGCCGTTTTCTCCTTCACCATCGTCGTCGGTGAAGCATGCACGAAGCAGCGGCGCTAGGGTGGAAGTGAGCGCGGCGGATGAATCTGGAGAAGAGGGAAGGAAATGAGGATGCACTGTTCAAAAAACCCCCGTCCGGCGCATCATATGAGGTCGCTTCCGAGTGATTGACCTGTAGGCCCGGGCAATCCTGTCAAATCCCGCAACAGTCGCACGCGCGATACGTGGCGAAAAAGGTGGCACATAAATCGAGGCGTCCCTGCCTTATCCCGTCCGATTGCTGCGGCCTCCTCCGCCCCGCACGCTTCCCAAAAATGCGGATCCCGCTAAATCCGCAACAACTCGTCAGACAGAAGATCTCCTCCGCTCTTTCGTTCGGAGTTCTCCAAGTACAGAAAGTTCACTCGACAAAAACAAAGAATGGATCAAGGCGACTGAAAAGGAAGTTGGTGCCGTCACCTAAGTTCGCTAATCCAGAACAGGACATATTCATAGCACGAAAGATGAATCGGAGGAGTTCTCAATTCCTTTTCCACTCAAACCTCGATCCATTCGGGGGCTAATGATGAAGCCATGTACCTAGGGTAGGGTCATGGACCTGTCCAAGACACCCTACCGAAGGACATCTCTAGAAGAAATCACCTTTCAGTCGACCTGGAAAGGTTCCACTCGACGGACTCGAAGATACTCGACCACCATGCCAAGCACTCGACCAACATGAAACCTAAAGTCACTCTGCACGTAACGGTCAGTCATTAAGTAGCCTTTATGGTCTTCATAGCACTTTATGTGGGCGTTACCAGTAACCCCCTGTCTTAATGTACTTTAAACTCTGCATAACTGAGGGCTGGAGGGGTCTGACGAACTCTATATAAGCCACCCCCCTCCTCAGGGTAAAGGGTTCGCACCCCTGTAACTCATACGCATATAATCCAGTTGACCGCCTCCGGGCTCTTGAGACGTAGGGCTGTTACTTCCTCCGAGAAGGGCCTGAAGTCGTAAAACTCTTGCGTATACAACTACTCCATAGCTAGGATCTTGCCTCTCCATTAGTACTCCCCTACACTACTGTCAGACTTAGAACCACGACATCCATCACTGACACATTCTACAAAGGTGAAATATATATACAAATATGATTTACATATAGTATTTTATATTCTTTTTTCCCGGAGAATAATATCATATATTCATATGCAACAAAAGGTTAAAAAGACAGAAATCTAAGAAATTTGATAGTCCTGACAGACAATCTAAATACCTCGGTTCTTATGCTATAATATACGCCAATATATATTAAAAAAATTATAGAGCCGCGCGACAAAAACCAATATTATAGCGGTGAACACTCTCGGTGTCACTTTCTCCTTACCGCTCACCCCTTTCCCCTACAGCTAGCTAGCCACCTGTAACGCCTTCAGGTTCTGGTTCAGATAACTGAACCTAAAGCAAACAGACAAGTGCACTATTGTGCAGTGGCAGAGAGCTGTTGGGGCGCGTGTGTGAGTGGCCCGTGTAGCCGTGTGGCTTGTCCTTACCTAAGCGTCGGTGCAACTATGTGGGGGCATGATGAGTGAAGTTGAGATCGATCGATCCCCTTCCCTAAAAAAAAGTTGAGATCGATCCCCTCTCGCTTTTCCTCTCGTCCTCACCTACTCCTTCTACATATCACCTCAACCCCCACTCTCAAACCCTACCGCCTCCGAGCAGTACACCACCAAGCTCCCTGTCCAGCCGTGCGTCATGGGCACGCTTCCGCACATCGTGCGAGGCACCCATCCCGGCCAACTTCCCACCCGCACCTCCGAACCATCCCTACCGCCTAACTGCATCGTCGCGAGCCTCACAGACCGATTTTTTTGTCACAAGCTCCTTGAGTATCCGAACTTCATGAAATTTTGCATGAACATCACACATTTAAACATCTTGCCTCACAAAAAAATGATTTTTTATATTTTCTTTTTTCTACTTTTTCGGAGGTACTGTTCATGCCCGGGCTCATCTGAGACTGGGTATCAAAATGCCGCATCCGAGAAAAGCAATATAGAGCCGGCAACATATCACCACATTGTAAAACAAGTGAATACGCTTCTGGAGCATGGCATGGCCAGTCTTAACTCACTACACTTAAATATAATAATTATAACTACTTTTCTTTACCTGGATGTGGTCACGTATTCTATAATATTTATTACTTTAGGTATTCCTTCCAATTAACATCAGAAAATGCCACTGGTATCTATCGGTCATTAATGCGAAGAACCGAGAGATACACTACTAGACTCGCTTGGCGTTGGAATGAGCCAAAGTTTGTCCATGCTCACAGATTTTCAATTACGTTTCACATTGTTCTGTTGTTGAGATATATTCCATAAAAAGCACTCATCTAAAATATCCAAGTCCATGCTACCATTTTGTCGAGTAATCATTTCACATCATATTTCGTATTCCGTGGCAACACACAAGCATTCAACTAGTGTTTCGTAATAGTAACTCGTAAGAGTTTGTTCCATGCAAAAAAGCTCATAATATTCTGTCCGTATATAGTAGCACCTCTCTTCTGTCATAATACCACGAGGTTTGCTACATTACGGAATTTTCTTCTATTTATGGACTAGGTTTACAGTATTACGTGGGCGGATTAGAGTAAATTTAGTAGCTTGTTAGAGGTTTTGAAAATGGCACCTTGGATTTATTTAAGCTCAATTTTCTCTAGTTATTCTCATCCCTAAGGCCGCGTTCGGTTGGCATGGATTTGAAGGGGTTTAGCAGGGATTGAAATGCATACAAGCCAAATCCCCCCAAATCCCCTCCAATCCCCTTGAGACAGGGTGTAACCGAACAAAGCCTAACGGGACTTATGCCAAAGATATGAATAAAGTTTAGCAATTGTGTCGTGAAGACTTTGACCCAAACCATGGCTAACATGTTCTCTCCCATTAGCATAGACTTATCTCTCCTACTCAATCTGCCTTTTATTAGGGATAGATTTATCCTGGAGAGTGTTGTCATGGCCCATGAGGTTAAACATGCGATAAATAATAAGACTAGTTCCAAGGAGCATATTTTAAAACATGATTAAAAGAAGCCCATGACAAAGTGAAATGGGTTTTCCTTTTAGGAAATGCTTTCTTGGAGAAGTTTTGGTGAGGAGTTGATTGGTTTGATACTGATGAACGTATCTTAGTGGGGGTAAAGGTCTCAAATAGGGTAACCCACTTTCTCCTATCACGTTTAACCTTGCGGGTGACTTATTTCTGTTCCAAAATGTTGCACAAAGCTACCAGCCATGGTTTAGTTTTTGGGCTTTTACCCAATGTCATTCCTGGTGGTGTGTAGTTTGCAGTATGTTGATGACACTTTGCTATTTACTAATAATTCCTTAGAGAAGGCTAGAAATTTTAAATGGATCTTCTCCAGATTTAGGAGTTTATCTCGTACGAAAAATAAGTTTCATAAGAGTGCCTTTTAACTATCCATCCTAGTGAGGTGCCCAAATCTTGTGTTGTAAAATTGGTTCATTTTCCCTCTAGTATTTTGGAGTGCCTTTGAACTTTGATAAACCAAGGAGAGGTGACTTACACCCTATCATTTTTAGGATCATTAAGATCATTCAGGTTGGATGGGTAAGGCTTTGTCTTTTAGGGGTAACTTATTTTATTACATTTCTGTATTACTAACAATCTTGCTTATTTTAGGAGTATATGATTAAATCTCTCAAATGGGTAATTAATGTCATTAACTCTCAAATGGCACACTTCTTCTGGGGAATATGGGTGATTCTCACATGTACCATTTGGCCTATGGGGTTTTGGTTTCTAGGAAGAAGAAATTTGGAGGTCTAGGTGTCTCTAATCTAGGGATTTTGACATGGCTTTACTTGCCTCTCGGATTAGAGATACTTTGAGAGTGGGGATAAATATTGGAAAAGGATTTTGGATTTTAGATATAATACTGCTAGTCCTACCTTTTTGTTGTCGAAACCTTGGAAATGGTTCTCCTCTTTGGAAGAGTGTTACTTGGGTTGCCAATGCTTCTAAGACCTTTTACAGATATAATATGGGTGATGGCAAAAACATTAGTTCTAGCATGATCTTTGGGTTGGGGATTGTTCCCCCAACACCAATTTTTTGGGACATGTTTATCATTTGCAACCTTATATTTTGTCCCAGGTTTGGATGGGGTCAATATGAAGCTTACTTTGGGTAGGTGTGTGAATAAGTGGGCATATCCTTACTGTGTCAATTGGTTGGTTTTGTTAGTTATGTTCCCTTATATGAGGGTAATGATTCTCCTATTTCGATGCTATAATTTTCTAGGTAATACACTGTCAAATTGTTTGTGAGACCATTAATTTTGGTGGCTTAATTTCACCTTTGAGTGATTGGTTTTGGAAAATCCTATGTCCACAGTGAATTCATGTGTTCCTTTGGCTATTAGTTAATAATAGGATACAAACCAAAGATAATATATCAAAATAAATACATGTAGATGATCCCACCTATTGTTATGTAATGAAGTGGAAATTATCCAACATATTTCCTTTAACTTTAGTGGCGAAAATTGGACTTTTATATATAATTTCTTTGGAATTGATGCTCCTCTGTATTTTTGAGCTTGTCTCTTTCTAGCGCGATCATAAAACAAGAGCTATTCTAAACATGGTGTGTATATACTACATAAGAGTGTAAGTCCATCGGCAGAAGCGCTTCAGATCTTGTCAAGGAGACATTTTCGCTTGGGGAATTAATCAGACTATTGCAAGCAGATTTATTTTTAGTAGTTTCCCTGATCAAACTAGAGGTTACCAAGGAACAAAGATCTATTAGATCGTGTCCTTAGACACCGTGATGCCTTTTAACCAACTTTAGTAGAGGGGCGTACTATTTCAAGTGAGCTGATAATGGAATTTTTCTTTGATAAATAGGAAACTTAAGATCAAGATGCTGAGAGAGATATGGATTTTTGGCTCAACTCAAATTGTGGGTTGTGAATCCACCATGTGCGTGTTCAGTTCCTGTCGTTCGCCCATCGGTGTGGTACACATATCTGTAATGTCAATCAAGTAAGAAAATGCATTCCCACTGTATGAGGAAAAGGTCCGGATTCTCTTTCAGATAGGCCCTAAAAGGAGAAGAAAGGCTACTTCCTTATATGGAGTTTATGGAACTTGCGCAATTGATACATCACAAACATATATATGTAATTTTTGTTATGATTATGCTACTTTTATACCATTATTACGTCATTTTGACGCATTTTTTATAATTTTATCGGACTAACCTATAATTCTAGCGGCAGTGGTGGCTGATGTTTTTTTCCTTATTTTTTGACTTTGGGTAAAAAATATTTTCAGGGAGCAAATAAAATAAAATAAAAATATGTCGCGAAGATTGAAGACTAGAGGGCCCCCTCGGCCACCTCTCGATTTTTGTGTCTTTATATACTTCTAAAAATCCTAAAAATTATTATCGAGGAACATTGCCACCACCACACGTTATGAATTAATCCAACCTCGAGGCCTTTTTCAGTACTGTGACAGAGGGGAAATTCGCCGTCGGAGCTATCTTCATTAACCTTGCTGCTTTGATGATCACATGTGAGTAGTCCTCCTTAGTATGGATCCATAATAGTAGTTATGTGGCCAAAGAGGATTTGTGGCACGCATGGGAGGAGGCTCTGACCCTATTTTTCTTTCGGCTTTCTATTTCCATATTTTCATATCTTTGGATCGGAAAGTCCAAATTATTTTTCATTTTCATATTCGTATTTCTTGTGATGAAGGCCTTTCAAATAATACCCATTTTGAATATCTTTAGATGATTTTGAAAAACTTTGTTAAGCTTGAACTGTTGAAGCTTGATACAATGAATGAAAAAATAGCAGGTTTTAGAAACTAAGCTTAAAATGTGGCGTGCCCTCATGCGTAACTGAATGACTTTGTGGATCATGAGGCAATCATGCGTCCGAGCATGGTTGGTGCGGGGCGTGCGCTCACACATGCATGCCCCTGCGAATTTCCTGCTACATGGCTTGCTCTCTCCCTTGTTCTTCAATACAAATATCACATGAGCTATCCGATGTGATTTTGATCCATCTGATGTAATTTTCAATGTGTTTCTTGCGGTGTAACGAACTAACGAATTATGCCACTTTATGATCAAATTATATATGAATTTATATTTGTTGTTTTGGTGTCCATTGCTACATGATTTATAAACACATATACTCTTGGATCTACCACTGTCCATGATTAAATAAACGATCTTCGAGAGGGTGTAGAATGATCGAGATGAACCCTGAACACAAAGTTTAGGGAGTGATTGTTGCAATAAACTTAGCCGATTCAGGTTGATGCCATTTTTTTCGAAAAGGGAGGACTCCCCGGCCTCTGCATCAGAACGATGCATACGGCCACATTTATTAAATAGTAAATAAGGTTCAACAAGGTCTTAACGTCTGCAAACATAAGCAACGGCGAGCTCACACAGAGCCTCAACGGCAAAACAAAAAGCCCAAAAGCCACAACCAGCTGGCAAAATAAAAGATATGTAAACTAATTACCTATCCTATTACATGACCGCCATCCAAACCGGTTGAAGATATCCCGCGCGACCATCTCCCACCGGACAGATCCAGTAACCAAACGCTCCCTGGCCTCCGTCGGAGTGAGTAAGGACCATATACGGATCAGTGCAGTAGCCTGGAATAAAACCTGCAAAAAATGAATAGTTGTTGTTCTATTAAAAGCCAAATCATTTCTCCAATTCCAAACTGCCCATAACAACGCACATACTCCTACACGAATGTGTCTAGCTGTTTCAGACTCTATCCCAGCAAGCCACGCCCCAAATAACATGTTGACCAAAGTCCGAGGAGTAATGTTAAAGGCAATTTGCACGGAGCGCCACAGCCCTCGTGCCAACGGACAGTCAAAAAATAGATGCTTGATAGTCTCATCCCGATCACAGAAACTACACCTAGTAGAACCTGTCCAGTTGCGCTTAACTAGATTGTCCTTTGTTAAAATTACTTGTTTATGCACAAACCACATAAACACTTTAATCTTCAAAGGGACCTTAACTTTCCAAACCTCTTTGGAACTAGGAATCACAGTAGAGTTAATGATATCGATATACATCGATTTTGACTGTGAACTCCCCAGATCTAGTAAGCTTCCAACATAACTGATCAGGCTGAGGAGTTAACTGAACCTCCATCAGTCTACGGACTAAGTGAAGCCATGCTTCCCATCGATCACCCACAAGCACCCTCCTGAACTGAATGTTGAGTGGAATAGACTACATAACAGTGGCAACAAGAGCCTCACGACGTTGAACAATACGATATAGGGACGGATACTGGGTCGCCAATGGCGTGTCGCCAAGCCACGTATCCTCCCAGAATCGCGTGTTATTACCATTACCGACAATACACCTCGTTCTGTTAAAGAAAGCAACTTTGATTCTCATGAGCCCCTTCCAGAACGGCGAATCCGTTAGTCTCAGAGTGACCCGGGATAGGGTCTTGGACTGCAAATATTTACTACTTAAAATCTGCGCCCACGTTGCCTCCGTCTCAGAAGACAACTTAAACAGCCACTTACTGAGAAGGCATCTGTTCTTGACATCAAGATTTTCAATACCAAGGCCCACCTGGTCCTTTGGTCGACAGATAATATCCCATTTGGTCAGTCTGTACTTCCTCTTAAGCTCATGACTCTGCCAAAAGAATCGAGATCGATAGAAGTCCAGCCTTTTCCTAACCCCGACTGGGACCTCAAAGAAGGATAAGAGGAACATAGGTAAACTCGTGAGCACCGAGTTAATAAGAATCAACCGGCCTCCATAAGACATGAGTTTTCCTTTCCAGCAACTCAGTTTCTTCTCAAACCGATCCTCGATGCACTTCCACTCACTATTTGTTAGCTTACGATGGTGAATGGGAATACCGAGATACATGAAAGGTAAAGCCCCCACTTCACAACCAAACAATTGTCTATAAGCCTCTTGTTCGTCTTTGGCTCTACCAAAGCAGAACAGCTCGCTTTTATGGAAATTAATCTTCAGTCCCGTCAATTGTTCAAATAAGCATAACACTAACTTCATGTTTATCGCTTTTGCCAAATCGTGTTCCATGAAAATGATTGTATCATCAGCGTATTGCAGAATGGACAAACCACCATCAACTAGATGAGGCACCAAGCCATCCACCTGACCGGCCTCCTTTGCCCTCCCAATCAGGATCGCCAACATATCAACCACAATATTAAACAAAATAGGCGACATAGGATCGCCTTGTCTCAGGCCCTTGTGAGTTTGGAAGTAATGACCTATGTCGTCATTTACTTTAATTCCAACACTCCCTTTTTGCGTGAATGCTTCCACCTGGCGTCGCCAAGCTTCATCGAAGCCCTTCATTTGTAAAGCCTGTTGAAGGAACAACCATTTGACTTTATCATAAGCCTTCTCGAAATCCACTTTGAAAATAACACCATCAAGTTTTTTCGTGTGAATTTCATGGAGCGTTTCATGAAGGACCACAACCCCTTCCAAGATGTTCCTGTCCGGCATGAAAGTTGTTTGAGAAGGCTTCACAACGGCGTGTGTGCAATCTATGTGAGCCTAATCGTCCCAACCTTGGTAAAAATTTTGAAACTGACATTCAGAAGACAGATAGGCCGAAATTGCTCGATTCTCATGGCCTCTGTTTTCTTAGGGAGCAGGGTTATTGTTCCAAAATTAAGTTGGAAAAGCTGCAAATGTCCCGAGGACAAATCATGGAACATCGGCATCAGGTCCCCTTTAATAATAGTCCAGCACTTCTTATAAAACTCAGCCAGAAAACCATCCGGGCCCGGTGCCTTATTACATTTCATCTTGGAAATGGCCTCGAAAACCTCCTTTTCCGAGAAAGGGGCAGTTAAGATATCGTTCTCCACAGCAGTAAGTTGAGGTACATCTTGGACCCTAGACTCATCCAGCGACACACAGTTATCCTCTGGTGGTCCAAACAAACGTTTGTAGTACTCAGTAATATAAAGCTTCAGGTTATCTTGACCGATAATTGTACCCTCATCTTGTTCTAACTGGAAGATTCTCTTCTTCCTATGTTTTCCATTGGCAATCATGTGGAAGAATTGAGTGTTCGCGTCCCCCTGGACCACTTTTCGCACCTTGGCACGCAGTGCCCACTTTAATTCTTCTTCACGAAGTAGCTCTTTCAACCTCATCTCAGCGTCATGGCAAAAGGTTGATGCCATGGCATGGGTTTTCCATTTACATGTCAAAAGTTTACGTTTTAATAATTGTGACATGGCAAAGGTTTGCATGTTAGACTACCTATCACATAGCGTTGTTGAACGGCGAGACGTGAATAGATCGACTATGGCGGAGGCAGTAGTTTAGACTCAGTTCTTTTGGGGCATATGGTTAGAGCATCTCCACTCGTGCCCCCAATAGCCCCTAGGACGTGTTTTTTTACGCCGGTGCCGAAAAAACTCAGTCGCCCCTTCCCCCCAAACGCCGAATTCCGCTGGTTCAGTCCATTTTTAATTTTTGGCCCGGCGATCCCAGGCCGAACCCCGCGCACTTGGGGACGCTTGGGGGTTCCGGAAATAGCGCCATGGGCCACCACTGTCAGGAGAAAAAGGATTTTCCCACGTCGAGATTCGCCCCCCTCTACCCCTTTCCTTCGTCATGCCGGTCCCGACGACGCCCACCTGCCCACACCGCTAGGAAGCCCCTTTCCCCGCCGGAAAGAGAGAGTTCGCCACGGTATCCTCCATTCCACTCCTGGGCAAGCTTTCCGATGCTCCGGCCACACAGGCAGGGGCACCGGCGACTGCGGGCCTACCACGCCCGCCAGGTGTTCAGCGGTTTGTTTGTTCGGCGATGGACTCAGACGACGAGGAGGCGTTTGCGGCGCTGCTGGAGTAGGAAGCCGAGGCCAACGCCCAGGACAAAGAGCATCTCATGGTCCTCGCCGCTCTGGCCGGCCTATTCGCAGCAATGCAAAGCTGCGGCGAGGTGGCTCGGCGCCGAGCCGCCAGAAGAGCAAGAAGAGGCATCATTTGGAGGGCTATTGCTTGCTCTATGCTGACTACTTCGCCGACGCTCCACTACACGGCGAGAAAGTATTTCGGTGCCATTATCGGATGAGCCGAAAGCTCTTCCTCAGGATTGTGAATTCCATCCGGGAGTTCGACAACTACTTCAAGTGCAAGAGGGATTGCACCGGCACACGTGGATTCACCTCACTCCAGAAGTGCACGACAACTATGAGGATGCTTGCATACGGAGCTCCCGATGATATTCTGGAAGACTATGTACGCATGACCGAGTCCACCACCATTGAGTATTTGTACAAGTTCTGCAGGGTAGTGGTGGCAGTGTTTGGACCACAATACTTGCGATTACCCAATGCCGAAGACACTCTCGGATCTTTGCACATAATTCAACTAGAGGATTTCCTGGGATGCTTGGAAGCATTAACTGCATGCATTGGGCATGGAAAAACTGTCCATTTGCTTGGCAGGGGATGTACAAAGGCATCAAAGGAGCTTGTAGTGTGGTAATTGAGGTAGTGGCCACACATGACCTCTGGATTTGGCACTCCTTTGGTTGCCAGGAACTCACAATGGCATCAACGTACTGCAGTGTTCGAATGTCTTTGCCAAGCTAGTTGAAGGTCATGCTCCTCCGGTGAACTTCGTGGTCAATGGGCGCCAGTACAACAAGGGATACTACCTAGCAGATGGCATCTATCCGAGATGGTCGACATTTGTGAAGACCATCTCAAACCCTGTGCCAGGAGGCAAAAACTCCTACTTTGCCAAGTATCAGGAGGCTTGTAGGAAGGATGTCGAGCGGGCATTTGGTATGCTCCAATCTTGATTTGCTGTCGTCCGGTACCCCGCTTTGACCTGGTCGCAAAGATTAAATGTGGGAAGTCATGACTTGTTGTGTCATCTTGCACAACATGATCAATGAGAGTGAACAGGAAGAGCCAGTATTTGACACTGAACCATATTACAGGCAGGGTCCTCTTGCCCAAGTTGATCACCAGCTAGCGGCAACCTGGGTTGCCCTCCTCAATATGCGTCAGGAGATCGGAGACCCGCAGGTGCATCAAGAATTGCAGCACGATCTGGTGGAGCACCTATGGAGGCTCAAGGGTAACACCTAGCTCGATGTGTAATGAGATATGAGTTTTTATTTTTGTTTGAATTATGAGTTTGATTCGTTGAACTATTTGATTTGTATTGATTTTTGTGATGAACTATGTGATAATATTTTTTTTGAATTTGTGCCGAAACACACCGAATGTGGGCCGTATTTGGGCCAATTTGCGCTGAAACTGGGCTGAAATCGGCGGTTGGCGGGGGGGGGGGGGGCGAACTTGGGGTTCGGCTGGGAACCCGAGCCCCCTTCTCCCCCCACGCCGATTTTATCGCCGGTTGGCCCCCAGGCGGCGCTATTTCATGCCCTTAGGGGGCCGAACGGCTGGAGATGCTCTTAGCTGCCAAAATAATCAGCCCCCACCCACATCTTCTATATCTAAATAGCTAGCCCCCACTAACATATTTCTCTCAACATGCAAGCATGCCACCTCATCATTCAACATGCATAGGAAGAGGCCCACCTCAACATGCAACTATGCATATTAAAAATCCACTTCAACATGCAAACATGCATGCATGTAAAATTCCACTCTATTACGCTATTTACATTTAATTCTTAGATACTTTTAAAAAGTATTATTTTAAATACTCATGTTTCATATAACAAAAGCCTCATTAAAATATTGCAGAATATTCCCGCAACAACGTGCGGCATCTAGTTATACTAACAGGCCAACCTAAAATTATTTTGGCAGCCACCCATAAGCCTAAGAAAATTTGGCCAGCCTCGCATGCACGATTCGGCTTGTGGGATTGCATGACAAGGATTATGCGTGCGATTAGTTCTGGTTATTATGGCCACTATCTCTGTAGCTCACTGAATAAAAGGAAAAGAAAGAGGAAGAAAAGCCGCGTGGTTGTACGCATCGCAAAAATATTGTTGTGTATTGTCCCCAAATCCAAAATCTCTCTCTCCTATTCCAATTCGGCGATCGCCGGAGGTGTGCAGTCGGCAGAGGCCTTCTAACTGTGACTGTTGTTTTTGATGATTATAAGAACATAATTTTTGATTAATATATTGGGTTTTGTTAAAATAAGTACTTCATTCGATGCATATTACTTGTCGCTGAAACGGAAGAGATCAATCAGAATAGCAAAACTCACATCGTGTCCTTTTTTATCCAAGAGAGGAGCGATATCTAGACCATAGGCCCTTCAGGTAGCCTTGGAGGAAAACATGGTAGACAAAAGTGAAATAATATTATTTAATATTTGTCCTCGAAATGATTGTATCTAGACTTATTTTAATTATAGATACATCTATTTTATTCCGGACGGAGGGAGTACTACTAAAAAAGATTTACTTCTATGTCCCTCCATAAGCCTTTCAAGTGTCCCCCTTTCAAGACGTGAGATTCGGGGTACGGTGCACCCGGAGGACGAGGACGTCGCAGCGGAGGTGCAGGCGGTCGTCGTCGACGTGGTTCTCCGCCCACTTCAGGAGCTCCTTCCTGCTAACGAAGTCGTCCGCGTCGGCGCTCCACAACAACCGGTAACTGTAAATCTGATCGCGCGTCTCGATGAGGCGGCTGAAAGCCGGCACCCACGCGCGGTCGAGGACGCTCAGCTGGCACATGGCTGACAAGTCCTTGCCGGTCTGGTTTGGGGCGGCGAGGTGGAGGCCAGCGCCGACGAAGCGGCCGTGGCCGTGGGCGTTGGGGCTGTAGGCGACCCGCCACTCGAGGCCGCCGACGCGGAACTTGCAGGACATGATGGGGCCGTCGACCATCATGTGGGCGAGCTTGTAGCCATCGATCTGGAAGAGGTGGGACCCGATCAATGGCCGAGCGCGGACGCCGAGGAGGAGAAGGAGTGGGCTGCGCGCTGGTAGGCGCCGCGCAGGGCCGGAAGCATCAGCTCGGTGGCGGCGGCGCCGGTCATGGCGATCGACGCTGGATACGAATATGGCAGGAGTATTGCTTACCTAGATGCGTAGTAGTACGCGCTATAAAGGTGTACTGTTCGTGTGTGCATGGGCTCCGGTGAAATCGGTGTTTCTCAAGGTTTCTTTCATGCTTCATTCCTTTTAATATTCCTGTAAATATAGGTTCAAAAGGAAATGTACGATTTCCGGTGGAATATTTTCCTTTTCGAGGTGTTCGGAACAAAGGAAATAAAGGTAGAAGGAATAGTTCTTTAGGAAAGAAATCATTTCCTAAATTTTTGACATAATACCACCGGATATTTAACATCCGATGCGAGCTCATTTTGGTTGTTCAAAAAATAAATAAATATCCCCCCTATCAATAGATGAGGTAAAGCTTAGGGCATCTCCAATGCCGACCGACAAACCTCCAGCAAACCGCGGAAGCCCTTCAACGCGGTCCTATATCGGTCCACGTCGCGGTTCGGACGTGTTTTCTCCCGCAAACTGGAGACAAACCGGGGGAAGGGCTTTGCAGGAGTCCAGACACAAGAAATGTATCCCTCTACCCCCCCCCCCACCCAAAAGGAAGGCGAAGCCCGCGCTTTTGTAGCATCCTGCGTTGTTTCCGTGCTAAAATCCCCCACTTCTCTTCTTTCATTCCCCGCCGCTCTCCGCCTAATTCCCGCTCTTTTCTCCCACCCTCTCCTTCCTTCCGCCGCCGAGGCATGGAACCATCGGAGATGAAGCCGACGGAGGTGTCGGAGGATCCGAACATCACACTCTCCCAAAAGATCAACTCAGCGACGTGGCAAACTCGCCGCGTCAAAGTTAAGGCCGCAAAGGAGGAGAAGCTCAAGAAGCTGGTGGTGGCGATGGGTGTGGAGGTTGTGGCCGGGGCGGTTGTTGGGGAACGCGGTAATTTCGAAAAAATTCCTACGATCACGCAAGATCTATCTAGGTGATGCATAGCAACAAGAGGGGAGAGTGTGTCCACATACCCTCGTAGACCGAAAGCGGAAGCGTTTCAATAATGTGGTTGATGTAATCGAACGTCTTCGCGATCCAACCGATCCAAGTACCGAACATACGACACCTCCGTGTTTAGCACACGTTCAGCTCGATGACGTCCCTCGTGCTCTTGATCCAGCTGAGGACAAGGGTGAGTTCCGTCAGCATGATGGCGTGGCGACAGTGATGATGATGCTACCGGCGCAGGACTTCGCCTAAGCACTACGATGATATGATTGAGGTGTGTAACTATGGAGGAGGGCACCGCACACGGTTGGGAGAGAAACTTGTGTGTCCTAGAGTGCCCCCTGCCCCTGTATATAAAGGAGTAAGGGGAGGCCGGCCGGGCCTCCTAGGGCGCGCCCCACAAGGGGAATCCTACTAGGACTACTAGTCCTAGTAGGATTCCACCAAGAGGGAGAGAGGGGGAAGGAAGGGGAGGGAGAGGGAGAAGGAAAGCCCCCCCTTCCCTAGTCCAATTCGGACCAAAGGGGGAGGGGCACGCGGCCTGACCTGTCCGCCCCTCTCTCTCTCTCCACCAAGGCCCATGTGGCCCATTAGTTCCCCAGATGGGTTCCGGTAACCCTCCGGCACTCCGGTTTTATCTGAAACTTCTCCGGAACACTTTCGGTGTCCGAATATAGTCGTTCAATATATTACTCCCTCTGTTCCTTGATATATGGTGTATAGTTTTTGGCACGGAAATTGAAGAACGCACGTGGCGGAAAAATTTCACAAGTTTTGGGCGAGATTACACCTGACTAATTGACATGAGAAAATAGAGGAGCTTGCCCTATATAAGGAAATGTAATCAAATCCCTTCAAAAATTATTCAAACGAGTGGTGAAACGCAATACACCTTATATTTTGGACTTTTTCTCACCTTATATCAAGGAACAGAGGGAGTAATATTTATGTCTCGACCATTTTGAGACTACTCGTCATGTTCTGATCTCATCCGGGACTCCGAACAAACTTCAGTCATCAAATACACATAACTCATAATACATATCATCATCGAACGTTAAGCATGCGGACCCTACGGGTTCGAGAACTATGTAGACATGACCGAGACACGTCTCCGGTCAATAACCAATAGCGGAACCTGGATGCTCACACTACAAGAAATATGTCAACTTATGACCTTCTATCAGTGACCCTGGAAGAATTGGTCATAGATTTATGACCATTTGAGACCAATTGGTCAAAAGCTGTTCGAGGGGCTCCAAACCCTAAACCATTGCGACCATTTTGGTCAGAAAGGTCATAATTTCCTTACACGAAATGGTCATAAAGCAAACAGCGCTAGTCCGCTGCCTTATTTCTAGTTGTTAACGACCAATATAGATGGTCATAGCCTTGTAAATTGTGGTGGGTTGCTATGACTAGGCGCCACCTCATCAGTTTTGCCTATGTGTCATGTCCATGTGACAGTTTTGCCCTAGGTTGTGAAACAACCTATATTTCTGTAATTCCCAAAATTCCCCAAAAAATCTCATAAATTCTATGGGTCATATCTTTGTCAAATATGTAAAAACCTCCCTTGCCTAGTTCAAAAATAATTCAAAAATATTCATTTTCCTATTCTGTTCAAAACAACAGTTTGTGAAGGAAGTACCACTTTGGCATCTCCAAATAGTATCCATTTTCTACAGTGCTTTCCTATGCCCAAATAACCATCCTCCACCAAATACTAGCTCAATACATTCATTATTTTGAGCCGAGCTTCAACATTCGTATTTATGTCCAGTGTGGTAGTTTGCAAAGCAAGTACCACCTAGGCTCCTCCTTTTGAGCTGAAAATTTGTGAACACAGTCTTCTTAGTAACTGATCATCCTCAGCCAAAACTCATGCCCATTATCCATGTACATTTCCCGTACCGCTAATCAAACACTTGGCTGCTAATTCATGTTTGAGCATCGATCGGTCTCCTCGTGAGAATCTTATGTTGTAATTTTCTTCCTAGCACCAACCTGGGGAGTGCCCAACCCACTAGACATGCCTAGGCCGCGCAGAACACATGGAAACGTCACGGTCGCGCGGTGACCACGCGGCGGGCATGCGAGTTTACGCGCTCTAGAGTTGGGGCCCTCGGCCGCCGCCCAAACCTCGACGTATCGCCACCAAACCATGTATTTATGATTAAATAGGTCCTTATGTAACTATAAATGATTTTTGGAAAAAATAAATAGCAAACTGTGAGGCAACTGCAGTTCAAATTTGACCCGCTTCCAGCTGAATCGGCGGAAATTTGTCTTTTTCACGAGAGGTGGATCAAAACATTTTACACCAAACCATTTTGTCAATTGTGCATTAAATATGGCCTAGTATTTTATAAAAATGATTTGGTCCAATTTTGCAACAATTATTTGGTAGTTCCTTCACAAAAAAACCTCCTTTGGGGCACTCGAAAAATGGAAAATGGTTTTTTCGTCCAACGAAAATGAAAGCTTCCTTAGAAAACATTGTTTACCATTCCAATATGCACTCTTGTGCACAATATGAAATCATTTGAACAAACTATGCCATGGATGTGGCCATAAGATTGATCATTTGGCTTGAAAGCCATTGATCTCCACACATGATAGCTCGTTTCTGAGAACACTTTTTTATAATAATTGTCGTATTACAAGTTTGTTATTTTTCCTGGGAACTTGGCCACATATGATGACACAATGCGCAGGTTTCCCAATTTTTTGATTTTTTTGAACTTTTTATGCCCGTTTCAAAATGTGGTCAAAACGGCGGGAATGACCGTTCCTAGCTAGTGGTTGAATCTTGGATTTTTTTGGGTGTTTCTCTGATTAAATAGGTCCTTATGTAACTATAAATGATTTTTGGAAAAAATAAATAGCAAACTATGAGGCAGCTGCAGTTCAAATTTGACCCGCTTCCAGCTGAATCGGCGGAAATTTGTCTTTTTCACGAGAGGTGGATCAAAACTTTTGCACCCAACCATTTTGTCAATTGTGCATTAAATATGGCCTAGTATTTTATAAAAATTATTTGGTCCAATTTTGCAACAATTATTTGGTAGTTCCTTCACAAAAAAACCTCCTTTCGGGCACTCGAAAAATGGAAAATGGTTTTTTCGTCCAACAAAAATGAAAACTTCCTTAGACAACATTGTTTGCCATTCCAATATGCACTCTTGTGCACAATATGAGATCATTTGAACAAACTATGCCATGGATGTGGCCATAAGATTGATCATTTGGCTTGAAATCCTTGAATCTTCACACTTGATAGCTCATTTCTGAGAACACTTTTTTAAAATAATTACCGTATTACAAGTTTATTATTTTCCCTGGGAACTTGGCCACATATGATGACACAATGCGTAGGTTTCCCAATTTTTTGATTTTTTTGAATTTTTTATGCCCGTTTCAAAATGCGGTCAAAACGGCGGGAATGACCGTTCCTAGCTAGTGGTTGAATCTTGGAAAAAATTTGATGTTTCTTTGATTAAATAGATACTTACGTACCTAGAAATGATTTTTGGAAAAAATAAATAGCAAACTATGAGGCAGCTGCAGTTCAAATTTGACCCGCTTCCAGCTGAATCGGCGGGAATTTGTCTTTTTCACCAGAGGTGGATCAAAACTTTTGACACCTAACCATTTGGTCAATTGTGCATTAAATATGGCCTAGTATTTGAGAAAATTGATTTGGTAAAATTTTACAAAAAATATTTGGTAGGTTCTTCACAAAAAAACTTATTTTGAGCACTCAAAAAATGGAAAATTGTTTTTTCATGCAAAAGAAATAAAAACTCCCTTTGTCAATGTTGTTTGCCAATCTAAGATGTAAACTTGTGAAAAATATGGCATCATTTGAACAAATATTTGATAGGTCTTTCACAAAAAAACTCATTTTGAGCATTGAAAAATGAAATGAAAAATTTGTATGTAATCAATCATGACCAATTTATATGGTCAAAAAATCGGCAACTTGTTTGGTGCGCTCTGATTGGTCCATAGGCATATCACGCGGATCATGCCTCAACCACCGTTGGATGCTTCTGGATCCAACGGCAGCACTCACCCCTCACCCAAACCCTAACTTCCCCGATCCACTCCTCTCCCCGATCCACTCTCCCCCTCTCGCCCCACAGCCGCCACTCCGTCTCAATCTCTGGATCCCCAACCACCCAGCCGCCGCCGTCCTCCGTCCTCTCCCCCAACCCCGATCGCCGACAACCCCTACCCTCCCCTTCTCTCCCACGGCCGCGCTCATCCCTTCCAGATCGCAGCCTCCACCTCCTCCCTTCCAGATCGCGGCCGCCTCCTCCCCAGATCCGTCTCGATCCGGCTCCCCCTTGACTCGAGCCGCCTCCACCCACCTCCTGCCTCCTCCCTCTCACTCCTCCGCCCGCCCACACGCGCCCGACCGTCCTCTCCCCCGCGACGAGCGCCGCGCCAAGGAGCGGGGAGGGCAGCCAGGCGGCCGGAATGCCCGCGCAGAAGCGCCCGCACCCGTCGCTCGACGCGGACGACGGCCACGTCCAGGAGGAGGAGGCTGCCGCTGTCACCGGGGTCGCCGGCTCCAGCACGGAGGGCGACAACGCTGGTGTCCAGAGGGCGGCCAACAGGTGGACGGCCTCCCTTTCCCCATGCTGGTTTTTCGCTTCGGTGTTTGTTTGTGCTCGATCCTGATTTGGGCGCGCTTGTTTTTCCTGTCGGGCATCACGAGCGCGCTGGACGGCGGGAAGGGCCACATCAAGGAGGCGGTGGAGGCCACCAAGGACGTATGACCCGGGGCATTGCACGCCGCTGCCGGCCACGGGAGGATGCCGGTGTGCGTCTACCTGGTCGAGAAGCTTCGCGTGAATGTCAATGCCGGAGACAACAAAGGTGCTCTATTCGGCCTCCTCCTCTGGTTTCGCAAACTGCAGAACACCGGCGTGCCTACAAATTGAAATTGGTGCCTCACAAGCGGCACAATCAGTAGGATGAAACTGACTGCACCGATGCTTTATTTTTGCTGCATCAATCATAGCGCCATATGTGTGTTCTCTTCATTTTAGGAGTAGGAAGTGATGCCCCTTGCTTGTTTAGAAGCATCTGATGTCTGTCACCAACTTGATCTAGTTTTATTAGTGTTATCTATCTGAACAAGTTACTGTTATCCAAATGATTTTGCCTGCAATAACCTAATCCACGTGAACATCAACAATGTCGTAGATGTTGGCTTGGTTATTCCAGACATTTATTTCAGTTGGAATTAGAAACATCTAGTACAGACTGTTCCTGGTGCAGCTGCAGGACTGCACCTTGTTGCATGTTGATTGATTCTTCTTTCGTTTTTGCGAATTTGATGCTTGCTAGTATTTTTTTTTGTGTTCCTGCTCGGTTGATGTACAGTTTGTGATAGAGTAGGAAGGATTGCGTACTTGTTAACTGCTTGCCTCATTCAGTTAGTATCATCTTGCACTGTGTCTCTTATTTTGCATTGAGATTGAAATCACACGAGGTAGCTTTTTGCACCATACTCAGGTATACAAATGGTTTTGGTGCGAGGTCTTGAACCATGCTCCCGTATTTGTTTGGTGATTATTTTAGATACATGTTCTTTTTCTACAGAAATATGTTGTGGTTCCTTGCTGAATAAATAAGTAACCAGTATAGATAATCATTTTAAAGTACAACTCTTGGAATTACTGTTTTCCTTGCTGTAAAATTACCTATTTGTTGTTTACTTGTTGCTATCAGTTAATCATACTTTATTCCTTTTATTGAGCTGCTCCGCCACCTCCCCTGGCGTCTTCGTGGGGCGCTCGACGGTAGGCAGGTCATGGGTGTGACGGACCTGCTGCTGCCGACTGTCTTCCTCGACCACTTCCCTGAGCTGCTCCTGCCACCGACCCTCCTCAACTTCGCCCTACTGTTGCTACTGGTGAGACAATTTCCTCGATCTGTCGCTTCTTCCTCCTGCCAACTACATATGTGATGATTCTGTAACTGCTCTAGTTTGGCTGTAGCTGTAACTACTGTATTCTGGGTGTGATTCGATAAAAGCTATGTGGTTTGGGGTTAAGGAGATCGTGTAGCATTTGAAGCTGTAAAAGCTATGTGGCTTCAGTTATGATTGCACTGTTTTCTTCCATAGGTTGAGACCAACGAGGCATGGCGGATCAAGCCTCTACCCCCCCACCCTGCGGACCACACCATCCTCCCTAAGGGGAAATACCAGGCCAAGTAAGTGCTCTCTTCGTCTCCACGCCCATTTCTAGAAGTTTCTGTATGCTCGTGCTGGGTTTGTGTGAAGCCCTTCTGTTTGAGTGAGATCTGAACTGCTATTGTGATAATGCAAAGTTGCTGTCTATTTCTCCATGGATATTTGAGTTTCTTCTTTTTGTTTATTCTGTGTGGTGTTAGTCCGATGGTTTATTGCAAGATGGCTGTATGGATAACTCAGCTTTGTGTGTTTATGGAATTTCCTAGAGGGTTGATAAAACTGTGAGTCTGTCAGCTTGCTTGGAACCAATTGTTATGTGTTGCTTTGTGTAGTGCTGATTTTGCGCTGATATGAACTTACAACAGTATTTACATTGTAGTGTTTTCTGCATGTTGTCGTATCACTAGTTCCATGCTGCCTACACATTTGAGTCTATTACTTATTTTTGTTTTTATCCTTGATTAGTATTAATTGTTGTATTGTAGACTTAAAATTGTGGTGGTTCCTCTTTTACAGAAGCTCAAGTGTGAAGTGTGAAGCCGTGTAGTGTGAAGCCAAGTGTGGAGGCGTGAAGTCCAACTCAGTACAGAGTAGCATATTGTAGAATATCTGTGTTGTAAAGATTGCAATAAATTTATTTAGTGGTATATTTGATGAAATTTATGTGTTCTTTTTTATTATGTATGTGTGATCTGAAAACTTGTGAAATGGAAACTTGACCAATGGGTCCACTTATGAAAGTAATCTGTCAAATTTGTACATTTCTGATATGTGGGACCAATTTGAGAGATGATCATGACAAGTGGGACCCATCTGACTAGTGGGACCAGCTTGAATATATAATGGCTGAAAATAGAAAAGCAATAAATAATAAAAGGCCACGGACAACAATAAAAAAGGCTAAAACGTTGGGCTTGGCCCATGAAATCGACCAAAAATTGACACGAAAAAATATAGAAAGGCTGAATTAATGGGCTCGGCCCATGTAGAAAACCGAATTGGACCGGGCTGAATCTTGTGCCACATCAGCTTGCCACGCTGGATGCCTACGTGGCTTGGGGAGGTTGCTAGTGACCAAAACGCCACAGTAGGAATATTTTGGTCGTAAACGTCTTTGACCATTCCAGAAGAAAGGTCGCTATAGTCAGTTTACAACGGCCAGCTTTTGACCTTCTGTTTTTGGTCACAAAAAGGTCGTAAATGGAAATTTGTGACCTTTCAGTGACCAATAGTGGTGGTCATAAGTTGACATATTTCTTGTAGTGTCATATTGGCTCCTACATATTCTATGAAGATCTTTATGAAGGAATGCTACCTCTTGAGCACTGCGTTGGATTTCCCCGAAGAGGAGAGGATGATGCACTAAAGTAGCATAAGTATTTCCCTCAGTTTTTGAGCACCAAGGTATCAATCTAGTAGGAGATCACGCACGAGTCCCTCGTACCTACACAAAACGATAGCCGCTCGCAACCAACGCGATTAGGGGTTGTCAATCCCTTCACGGTCACTTACGAGGGTGAGATCTGATAGAGATGATAAATAATATTTTTGGTATTTTTGATATAGAGATGCAAAGTAAAAAGTAAAAGGCAAAGTAAAAATAAAGCATGTAATAAAGTAATGGAGATTGATATGATGAGAATAGACCCGGGGGCCATAGGTTTCACTAGTGGCTTCTCTCAAGAGCATAAGTATTCTACGGTGGGTGAACAAATTACCGTTGAGCAATTGATAGAAAAGCGAATAATTATGAGGTTATCTAGGTATGATCATGTATATAGGCATCACGTCCAAGACAAGTAGATCGAAACGATTCTGCATCTGCTACTACTACTCCACTCATCGACCGCTATCCAGCATGCATCTAGAGTATTAAGTTAAAAATAGAGTAACGCCTTAAGCAAGATGACATGATGTAGAGGGATAAATTCATGCAATATGATAAAAACCCCATCTTGTTATCCTCGATGGCAACAATACAATACGTGCCTTGCAACCCTTTCTGTCACTGGGTAAGGACACCGCAAGATTGAACCCAAAGCAACACTTCTCCCATTGCAAGAACTACCAATCTAGTTGGCCAAACCAAACGGATAATTCGAAGAGACTTGCAAACATAACTCAATCATACATAAAAGAATTCAGAGAAGAATCAAATATTATTCATAGATAAGCTGGATCATAAACCCACAATTCATCGATCTCAACAAACACACCGCAAAAAGAAGATTACATCGAATAGATCTCCACAAGAGAGGGGGAGAACATTGTATTGAGATCCAAAAAGAGAGAAGAAGCCATCTAGCTACTAGCTATGGACCCGAAGGTCTGAAGTAAACTACTCACACTTCATCGGAGAGGCTATGGTGTTGATATAGAAGCCCTCCGTGGTAGATGCCCTCTCCGGTGGAGCTCCGGAACAGGCTCCAAGATGGGATCTCGCGGATACAAAAGGTTGCGGTGGTGGAATTAGGTTTTTGGCTCCGTCCCTGATCTGACGGGGGTTTGTAGGTATATGTAGGAGGAAGGAGTACGTCGGTGGAGCAACAGGGGGCCCACGAGGCAGGGGGGCACGCCCTCCACCCTCGTGACCTCCTCTGGCACTTCTTGGAGTAGGGTTCAAGTCTCCTGGATCACGTTCGGTGAGAAAATCACGTTCCCGAAGGTTTTATTCCGTTTGGACTCCGTTTGATATTCTGTTTCTTCGAAATACTGAAATAGGCAAAAAACAGCAATTCTGGGCTGGGCCTCTAGTTAATAAGTTAGTCCCAAAAATAAGATAAAAGTGGAAAATAAAGCCCAATATAGTCCAAAATAGTAGATAAAGTAGCATGGAGCAATTAAAAATTATAGATACGTTGGAGACGTATCAAACATCCCCAAGCTTAATTCCTGCTCGTCCTCGAGTAGGTAAATGATAAAAAAGAATTTTTGATGCGGAGTGATACTTTTGCATAACTTCAATGTAAATCTTCTTAATTGTGGCATGAATATTCAGATCCGAAAGATTCAAGACAAAAGTTCATATTAACATAAAGGTAATAATACTTCAAGCATACAAATTAAAGCAATCATGTCTTGTCAAAATAGCATGGTTAAAGAAAGTTATCCCTACAAAATCATATAGTCTGGCTAAGCTCTATCTTCATCACACAAAGTATTTAATCATGCACAACCCCGATGACGAGCCAAGCAATTGTTTCATACTTTAGTAATCTCAAACTTTTTCAACTTTCACGCAATACATGAGCGTGAGCCATGGACATAGCACTATAAGTGGAATAGAATGGTGGTTGTGGAGAAGACAAAAAGGAGAAGATAGTCTCACATCAACTAGGCGTATCAACAGGCTATGGAGATGCCCATCAATAGATATCAATGTGAGTGAGTAGGGATTGCCATGCAACGGATGCACTAGAGCTATAAGTATATGAAAGCTCAACAAAAGAAACTAAGTGGGTGTGCATCTAACTTGCTTGCTCACGAAGACCTAGGGCACTTTTGAGGAAGCCCATCATTGTAATATACAAGCCAAGTTCTATAATGAAAAATTCCCACTAGTATATGAAAGTGACAACATATGAGACTCTCTATCATGAAGATCATGGTGCTACTTTGAAGCACAAGTGTGGAAAAAGGATAGTAGCATTGCCCCTTCTCTATTTTTCTCTCCTTTTTTTTGGTGGGCTTCTTTGACCTCCTTTTTTTATTTGGGCTTCTTTGGCCTATTTTATTTTTCATAAAGTCCGGAGTCTCATCCCGACTTATGGGGGAATCATAGTCTCCATCATCCTTTCCTCACTGGGACAATGCTCTAATAATGAGGATCATCACACTTTTATTTTTCTTACAACTCAACAATTACAACTCGATACTTAGAACAAAATATGACTCTATATGAATGCCTCCGGTGGTGTACTGGGATATGCAATGAATCAAGAGTGATATGTACGAAAGAATTATGAATGGTGGCTTTGCCACAAATACAATGTCAACTACATGTTCATGCAAAAAGCAAAAGTAATGTGTGTCATATGAACGGAACGGTGGAAAGTTGCATGGCAATATATCTCGGAATGGCTATGGAAATGCCATGATAGGTAGGTATGGTGGCTGTTTTGAGGAAGGTATATGGTGGATGTATGATACTGGCAAAAAGTTCGCGGTATTAGAGAGGCTAGCAATGGTGGAAGGGTGAGAGGGCGTATAATCCATGGACTCAACATTAATCAAAATAACTCATGCACTTATTGCAAAAATTTAGAAGTCATCAAAAACCAAAGCACTAAACGCATACTCCTAGGGGGATATATTGGTAGGAAAAGACCATTGCTCGTCCCCGACTGCCACTCATAAGGAAGACAATCAATAAATAAAATTGTGCTCCGACTTCATCACAAAGTGGTTCACCATACGTGCATGCTACGGGAATCACAAACTTCAACACAAGCATTCTTTAAATTCATAATCACCCCAACTAGCATTGCTTTGATATTATCACCTCCATATCTCAAAACAATTATCAAGCATCAAACTTATCTTAGTATTCAACGCACTCAAAAGAAAGTTTCACATATCTTGAATACCAAGTATATTATCTTTAGGCAAATTACCATGCTATTAACAACTCTCAAAATAATCTAAGTGAAGCATGAGAGATCAATAGTTTCTTTAAAACAAATCCACCACCGTGCTCTAAAATATCTAAGTGAAGCACTAGAGCAAAAATTATTATGCTCAAAAGATATAAGTGAAGCACTATGAGCAAAACTAGCAAGCTCAAAAGATATAAGTGAAGCACATAGAGTATTCTAGCAAATTCTAAATCATGTATGGCTCTCTCAAAAGGTGTGTAAAGCAAGTATGATTGTGGTAAAGTAACAAGCAAAGACGCAAATAATACAAGACGCTCCAAGCAAAACACATGACATGTGGTGAATAAAAATATAGCTCCAAGTAAATTACCGATGGAAGTAGACGAAAGAGGGGATGCCTTCCGGGGCATCCCCAAGCTTTGACTTTTTGGTGTCCTTGGATTATCTTGGGGGTTCCATGCGCATCCCCAAGCTTAGGCTCTTGCCACTCTTTGTTCCATAATCCATCAAAAGAATTCACCCAAAACTTGAAAACTTCACAACACAAAACTCAATAGAAATCTCGTGAGCTCCGTTAGTGAAAGAAAACAAAAGACTACTTTAAGGTACTGTAATGAACTCATTCCTTATTTATATTGGTGTTAAACCTAATTTATTCCAACTTCCTTATGGTTTATAAACTAATTTATTAGCCATAGATGCATTGAAATAAGCAAACAACACACGAAAAACAGAATCTGTCAAAAACAGAACAGTCTGTAGAAATCTGTAACTAACGCAAACTTCTGGAACTCTAAAAATTCTACCAAACTAGGATGTACTGGAAAATTTGTTTATTGATCAGCAGAAAAAAGAATCAATGCAAAACAACATTTCTGTGATTTATTGAATCTTTTCTCGTGAGCGCAAAGTTTCTGTTTTTCAGCAGAATCAACTATCATCATAGCTTATCCTATAGGTTCTACTTGGCACAAACACTAATTAAAACATAAAACCACATCTAAACAGAAAGTAGATGGATTATTTATTCCTAAACAGAAGCAAAAACAAAAAACACAAAATAAAATTGGGTTGCCTCCCAACAAGCGCTATCGTTTAACGCCCTTAGCTAGGCATAAAAGCAAGGATAGATCTAGGTTTTGCCATCTTTGGTAGGCAATCCATAAGTGGCTCTCATGATAGATTCATATGGTAATTTTATTTTATTTCTAGGGAATTGTTCCATACTCTTTCTCAAGGGAAATTGGAATCTAATATTCCCTTCCTTCATATCAATAATCGCACCAATCGTTCTAAGGAAAGGTCTACCAAGAATAATAGGACATGAAGGATTGCAATCTATATCAAGAACAATAAAATCTACGGGTATATAATTCCTATTTGCAATAATAAGAACATCATTAATTCTTCCCATAGGCTTTTTAATAATGGAATCCGCAAGATGCAAGTTTAGAGAGCAATCTTCAAAGTCAAGGAAATCTAGTAAATCACACAAAGTTTTGGGACTAGTGGAGACACTAGCACCCAAATCACACAAAGCATGAAACTCATAATCTTTAATTTTAATTTTGATAGTAGGTTCCCACTCATCATAGAGTTTTCTAGGGATAGAAACTTTCAGCTCAAGTTTTTCTTCATATGATTGCATCAAGGCATCAACAATGTGTTCGGTAAAGGCCTTATTTTGACTATAAGCATGAGTATAATCTAGCACGGATTGCAACAAGGAAATACAATCAATCAAAGAGCAATTTTCATAATTAAATTCCTTGAGATCCAAAATAGTGGGTATAGCAACATCAAGATTTTTATTTCTTTCAATCCAACTTTCATCAATTTCATCATCAAGATATAGAAACTCCGAATTCTTAGAACGCCTTCTAGGTAAAGAAAAATTATATTCAGTTTCATCAAGATTCATATTGCAAAACAAAGATTTAATAGGGGACACATCAATAACTTTTAGATCTTCATCTTGATTTTCATAGGAATTGGAAGAACATGCTTTAAAGGCATCTTTGGAAGCACGCATCCTAGCGGTTCTTTCCTTGCACTCATCAATGGAAATTCTCATAGCTTTGAGAGACTCATTGATATCATGCTTAGGAGGAATAGATCTAAGCTTTAAAGAATCAATTTCAAGAGAAATTTTATCAACGTTCCTAGCCAAATCATCAACTTTAAGCAATTTCTCTTCGAGCAAAGCATTAAAGTTCTTTTGTGAATTCATAAACTCTTTAACACTACTCTCATATTCAGAGGGCATCTTATTAAAATTTCCATAAGAGTTGTTGTAAGAATTTCCATAATTATTAGAAGGATTACTAGGATAAGGCCTAGGATTAAAATTCCCTCTATACGCGTTATTTCCAAAACTATTCCTACCAACAAAATTCACATCCATAGATTCATTATTATTCTCAATCAAAGTAGATAAAGGCATATCATTGGGATGAAGAGAAGTGTTTTTAGTAGCAAACATCTTCATAAGTTCATCCATCTTTTCACTCAAAACATTGATTTCTTCTATAGCATGCACTTTTTTACTAGAAGATCTTTCGGTATGCCATTGAGAATAATTAGTCATAATATTGTCAAGCAATTTTGTAGCATCTCCTAATGTAATTTCCATAAACGTGCCTCCCTCGGCCGAATCTAAAAGATTTCTAGAAAAAATTAATCCGGCATAAAATTTTTGTATGATCATCCATAAATTCAAACCATGAGTAGGGCAATTACGAAGCATCAATTTCATTCTTTCCCAAGATTGGGCAACATGCTCATGATCAAGTTGTTTAAAATTCATAATATCGTTCCTAAGAGTGATGATCTTAGCGGGAGGAAAATACTTAGAGATAAAAGCATCTTTGCACTTTTCCAAGAATCAATACTATTTTTAGGCAAAGACGAAAACCAAATTTTAGCACGATCTCTAAGTGAAAACGGAAATAACTTCAATTTGACAATATTGTTATCCGTATCTTTCTTCTTTTGCATATCACACAAATCAACAAAATTATTTAGATGAGTAGCGGCATATTCACTAGGAAGGCCGGCGAATTGATCTTTCATAACAAGATTCAGCAAAGCGGTATTGATTTCACAAGACTCGTCATTATTAAGAGGGGCAATCGGAGTACTAAGGAAATCATTATTATTGGTATTCGAGAAATCACACAATTTGGTATTATCTTGCGCCATGGCAAAAAGTAATCCAACACACAAGCAACAAAAAGGCAAACGAAAAAGGCGAAAGAGAAAGAGAGGAGGAGATTGGGAAAGAGAGGGCGAATAAAACAGCAAGGGTGAAGTGGGGGAGAGGAAAATGAGAGGCAAATAATGTAATCCGAGAGATAGGGATTGTGATGGGTACTTGGTATGGTTGACTTTTGCGCAAACTCCCCAGCAACGGCGCCAGAAATTCTTCTTGCTATCTCTTGAGCACTGCGTTGGATTTCCCCGAAGCGGAGAGGATAATGCAGTAAAGTAGCGTAAGTATTTCCCTCAGTTTTGGAGAACCAAGGTATCAATCCAGTAGGAGATCATGCACGAGTCCCTCGTACCTACACAAAATGATAGCTGCTCACAACCAACACGATTAGGGGTTGTCAATCCCTTCAAGGTCACTTACGAGGGTGAGATCTGATAGAGATGATAAATAATATTTTTGGTATTTTTGATATAGAGATGCAAAGTAAAAAGTAAAAGGCAAAGTAAAAATAAAGCATGTAATAAAGTAATGGAGATTGATATGATGAGAATAGACCCGGGGGCCATAGGTTTCACTAGTGGCTTCTCTCAAGAGCATAAGTATTCTACGGTGGGTGAACAAATTACTGTTGAGCAATTGATAGAAAAGCGAATAATTATGAGGTTATCTAGGTATGATCATGTATATAGGCATCACGTCCAAGACAAGTAGATAGAAACGATTCTGCATCTACTACTATTACTCCACTCATCGACCGCTATCCAGCATGCATCTAGAGTATTAAGTTAAAAACAGAGTAACGCCTTAAGCAAGATGACATGATGTAGAGGGATAAATTCATGCAATATGATAAAAACCCCATCTCGTTATCCTCGATGGCAACAATACAATACGTGCCTTGCAACCCTTTCTGTCACTGGGTAAGGACACCGCAAGATTGAACCCAAAGCTAAACACTTCTCCCATTGCAAGAACTACCAATCTAGTTGGCTAAACCAAACGGATAATTCGAAGAGACTTGAAAAGATAACTCAATCATACATAAAATAATTCAGAGAAGAATCAAATATTATTCATAGATAAGCTAGATCATAAACCCACAATTCATCGGTCTCAACAAACACACCGCAAAAAGAAGATTACATCGAATAGATCTCCACAAGATAGGGGGAGAACATTGTATTGAGATCCAAAAAGAGAGAAGAAGCCATCTAGCTACTAGCTATGGACCCGAAGGTCTGAAGTAAACTACTCACACTTCATCCGAGAGGCTATGGTGTTGATGTAGAAGCCCTCCGTGGTAGATGCCCTCTCCGGCGCAGCTCCGGAATAGGCCCCAAGATGGGATCTCGCGGATACAGAAGGTTGCGGTGGTGGAATTAGGTTTTTGGCTCCGTCCCTGATCTGACGGGGGTACGTAGGTATATGTAGGAGGAAGGAGTACGTCGGTGGAGCAACAGGGGCCCACGAGGTAGGGGGGCACGCCCAGGGGGGGCGCCCTCCACCCTCGTGACCTCCTCTGGCACTTCTTGGAGTAGGGTCCAAGTCTCCTGGATCACGTTCGGTGAGAAAATCACGTTCCCGAAGGTTTTATTCCGTTTGGACTCCGTTTGATATTCTGTTTCTTCGAAATACTGAAATAGGCAAAAATAGCAATTCTGGGCTGGGCCTCCGGTTAATAGCTTAGTCCCAAAAATAATATAAAAGTGGAAAATAAAGCCCAATATAGTCCAAAACAGTAGATAAAGTAGCATGGAGCAATCAAAAATTATAGATACGTTGGAGACGTATCAAGGAAATATGCCCTAGAGGCAATAATAAAGTTATTATTTATTTCCTTATATCATGATAAATGTTTATTATTCATGCTAGAATTGTATTAACCGGAAACATAATACATGTGTGAATACATAGACAAACAGAGTGTCACTAGTATGCCTCTACTTGACTAGCTTGTTAATCAAAGATGGTTATGTTTCCTAACCATAGACATGTGTTGTCATTTAACTAACGGGATCACATCATTAGGAGAATGATGTGATTGACATGACCCATTCCGTTAGCTTAGCACACGATCGTTTAGTATATTGCTATTGCTTTCTTCATGACTTATACATGTTCCTATGACTATGAGATTATGCAACTCCCGTTTACCGGAGGAACACTTTGTGTGCTACCAAACGTCACAACATAACTGGGTGATTATAAAGGAGCTCTACAGGTGTCTCCAAAGGTACATGTTGGGTTGGCGTATTTCGAGATTAGGATTTGTCACTCCGATTGTCGGAGAGGTATCTCTGGGCCCTCTCGGTAATGCACATCACTTAAGCCTTGCAAGCATTACAACTAATGAGTTAGTTGTGAGATGATGTATTACGGAACGAGTAAAGAGACTTGCCGGTAACAAGATTGAACTAGGTATTGAGATACCGACGATCGAATCTCGGGCAAGTAACATACCGATGACAAAGGAAACAACATATGTTGTTATGCGGTCTGACCGATAAAGATCTTCGTAGAATATGTGGGAGCCAATATGAGCATCCAGGTTCCGCTATTGGTTATTGACCGGAGACGTGTCTCGGTCATGTCTACATTGTTCTCGAACCCGTAGGGTCCGCACGCTTAAAGTTACGATGACAGTTTCATTATGAGTTTATATATTTTGATGTACCGAAGGTTGTTCGGAGTCCCGCGGACATGACGAGGAGTCTCTAAATGGCCGAGACATGAAGATTGATATATTGGAAGCCTATGTTTGGACATCGGAAGTGTTTCGGGTGAAATCGGCATTTTACCGGAGTACCGGGAGGTTACCGGAACCCCCCGGTAACTCAATGGGCCTTAATGGGCCTAGTGGAGGAAGAGGAGAGGAGGCCAAGGGGCAGCCGCGCGCCCCTCCCCCCAAGTTCGAATTCGACAAGGGGAGGGGGCGCCCCCCCCCCTTTCCTTTCCCCTCTCTCTCTCCTTCCCCCCAAGTCCTAATCCAACATGGAAAAGGGGGGAGTCCTACTCCCGGTGGGAGTAGGACTCCTCCTGGCGCGCCCTCCTCCTGGCCGGCCGCGCCCCCCTTGCTCCTTTATATACGGGGGCGGGGGGCACCCCAGAGACACAACAATAGATCCTTGAGATCTCTTAGCCGTGTGCGGTGCCCCCCTCCACCATAGTCCTCGATAAGATTGTAGCGGTGCTTAGGCAAAGCCCTGCGACGGTAGAACATCAAGATCGTCACCACACCGTCGTGCTGACGGAACTCTTCCCTGAAACTTTGCTGGATCGGAGTCCGGGGATCGTCATCGAGCTGAACATGTGCTAGAACTCGGAGGTGCCGTAGTTTCGGTGCTTGATCGGTCGGGCCGCGAAGACGTACGACTACATCAACCGTGTTGTTATAACGCTTCCGCTTTCGGTCTACGAGGGTACATGGACACACTCTCCCCTCTCGTTGCTATGCATCACCATGATATTGCGTGTGCGTAGGATTTTTTTTGAAATTACTACGTTCCCCTACAGTGGCATCCGAGCCTGGTTTTATGCGTTGATGTCATATGCACGAGTAGAACACAAGTGAGTTGTGGGCGATATAAGTCATACTGCTTACCAGCATGTCATACTTTGGTTCAGCGGTATTGTGAGATGAAGCGGCCCAGACTAACATTACGCGTACACTTACGCGAGACTGGTTTCACCGCCACAAGCACTAGTTTCTTAAAGGTGACCGGTGGGTGTCTATCTCTCTCACTTTAGTTGAACCGAGTGTGGCTACGCCCAGTCCTTGCGAAGGTTAAAACAACACCAACTTGACAAACTATCGTTGTGGTTTTGATGCGTAGGTAAGAACGGTTCTTGCTCAGCCCGTAGCAGCCACGTAAAATTTGCAACAACAAAGTAGAGGACGTCTAACTTGTTTTTGCAGGGCATGTTGTGATGTGATATGGTCAAGACATGATGCTAAATTTTATTGTATGAGATGATCATGTTTTGTAACCGAGTTATCGGCAACTGGCAGGAGCCATATGGTTGTCGCTTTATTGTATGCAATGCAATCACCCTGTAATGCTTTACTTTATCACTAAGCGGTAGAGATAGTCGTAGAAGCATAAGATTGGCGAGACGACAACGATGCTACGATGGAGATCAAGGTGTCGCGCCGGTGACAATGGTGATCATGACGGTGCTTCGAAGATGGAGATCACAATCACAAGATGATGATGGCCATATCATATCACTTATATTGATTGCATGTGATGTTTATCTTTTATGCATCTTATCTTGCTTGGATTGACGGTAGCATTATATGATGATCCCTCACTAAATTACCATGTGATGATCGGGTGTGATAGGCTCTACGTTCAAATACAACGGGTGCAAAACAGTTGCACACGCGGAATACTCAGGTTAAACTTGACGAGCCTAGCATAACAGATATGGCCTCGGAACACGGAGACCTAAAGGTCGAGCGTGAATCATATAGTAGATATGATCAACATATTGATGTTCACCGTTGAAACTACTCCATCTCACGTGATGATCGGACATGGTGTAGTTGATATGGATCACGTAATCACTTAGAGGATTAGAGGGATGTCTATCTAAGTGGGAGTTCTTTAGTAATATGATTAATTGAACTTAAATTTATCATGAACTTAGTACCTGATAGTATCTTGCTTGTCTATGTTAATTGTAGATAGATGGCCCATGCTGTTGTTCCGTTGAATTTTAATGCGTTCCTTGAGAAAGCAAAGTTGAAAGATGATGGTAGCAATTACACGGACTGGGTCCGTAACTTGAGGATTATCCTCATTGCTGCACAGAAGAATTACGTCCTGGAAGCACTGCTGGGTGCCAGGCCTGCTGCTGGAGCAACCCCAGATGTTATGAACGTCTGGTAGAGCAAAGCTGATGACTACTCTATAGTTCAGTGTGGCATGCTTTACGGCTTAGAACCAGGTCTTCAACGATGTTTTGAACGTCATGGAGCATATGAGATGTTCCAGGAGTTGAAGTTAATATTTCAAGCAAACGCCCGGATTGAGAGATATGAAGTCTCCAACAAGTTCTACAGCTGCAAGATGGAGGAGAACAGTTCTTTCAGTGAGCATATACTCAAAATGTCTGGGTATAATAATCACTTGATTCAACTGGGAGTTAATCTTCCGGATGATAGCGTCATTGACAGAATTCTCCAATCACTACCACCAAGCTACAAGAGCTTTGTGATGAACTATAATATGCAAGGGATGGAAAATACTATTCCCGAGCTCTTCGCGATGCTAAAAGCTGCGGAGGTAGAAATCAAGAAGGAGCATCAAGTGTTGATGGTTAACAAGACCACTAGTTTCAAGAAAAAGGGCAAAGGGAAGAAGAAGGGAAACTTCAAGAAGAACAACAAACAAGTTGCTGCTCAGGAGAAGAAACCCAAGTCTGGACCTAAGCCTGAAACTGAGTGCTTCTACTGCAAGCAGACTGGTCACTGGAAGCGGAACTGCCCCAAGTATTTGGCGGATAAGAAGGATGGCAAGGTGAACAAAGGTATATGTGATATACATGTTATTGATGTGTACCTTACTAATGCTCGCAGTAGCACCTGGGTATTTGATACTGGTTCTGTTGCTAATATTTGCAACTCGAAATAGGGACTACGGATTAAGCAAAGATTAGCTAAGGACGAGATGACGATGCGCGTGGGAAATGGTTCCAAAGTCGATGTGATCGCGGTCGGCACGCTACCTCTACATCTACCTTCGGGATTAGTTTTAGACCTAAATAATTGTTATTTGGTGCCAGCGTTGAGCATGAACATTATATCTAGATCTTGTTTGATGCGAGATGGTTATTCATTTAAATCAGAGAATGATGGTTGTTCTATTTATATGAGTAATATCTTTTATGGTCATGTACCCTTGAAGAGTGGTCTATTTTTATTGAATCTCGATAGTAGTGATACACATATTCATAATGTTGAAGCCAAAAGATGCAAAGTTAATAATGATAGTGCAACTTATTTGTGGCACTGCCGTTTAGGTCATATCGGTGTAAAGCGCATGAAGAAACTCCATACTGATGGACTTTTGGAACCACTTGATTATGAATCACTTGGTACTTGCGAACCGTGCCTCATGGGCAAGATGACTAAAACACCGTTCTCCGGTACTATGGAGAGAGCAACTGATTTATTGGAGATCATACATACAAATGTATGTGGTCCGATGAATGTTGAGGCTCGTGGTGGATATCGTTATTTTCTCACCTTCATAGATGATTTGAGCAGATATGAGTATATCTACTTAATGAAGCATAAGTCTGAAACATTTGAAAAGTTCAAAGAATTTCAGAGTGAAGTTGAAAATCATCGTAACAATAAAATAAAGTTTCTACGATCTGATCGTGGAGGAGAATATTGGAGTTACGAGTTTGGTCTACATTTGAAACAATGCGGAATAGTTTCGCAACTAACGCCACCCGGAACACCATAGCGTAATGGTGTGTCCGAACGTCGTAATCGTACTTTACTAGATATGGTGCGATCTATGATGTCTCTTACAGATTTACCACTGTCATTTTGGGGTTATGCTTTAGAGACGGCCGCATTCACGTTAAATAGGGCACCATCAAAATCCGTTGAGACGACGCCTTATGAATTGTGGTTTGGCAAGAAACCAAAGTTGTCGTTTCTGAAAGTGTGGGGCTGCGATGCTTATGTGAAAAAGCTTCAACCTGATAAGCTCGAACCCAAATCAGAGAAATGTGTCTTCATAGGATACCCAAAGGAGACTGTTGGGTACACCTTCTATCACAGATCCGAAGTCAAGACGTTTGTCGCTAAATTCGGAAACTTTCTAGAGAAGAAGTTTCTCTCGAAAGAAGTGAGCGGGAGAAAAGTAGAACTTGATGAGGTAACTGTACTTGCTCCCTTATTGGAAAGTAGTATATCACAGAAACAGGTTTCTGTGACACCTACACCAATTAGTGAGGAAGATAATGATGATGATCATGAAACTTCAGATCAAGTTGTTACTGAACCTCGTAGATCAACCAGAGTAAGATACGCACCAGAGTGGTACGGTAATCCTGTTCTAGAAGTCATGTTACTAGACCATGATGAACCTACAAACTATGAAGAAGCGATGGTGAGCCCAGATTCTGCAAAATGGCTTGAGGCCATGAAATCTGAGATGGGATCCATGTATTAGAACAAATTGTGGACTTTGGTTGACTTGCCCGATGATCGGCAAGCAATTGAAAATAAATGGATCTTCAAGAAGAAGACTGACGCTGACGGTAATGTTACTGTCTACAAAGCTCGACTTGTCGCGAAAGGTTTTCGACAAGTTCAAGGGGTTGACTATGATGAGACCTTCTCACCCGTAGCGATGCTTAAGTCTGTCCGAATCATGTTAGCAATTGCCGCATTTTATGATTATGAAATATGGCAGATGGATGTCAAAACTGCATTCCTGAATGGTTTTCTGGAAGAAGAGTTGTATATGATGCAACCGGAAGGTTTTGTCGATCCAAAGGGAGCTAAGAAAGTGTGCAAGCTCCAGCGATCCATTTCTGGACAGGTGCAAGCCTCTCGGAGTTGGAATAAACGCTTTGATAGTGTGACCAAAGCATTTGGTTTTATACAGACTTTTGGAGAAGCCTGTATTTACAAGAAAGTGAGTGGGAGCTCTGTAGCATTTCTGATACTATATGTAGATGACATATTGCTGATCGGAAATGATATAGAATTTCTGGATAGCATAAAAGGATACTTGAATAAGAGTTAGTTTTTCAATGAAAGACCTCAATGAAGCTGCTTACATATTGGGCATGAAGATCTATAGAGATAGATCAAGGCGCTTAATTGGACTTTCACAAAGCACATACCTTGACAAAGTTTTGAAGAAGTTCAAAATGGATCAAGCAAAGAAATGGTTCTTGCCTGTGTTACAAGGTGTGAAGTTGAGTAAGACTCAATGCCCGACCACTGCAAAAGATAGAGAAAAGATGAAAGAAGTTCCCTATGCTTCAGCCATAGGATCTATCATGTATGCAATGCTGTGTACCAGACCTGATGTGTGCCTTGCTATAAGTTTAGCAGGGAGGTACCAAAGTAATCCAGGAGTGGATCACTGGACAGCGGTCAAGAACATCCTGAAATACCTGAAAAGGACTAAGGATATGTTTCTCGTTTATGGAGGTGACAAAGAGCTCATCGTAAATGGTTACATTGATGCAAAGCTTTGATACTGATCCGGACGATTCTAAATCGCAAACCAGATACATGTTTACATTGAACGGTGGAGCTGTCAGTTGGTGCAGTTCTAAACAAAGCGTTGTGGCGGGATCTACATGTGTAGCGGAGTACATAGCTGCTTCGGAAGCAGCAAACGAAGGAGTCTAGATGAAGGAGTTCATATCCGATCTAGGTGTCATACCTAGTGCATCGGGTCCAAGGAAAATCTTTTGTGACAATACTGGTGCAATTTCTTTGGCGAAGGAATCCAGATTTCACAAAAGAACCAAGCACATCAAGAGACGCTTCAATTCCATTCGGGATTTAGTCCAAGTGGGAGACATAGAAATTTGCAAGATACATACGGATCTGAATGTAGCAGACCCGTTGACTAAGCCTCTTCCACGAGCAAAACATGATCAGCACCAAGGCTCCATGGGTGTTAGAATCATTACAGTGTAATCTAGATTATTGACTCTAGTGCAAGTGGGAGACTGAAGGAAATATGCCCTAGAGGCAATAATAAAGTTATTATTTATTTCCTCATATCATGATAAATGTTTATTATTCATGCTAGAATTGTATTAACCGGAAACATGATACATGTGTGAATACATAGACAAACATAGTGTCACTAGTATGCCTCTACTTGACTAGCTCGTTAATCAAAGATGGTTGAGTTTCCAAGCCATAGACATGAGTTTTCATTTGATTAACGGGATCACATCATTAGGAGAATGATGTGATTGATATGACCCATTCCGTTAGCTTAGCACATGATCGTTTAGTATATTGCTATTGCTTTCTTCATGACTTATACATGTTCCTATGACTATGAGATTATGCAACTCCTGTTTACCGGAGGAACACTTTGTGTGCTACCAAACGTCACAACGTAACTGGGTGATTATAAAGGAGCTCTACAGGTGTCTCCAAAGGTACATGTTGGGTTGGCATATTTCGAGATTAGGATTTGTCACTCGATTGTCGGAGAGGTATCTCTGGGCCCTCTCGGTAATGCACATCACTTAAGCCTTGCAAGCATTACAACTAATGAGTTAGTTGTGAGATGATGTATTACGGAACGAGTAAAGAGACTTGCCGGTAACAAGATTTAACTAGGTATTGAGATACCGACGATCGAATCTCGGGCAAGTAACATACCGATGACAAAGGGAACAATGTATGTTGTTATGCGGTCTGACCGATAAAGATCTTCGTAGAATATGTGGGAGCCAATATGAGCATCCAGGTTCCGCTATTGGTTATTGACCGGAGACGTGTCTCGGCCATGTCTACACTGTTCTCGAACCTGTAGGGTCCGCACGCCTAAAGTTACGATGACAGTTTCATTATGAGTTTATATGTTTTGATGTACCGAAGGTTGTTCGGAGTCCCGCGGACATGCCGAGGAGTCTCTAAATGGTCGAGACATAAAGATTGATATATCGGAAGCCTATGTTTGGACATCGGAAGTGTTCCGGGTGAAATCGGCATTTTACCGGAGTACCGGGAGGTTACCGGAACCCCCCGGTAACTTAATGGGCCTTAATGGGCCTAGTGGAGGAAGAGTAGAGGAGGCCAAGGGGTAGCCGCGCGCCCCTCCCCCCCAAGTCTGAATTGGACAAGGAGGGGGGCGCCCCCCCTCTTTCCTTTCCCCTCTCTCTCTCCTTCCCCCCCAAGTCCTAGTCCAACATGGAAAAGGGGGGAGTCCTACTCC
>NC_041389.1:521690594-521691227 GCF_002162155.2 Triticum dicoccoides
TAGTAGAAAAAGGACCTAATATGAGTAACATTAGTACCGGTTTGCATATGAGCCGGCACTAATGCGTCCATTAGTGCCGGTTCAAATGACTAGGTGGGAGGAGACCTTTAATACCGGTTCACTGCGAATCTTTAGTACCGGTTCGTGCCACGAACCGGTACTAAAGATGTTGGCCGGGCACCAGCATTTTTTGTATCGGTTCGTGGCACGAACCGGTACTAAAGAGGTTGTGGAGGGGCTATTTTTAGTCCCACCTCGCTCCCTTAGCAAGAATTTGACCATCTTAAATATGTTACTTCTCAAACTATCACAAGCATTTGGTCTTCATTGAACTCTATGTATAGGATCTGAGGGTGCAATAGGAGTCTTCGCCGGTTCTTAAATCGGTGGTAGATTCCTATTCACAATTTAGATTCTATACAAAAAGATCATTGATGATCAATTTATTTTTTATGTACTTCTCTGTAGTAGTAGCATGTTTTGGCTGAAAGGCGGTACTGATCAATCTATTTTTTCTATGTTACTTCTCAAACTATATAAAAAGGAAGAATAGGAAGAAGAAGAAGAAGAAGAAGAAGAAGAAGAAGAAGAAGAAGAAGAAGAAGAAGAAGAAGAAGAAGAAGAAGAAGAAGA
>NC_041389.1:521741137-521741715 GCF_002162155.2 Triticum dicoccoides
CGCCCCCGCCGCCCGTCGTCGCCAGTCGTCCCCGCCGCACTCGCCGCCCGTCGTCGCCGCCCCCGCCGCCCGTACGCCCACTCGATCGTACCACACACACACATACACACACACACATACACACACGCATACACACACACACACACATGTACACTACACACACATGAACGTATACACACACCGACACACATATTTTTTTACTTATTTTCTGTTTCCTATTGTTTAGATGAATTAATTAATATAACTAGTTTATTTTTAGAATGTTAGAAATGTTAATGTTAGATGAATTAGAACTAGTTGGTTGTTAGTAAATGCTTAGTTTTGAACTAGTTGAATTAATATAACTAGTTTATTTTTAGTAAGAAAATTTAGGTATATGAGATTAGTTGAACTAGTTGAATTAATAGAACTAGTTTATTTTTAGTAAATACTTAGTTGAACTAGTTGAATTAATATAACTAGTTTATTTTTAGTAAGAAAATTTAGGTATATGAGATTAGTTGAACTAGTTGAATTAATAAAATAGTTTATTTTTAGTAAATGCTTAGTTGAACTAGTTGAATTAATAGAACTAGTTT
>NC_041389.1:521742597-521743256 GCF_002162155.2 Triticum dicoccoides
AGAAGAAAAAATAAAGCAGAAAAGAAAATACTAAAATTATATAAAGCAAAAATATTCACAAAGAAACTAAATACAGCATAAAAACTACTCAGAAATAAATACAACAGAAAAAATTTAAAAAAATTACTCAAAAATAAATAGAAGAAAATAAATAATGCAGAAAAGAAAAAAAAGTATATAAAGCAAAAATATTCACAAAGAAACTAAATACAACATAAAAACTAATCAGAAATAAATAGAAGAAAAAATAAAGCAGAAAAGAAAAAACTAAAATTATATAAAGCAAAAATATTCACAAAGAAACTAAATACAGCTTAAAAAGTACTCAGAAATAAATTTATAAAAAAAATGTTGGGGCGTTGTCCAGTGTGCCTGCCAGATCTAGGGCGTGCAAATACAGGCACAGAAGGGCCAGCGGGCTCACAGGGTAGCGCGTCCAGTTAGGCCCAGACCGGTTGGAGCCACCAACCGGTACTAACGTCCCATCCTATATATACTACACTTACGAAAAATCAGTAATCTCCTTCCACTTCTCGCGCGACAGCATAGATCTATCACGCCGCCGCCGCGCCGCCGTGCCGTCGCCCCCGCCGTGCCGTCGCCCCCGCCGCCCGTCGTTGCCGTCCCCGCTGCCCTCGCCACCCCCGCCGCCCGTCGTC
>NC_041389.1:521743912-521765518 GCF_002162155.2 Triticum dicoccoides
TAATATAACTAGTTTATTTTTAGTAATGCTTAGTTGAACTAGTTGAACTAATATAACTAGTTTATTTTTAGTAAGAAAATTTAGGTATATGAGATTAGTTGAACTAGTTGAATTAATAGAACTAGTTTATTTTTAGTAAATGCTTAGTTGAACTAGTTGAATTAATAGAACTAGTTTATTTTTAGTAAATATAATGCTTAGTTGAACTAGTTGAATTAATAGAACTAGCTAGTTTATTTTTAGCAAGAAAATTTAGGCATATATGAGATTAGGTAATTATTTGAACTAATTAAAATTTAGGTATATGAGATTGTTTGAATTAATATAACTAGTTTATTTTTAGTAAATGCTTAGTTGAATTAGTTGAATTAGTTGAATTAGTAAGTGTTTAATGTTTCGCCTATATGAACATAGGAAATGTCGTCTGATGACGGAAAAAATTTCATTATGTGCGAATACTGTGAAGACCAGCGTGGCCAGTGCGACAGAAATTTCCTTGTTGATGATAGGCGATTCAGCATCAAGGTGGATGAGACCTTCGAATTCGATACAGTAAGTCACAACGATAAGTGTCTATTTTCGTAATTAAGCATGACTTATATATATATATATATATATATATATATATATATATATGCTTCATTTGCCTGACTTATAATTCTTATTTTTTACTATTCTACTAGCGCATCCCCTGCCATGCAAGAATTTTTGTCTTGGATAAGATAGGTTTCAATGATATGGAAACTATGGAGGTAAAGATAGTTTATCTGAAAACTGAGCATGGTTATACTTTCAACGTCAAAGTATACAATGCACACACGTACACCTATTTTGAATGCAAAACTTGGCAAGCACTATGCAAGACTTATGCATTTGAGCCTGGTATGGTTATCACCTTTGATATTCGTCCGGAAGATGATATTGAAGGTAATAGAGACATATGGGTCGATGTGCAGACGCCTCCAATTCTACCATTATGTGAGTTCTTTTCAACTATATTTTTGTCTTTGATATTGCTTATTCAAAAATAATTGACAACTATAATTTAAATTGACAGCTTATCTCCATTCAACCAAACATGCCTGGCGCTTGGTAGACAGGACCTACTACTGTCCCGGAGCTGAACTAAACTGCAAGGAGATAAGTCATTATGTTTCATGGCTTGAGGATCTTCATACTGTAAAGACAAATTTTCTTCCTGCACTTAGAAATATTAGTACTCAAAATGTGCGACCAATAGTGATGGTATTGAACTACGGTCACATCTATTTAGGAATGATGGTAAGATTTTTACTATTTGTCCCCAGTGCATTTTTTGCATACATAATTTTTTTGCTAAACTTTCATTGCTAAGTATATTAATTAAGTACTATACGATGTTCTTCAACAGGGACTCCCGATGGCAGTTGTGCCTCAGGGGATCGAGACTAAAGGTCACATGTCAATTGTTAGCTTACGGCCAAGATATCCTGCATTGCACATTAATGCATTCAGGATTTCTAGAAGCGATGAATGCTTAATAGTGAAAGATTGGAGGAAAATTGTTAACGATCGCAGAGAAGTACTAGGGGGCAGCAATGAGAAGCGCAGCCCACGATTAGGAGACAGGTTCATCGGCATGCTCCAGTTTGATGAATCAGGAGAGTTATACATGTTCTATGCTATTTTACCAGAGAGAGAGTAGCTAGCAGGAGTGATTTAGCATGCTGCTCTTAGTACTTGTCCTTTCATGTCCGTGTTCTTCGTTCTGAACTTAATCTGAATGAGTGATTTGCTTTTGTGGTGTTATATATGAACACTTATAATATCATGACAATCATGTTGAACTGGATGATATTTTTGCTTCTGGTACAAGTGAATGTTTCTTCTTTAAGCTACTGTTGGTGGTGATTTAATAGCGGTAATGACTATGATGATTAAATAGTGATAATGACGACTACGATGATTTTTAGCTAGCTAGCTCTAGAGTATGTTGATGATATGATGCAAGAGTTTTGATATTAATAATATGATGATATGATGAGTAATTATTATATCATTTAATGAAAGAAACCACATATTAGTTTCAGCTGGATGGATCCTACCTAAGTGATCAACTATATGTATGCCATATCCATATATATTATACTTGATCACCTAATTAGGTGATCAAGTATATAATATCGATATGGCATATATATATATATATACTTGATCACTTAGCTATAGCTAGCTATATATAGCTAGCTAGATATCCTCCAGTCGAAACTAATCCGCGGTACTTTCACCTAATGATTTAACAACTCATTATAATGTAAAACAATCACTAAATTAAATTGAAAACACAAAACTAAAGCAAAAATTAAAAAAAAACACCCAAACATTTAGTACCGGTTGGTGTTACCAACCGGTACTAAAGCCCTACACGCACCCGGGCCTGGCTCGTGCCACGTGTTCGCACTTTAGCGCTGGTTCGTGACGAACCGGTACTAAAGGGGGGGACCTTTAGTCCCCACTCTTTAGTGCCGGTTGGAGAACCGGCACTAAAGGCCGTTACGAACCGGCACTAAAGGTTGGTTCTGCACTAGTGGGGGCACCCCAGAGACACAACAATTGATCCTTGAGATCTCTTAGCCGTGTGTGGTGCCCCCCTCCACCATAGTCCTCAATAATATTGTAGCGGTGTTAGGAGAAGCCCCGCGACGGTAGAACATCAAGATCGTCACCACACCGTCGTGCTGACGGAACTCTTCCCCGACACTTTGTTGGATCGGAGTCCGGGGATCGTCATCGAGTTGAATGTGTGCTAGAACTCGGAGGTGCCGTAGTTTCGGTGCTTGATCGGTCGGGCCGTGAAGATGTACGACTACATTAGTCGTGTTGTTATAATGCTTCCGCTTTCGGTCTATGAGGGTACGTGGACACACTCTCCCCTCTTGTTGCTATGCATCACCATGATCTTGCGTGTGCGTAGGAATTTTTTTGAAATTACTACGTTCCCCTACACTTTATCGGTCAAACCGTATAACAACATACGTTGTTCCCTTTGTCATCGGTATGTTACTTGCCCGAGATTCGATCGTCGGTATCATCATACCTAGTTCAATCTCGTTACTGGCAAGTCTCTTTACTCATTCTGTAATACTTCATCCCGCAACTAACTCATTAGTTACAATGCTTGCAAGGCTATAGTGATGAGCATTATCGAGAGGACCCAGAGATACCTCTCCGAAACACGGAGTGACAAATCCTAATCCCGATCTATGCCAACCCAACAAACACCTTCGGAGACACCTGCAGAGCACCTTTATAATCACCCATTTATGTTGTGACGTTTGATAGCACACAAAGTGTTCCTCCAGTATTCGGGAGTTGCATAATCTCATAGTGTGAGGAACATATATAAGTCATGAAGAAAGCCGTAGCAATGAAACTGTAACGATCATAATGCTAAGCTAACGGATGGGTCATGTCCATCACATCATTCTCCTAATGATGTGATTCCGTTCATCAAATGACAACACATGTTTATGGTTAGGAAACATAACCATCTTTGATTAATGAGCTAGTCAAGTAGAGGCATACTAGGGACAATATGTTTTGTCTATGTATTCACACATGTACTAAGTTTCCGGTTAATACAATTCTAGCATGAATAATAAACATTTATCATGAAATAAGGAAATAAATAATAACTTTATTATTGCCTCTAGGGCATATTTCCTTCAGCGGTCGGTGCGGTCGTGGAAGACATCACCAGACGGGCGCACCCACAATATAGATGGCGTCATGGCTGGAGTCTTACAAGCGTTTGTACTACTACGCCACCAAGCAGCTCGAAACCCCCGCAGGTTCGGTGCCTTACATCATCGACGTTGACGCGGTGCCGCTCTTCTCCAAGTATTCTTCGTCCTAGCTCGTCCGGGCACGAACGACGGATGGGGAGCAGATGGGTGCCCGCATGTTGTTCGCTGCAATGCCTAGAGCGGTGGAGCCAGCTTAGACGCGAACATGGAGATGCTCGACATAATCCACGATGGAGGCGATGGAGGAGGAGGGGGCTATGAGGACGGGCAGGTGGAAGACTCGGATCCCACGCGTAGTCCAGCAACTACCAGCAGTAGCAGTCCTACACCCAGACGACCACACAACAGTCCTACACCCAGACTGGCGATGACACACAGCAACAACAGCATTGGGCCTCCGGAGAGCAGCGGACCGATGGGGAGGGGGAGGACAACAGCGACAACGACGATCCGGATGATACAACTGGCGATCCAAAGAAGAAGGGTAGATGAGAAAGCTTCAACATGTGGGAAGACGATCTATTGTGTGATGCATGGTTGGCCACTAGTATTGAGACGATCCATGGCACGGAGCAAAAGGGCACAACCTTTTGGATGAACATTCTGTTGGGGAACGTTGTAGAAAATAAAAAAAATCTACGGTTTCACCAAGATCAATCTATGAGTTCAACTAGCAACGAGTGAGAGGAGTGCATCTACGTACCCTTGTAGATCGAGCGGAAGCGTTCAAGAGAACGAGGTTGAGGGAGTCGTACTCGTCGTGATCTAAATCACCGGAGATCCTAGCGCCGAACGGACGACACCTCCGCGTTCAACACACGTACAGTCAGGGAGACGTCTCCTCCTTCTTGATCCAGCAAGGGGGAAGGAGAGGTTGATGAAGATCCAGCAGCACGACGGCGTGGTGGTGGATGCAGCAGCGATCTCGGCAGGGCTTCGCCAAGCGTCTGCGAGAGGGAGAGGTGTAGCAGAGGGAGAGGGAGGCGCCAAGAGCATGGGTGCGGCTGCCCTCCCTCCCCCCTCTTTATATAGGGCCCCTAGGGGGGTCCTAGGAGATGGGATCTCTAAGGGGGGGGCGGCGGCCAAGGGGGTGGCTTGCCCCCCAAGCCAGGTGGAGGCCCCCACCCCTAGGGTTTCCCAACCCTGGGCACAGGGGGGGCCAAGGGGGGGTGCACCAGCCCACCAAGGGCTGGTTCCCCTCCCACTTCAGCCCATGGGGCCCTCCGGGATAGGTGGCCCCACCCGGTGGACCCCCGAGACCTTTCCGGTGGTCCCGGTACAATACCGATGACCCCCAAAACTTTCCCGATGGCCGAAACCTAACTTCCTATATATAATTCTTTACCTCCGGACCATTCGGAACTCCTCGTGACGTCCGGGATCTCATCCGGGACTCCAAACAACTTTCGGGTTACTGTATACTCATATCTCTACAACCCTAGCGTCACCGAACCTTAAGTGTGTAGACCCTACGGGTTCGGGAGACACATAGACATGACCGAGACGACTCTCCGGTCAATAACCAACAGCGGGATCTGGATACCCATGTTGGCTCCCACATGCTCCTCTATGATCTCATCGGATGAACCACGATGTCGAGGATTCAAGCAACCCCGTATACAATTCCCTTTGTCAATCGGTATGTTACTTGCCCGAGATTCGATCGTCGGTATCCCAATACCTTGTTCAATCTCGTTACCGGCAAGTCACTTTACTCGTACCGTAATGCATGATCCCGTTACCAAACACTTGGTCACTTTGAGCTCATTATGATGATGCATTACCGAGTGGGCCTAGAGATACCTCTCCGTCATACGGAGTGACAAATCCCAGTCTCGATCCGTGTTAACCCAACAGACACTTTCGGAGATACCCGTAGTATACCTTTATAGTCACCCAGTTACGTTGCGATGTTTGGTACACCCAAAGCACTCCTACGGTATCCGGGAGTTACACGATCTCATGGTCTAAGGAAAAGATACTTGACTTTGGAAAAGCTCTAGCAAACGAACTACACGATCTTGTGCTATGCTTAGGATTGGGTCTTGTCCATCACATCATTCTCCTAATGATGTGATCCCGTTATCAACGACATCCAATGTCCATAGTCAGGAAACCATGACTATCAATTGATCAACGAGCTAGTCAACTAGAGGCTCGCTCGGGACATGTTGTGGTCTGTCTATTCACACATGTATTACGATTTCCGGATAACACAATTATAGCATGAATAACAGACAATTATCATGAACAAGGAAATATAATAATAATCATTTATTATTGCCTCTAGGGCATCTTTCCAACAGTCTCCCACTTGCACTAGAGTCAATAATCTAGTTACATTGTGATGAATCGAACACCCATAGAGTTCTGGTGTTGATCATGGTTTGCTCGCGGAAGAGGTTTAGTCAATGGATCTGCGACATTCAGATCCGTATGCACTTTGCAAATATCTATGTCTCCATCTTGAACATTTTCACGGATGGAGTTGAAACGACGCTTGATGTGCCTGGTCTTCTTGTGAAACCTGGGCTCCTTGGCAAGGGCAATAGCTCCAGTGTTGTCACAGAAGAGAGTGATCGGCCCCGACGCATTGGGTATGACTCCTAGGTCAGTGATGAACTCCTTCACCCATATTGCTTCATGCGCTGCCTCCGAGGCTGCCATGTACTCCGCTTCATATGTAGATCCCGCCACGACGCTCTGCTTGCAGCTGCACCAGCTTACTGCTCCACCATTCAACATATACACGTATCCGATTTGTGACTTAGAGTCATCCAGATCTGTGTCGAAGCTAGCGTCGACGTAACCCTTTACGACGAGCTCTTCTTCACCTCCATAAACGAGAAACATATCCTTAGTCCTTTTCAGGTACTTCAGGGTATTCTTGACCGTTGTCCAGTGTTCCTTGCCGGGATTACTTTGGTACTTTCCTACCAAACTTACGGCAAGGCTTACATCAGGTCTGGTACACAGCATGGCATACATAATAGACCCTATGGCTGAGGCATAGGGGATGACACTCATCTCTTCTATATCTTCTGCCGTGGTCGAGCATTGAGCCGAGCTCAATCTCACACCTTGCAATACAGGCAAGTACCCGTTCTTGGACAGATCCATATTGAACTTCTTCAATATCTTATCAAGGTATGTGCTTTGTGAAAGACCTATGAGGCGTCTCGATCTATCCCTATAGATCTTGATGCCTAATATGTAAGCAGCTTCTCCAAGGTCCTTCATTGAAAAACACTTATTCAAGTAGGCCTTAATGCTGTCCAAAAGTTCTATATCATTTCCCATCAAAAGTATGTCATCTACATATAATATGAGAAATGCTACAGAGCTCCCACTCACTTTCTTGTAAACGCAGGCTTCTCCATAAGTCTGCATAAACCCAAACGCTTTGATCATCTCATCAAAGCGAATGTTCCAACTCCGAGATGCTTGCACCAGCCCATAAATGGATCGCTGGAGCTTGCATACCTTGTTAGCATTCTTAGGGTCGACAAAACCTTCTGCTTGCATCATATACAGTTCTTCCTTAAGATAGCCGTTAAGGAATGCCGTTTTGACGTCCATCTGCCATATCTCATAATCATAGTATGCGGCAATTGCTAACACGATTCGGACGGACTTCAGCTTCGCTACGGGAGAGAAAGTCTCATTGTAGTCAACCCCTTGAACTTGCCGATAACCCTTAGCGACAAGTCGAGCTTTATAGATGGTAACATTACCATCCACGTCCGTCTTTTTCTTAAAGATCCATATGTTTTCTATCGCTCGCCGATCATCGGGCAAGTCTGTCAAACTCCATACTTTGTTTTCATACATGGATCCTATCTCGGATTGCATGGCTTCAAGCCATTTGTTGGAATCTGGGCCCGCCATTGCTTCTTCATAGTTCGAAGGTTCACCGTTGTCTAACAACATGATTTCCAGGACAGGGTTGCCATACCACTCTGGTGAGGAGCATGTCCTTGTGGACCTACCAAGTTCAGTAGCAACTTGATCCGAAGTACCTTGATCATCATCATTAATTTCCTCTCCAGTCGGTGTGGGCACCACAGGAACACTTTCCTGAGTTGCACCACTTTCTGGTTCAAGAGGTAGTACTTCATCAAGTTCTACTTTCCTCCCACTTACTCCTTTCGAGAGAAACTTTTTCTCCAAAAAGGATCCGTTCTTGGCAACAAAGATCTTGCCTTCGGATCTAAGGTACAAGGTATACCCAATGGTTTCCTTGGGGTATCCTACGAAGACGCATTTTCCCGACTTGGGTTCGAGCTTTTCAGGTTGAAGTTTCTTGACATAAGCATCGCATCCCCAAACTTTTAGAAACGACAGCTTAGGTTTCTTCCAAAACCATAATTCATACGGTGTCGTCTCAACGGATTTAGACGGTGCCCTATTTAAAGTGAATGTAGCTGTCTCTAGAGCGTATCCCCAAAATGATAGCGGTAAATCGGTAAGAGACATCATAGACCGCACCATATCCAATAAAGTGCGATTACGACATTCAGACACACCGTTGCGCTGAGGTGTATCAGGCGGCGTGAGTTGTGAAACGATTCCACATTTCCTTAAGTGCGTACCAAATTCGTGACTTAAATATTCTCCTCCATGATCTGGTCGTAAAAACTTTATTTTTTCGGTCACGTTGATTCTCTACCTCATTCTGAAATTCCTTGAATTTTTCAAAGGTCTCAGACTTGTGTTTCATCAAGTAGACATACCCATATCTACTTAAGTCATCAATGAGAGTGAGAACATAACGATATCCTCCACGAGCCTCAACTCTCATTGGACCGCACACATCAGTATGTATGATTTCCAATAAGTTGGTTGCTCGCTCCATTGTTCCGGAGAACGGAGTCTTGGTCATTTTGCCCATGAGGCATGGTTCGCATGTGTCAAATGATTCATAATCGAGAGACTCTAAAAGTCCATCAGCATGGAGCTTCTTCATGCGCCTGACACCAATGTGACCAAGGCGACAGTGCCACAAGTATGTGGGACTATCGTTATCAACTACATCTTTTGGTATTCACACTATGAATATGTGTAAGATTACGTTCGAGATTCATTAAGAACAAACCATTGACCAGCGGGGCATGACCATAAAATATATCTCTCATATAAATAGAACAACCATTATTCTCGGATTTAAATGAGTAGCCATCTCGCATTAAACGAGATCCAGATACAATGTTCATGCTCAAAGCTGACACTAAATAACAATTATTGAGGTTTAAAACTAATCCTGTAGGTAAATGTAGAGGTAGCGTGCCGACGGCGATCACATCGACCTTGGAACCATTCCCGACGCGCATCGTCACCTTGTCCTTCGCCAGTCTTCGCTTATTCTGCAGCTCCTGTTTTGAGTTACAAATATGAGCAACAACACCGGTATCAAATACCCAGGAGCTAGTACGAGCGCTAGTAAGGTACACATCAATTACATGTATATCACATATACCTTTAGTGTTGCCGGCCTTCTTGTCTGCTAAGTATTTGGGGCAGTTCCTCTTCCAGTGACCCTTCCCTTTGCAATAAAAGCACTCAGTCTCAGGCTTGGATCCATTCTTTGACTTCTTCCAGGCAACTGGCTTACCGGTCGCGGCAACTTCCTTGCCGTCCTTCTTGAAGTTCTTCTTACCCTTGCCCTTCTTGAACTTAGTGGTTTTATTGACCATCAACACTTGATGTTCCTTTTTGATTTCTACCTCCGCTGATTTCAGCATTGAGAATACTTCAGGAATACTTTTCTCCATTCCTTGCATATTGTAGTTCGTCACAAAGCTCTTGTAGCTTGGTGGGAGCGACTGAAGGATTCTGTCAATGACCGCCTCGTCTGGGAGGTTAATGTCCAGCTGGGACAAGCGGTTATGCAACCCAGACATTTTGAGTATGTGCTCACTGACAGAACTGTTTTCCTCCATCTTACAACTATAGAACTTGTCGGTGACTTCATATCTCTTGACCCGTGCATGAGCTTGGAAAACCATTTTTAGCTCCTCGAACATCTCATATGCTCTGTGTTGCTCAAAACGCTTTTGGAGCCCCGGTTCTAAGTTGTAAAGCATGCCGCATTGAACGAGGGAGTAATCATCAGCACGTGACTGCCAAGCGTTCATAACGTCTTGGTTCTCTGGGATGGGTGCTTCACCTAGCGGTCCTTCTAGGACATATGCTTTCTTGGCAGCTATGAGGATGATCCTCAGGTTCCAGACCCAGTCCGTATAGTTGCTGCCATCATCTTTCAGCTTGGTTTTCTCTAGGAACGCGTTGAAGTTCATGTTGACATGAGTGTTGGCCATTTGATCTACAAGACATTTTTGCAAAGATTTTTAGACTAAGTTCATGATAATTAAGTTCATCTAATCAAATTATTTAATGAACTCCCACTCAGATTAGACATCCCTCTAGTCATCTAAGTGATACATGATCCGAGTCAATTAGGCCGTGTCCGATCATCACGTGAGACGGACTAGTCATCATCGGTGAACATCTCTATGTTGATCGTATCTTCCATACGACTCATGTTCGACCTTTCGGTCTCTGTGTTCCGAGGCCATGTCTGTACATGCTAGGCTCGTCAAGTTAACCTAAGTGTTTTGCATGTGTAAATCTGTCTTACACCCGTTGTATGTGGACGTTGGAATCTATCACACCCGATCATCACGTGGTGCTTCGAAACAACGAACTTTCGCAACGGCGCACAGTTAGGGGGAACACTTTCTTGAAATTATTATGAGGGATCATCTTATTTACTACCGTCGTTCTAAGTAAACAAGATGCAAAAATATGATAAACATCACATGCAATCAAATAGTAGTGACATGATATGGCCAATATCATATAGCTCCTTTGATCTCCATCCTCGGGGCTCCATGATCATCTTCGTCACCGGCATGACACCATGATCTCCATCATCATGATCTCCATCATCATGTCTCCATGAAGTTGCTCGCCAACTATTACTTCTACTTACTATGGCTAACGGTTTAGCAATAAAGTAAAGTAATTACATGGCGTTGAATCATTGACACGCAGGTCATACAATAATTAAGACAACTCCTATGGCTCCTGCCGGTTGTCATACTCATCGACATGCAAGTCGTGATTCCTATTACAAGAACATGATCTCATACATCACATATATATCATTCATCACAACTTTTGGCCATATCACATCACAAAGCAATTGCTGCAAAAACAAGTTAGACGTCCTCTAATTGTTGTTGCATCTTTTACGTGGCTGCAATAGGGTTCTAGCAAGAACGCTTTCTTACCTACGTAAAAGCCACAACGTGATTTGTCAACTTCTATTTACCCTTCATAAGGACCCTTTTCATCGAATCCGCTCCAACTAAAGTGGGAGAGACATACACCCGCTAGCCACCTTATGCAACTAGTGCATGTCAGTCGGTGGAACCTGTCTCACGTAAGCGTACGTGTAAGGTCGGTCCGGGACGCTTCATCCCACAATAGCGCTGAAGCAAAATAAGACTAGTACTGGCAAGAAAGTTGACAACATCTACGCCCACAACAAGTTTGTGTTCTACTCGTGCAAAGAGAACTACGCATAGACCTAGCTCATGATGCCACTGTTGGGGAACGTTGCAGAAAATAAAAAAAATCTACGGTGTCACCAAGATCAATCTATGAGTTCAACTAGCAACGAGTGAGAGGAGTGCATCTACATACCCTTGTAGATCGAGCGGAAGCGTTCAAGAGAACGAGGTTAAGGGAGTCGTACTCGTCGTGATCCAAATCACCGGAGATCCTAGCGCCGAACGGATGGCACCTCCGCATTCAACACACGTACGGTCAGGGAGACGTTTCCTCCTTCTTGATCCAGCAAGGGGGAAAAAGAGGTTGATGAAGATCCAGAAGAACGACAGCGTGGTGGTGGATGCAGCAGCGATCTCGGCAGGGCTTCGCCAAGTGTCTGCGAGAGGGAGAGGTGTAGCAGAGGGAGAGGGAGGCGCCAAGAGCATGGGTGCGGCTGCCCTCCCTCCCCCCTCTTTATATAGGGCCCCTAGGGGGGGCGCCGGCCCTAGGAGATGGGATCTCCAAGGGGGGCGGCGCCCAAGGGGGTGGCTTGCCCCCCAAGCCAGGTGGAGGCGCACCCACCCCTAGGGTTTCCCAACCCTAGGCGCAGGGAGGCCAAGGGGGGGCGCACCAGCCCACCAGGGGCTGGTTCCCCTCCTACTTCAGCCCATGGGGCCCTCCGGGATAGGTGGCCCCACCCGGTGGACCCCCAGGACCCTTCCGGTGGTCCCGGTACAATACCGGTGACCCCCGAAACTTTCCCGATGGCCGAAACCTGACTTCCTACATATAATTCTTTACCTCCGAACCATTCCGGAACTCCTCGTGACGTCCGGGATCTCATCCGGGACTCCGAACAACTTTTGGGTTACTGTATACTCATATCTCTACAACCCTAGTGTCACCGAACCTTAAGTGTGTAGACCCTACGGGTTCGGGAGACACATAGACATGACCGAGACGACTCTCCGGTCAATAACCAACAGCGGGATCTGGATACCCATGTTGGCTCCCACATGCTCCTCTATGATCTCATCGGATGAACCACGATGTCGAGGATTCAAGCAACCCCGTATACAATTCCCTTTGTCAATCGGTACGTTACTTGCCCGAGATTCGATCGTCGGTATCCCAATACCTTGTTCAATCTCGTTACCGGCAAGTCACTTTACTCGTACCGTAATGCATGATCCCGTGACCAAACACTTGGTCACTTTGAGCTCATTATGATGATGCATTACCGAGTGGGCCCAGAGATACCTCTCCGTCATACGGAGTGACAAATCCCAGTCTCGATCCGTGTCAACCCAACAGACACTTTCGGAGATACCCGTAGTATACCTTTATAGTCACCCAGTTACGTTGCGATGTTTGGTACACCCAAAGCACTCCTACGGTATCCGAGAGTTACACGATCTCATGGTCTAAGGAAAAGATACTTGACATTGAAAAAGCTCTAGCAAACGAACTACACGATCTTGTGCTATGCTTAGGATTGGGTCTTGTCCATCACATCATTCTCCTAATGATGCGATCCCGTTATCAACGACATCCAATGTCCATAGTCAGGAAACCATGACTATCAATTGATCAACAAGCTAGTCAACTAGAGGCTCACTAGGGACATGTTGTGGTCTGTTTATTCACACATGTATTACGATTTCCAGATAACACAATTATAGCATGAATAACAGAACATTATCATGAACAAGGAAATATAATAATAATCATTTATTATTGCCTCTAGGGCATCTTTCCAACACATTCACATATGGTTCCATGAACACAAGCATTTCGCGCCATAATCCGATGCGGTCATCCGCAACCGTGAATGGAAGTCCCTCGACCATCGATGGTACACCATCCAAGAGGCCGTGTCCAAGTATTGCGGGCACTTGAAGCATTTCATCGCGCGGTGGCCTAGCGGTGCACAAATCACCGGGCAAGTAAGTTGATCACTAGCCGGATATGCTTTAATTTTGTTGACCACTAGCCGGACATGTATTGTTTTGTTGCTCACTAGACAGATATGAATTGTCGACATTATTTCACTTTGTAGCCTACTCGAGCTTGTGTGGTGTACAAGAAGTTGGAGAAGAAGTCCTTCACTGTCATGCATTGTTGGTTGAAATTGAATGGGCAACCGAAGTGGAACCTTTTCATTACCAAGTCCGTCGCCCAAGCCAACGAGGAAGAAACCGATGACCCTACCGACCCAACCCAAGAACCGCCGAAGAAGGTTTGAAGAAATTTACGAGGGAAGAAGTGGGAGGAAGAGAGGGTGAAGCGAGAAGGTGCGGCGGCCAAGCTGACGAAGAGGTCCGAGGACATCTTGGTGAAGAAGGAGGAGGCATGCATGAGGCACTCGAACATCAAGGAGGAGAAGAAGGCGGAGAGGTTCAAACTGTGGATGGAGGCGAAGGACAAGAAGTTTAAGCTCCAAGAGAGGAGGATCATGATCGAAAAGAGGAAGGCCACGCTCGAGGAAAAGAGGGTGAAGATCGCCGCCAATGCGTAGGCCGCCAAGATATTGACCTTGAATGTCGACTCTTTGGATGCCGACGTAAGAATGATCATGCAATCCTTCCGCTACCAGATGTTGCAGCGGTAGAAAGATGAGTTGGCGGCGGCGGACGCGGAGGTTGCCTACGCGACAGTGACGGCACCTCCTTCATCGGGGAGCAGCTGGTTGGGATTGCCGATCTGGCAGGGTAGAAATGCACGGACTGTTGGACCCCTGCTTATGTTGCTGCTTCATTAGTTCTTGTTCTAGCTGCCGGGCGGGTGAATCCTGGTGAACCATTTAATATCGCTGGATGATGTAAGTTTGGTTTCGTTTCCGTAACGAGAACTATTTTAGGCTGGTCATAGCGGGGAGTAACTTATAGTAGTGTCATGCATATGACACTAATCTAAGTAATACATTTGTAGTGCAAAGTAACATTGCAGTGGAGTCATAGATGACTTCATTTATTAGATTGTAGACTCATCTTGTTTTAGAAAGCGCTATGTTACCGTAACATATTATGTTATCACTTCTCATTAACTACATGCCACATAAGCAGATTTTTCTTGAAATGCGCTACGTTACTAGGTAATTTACTCCCCCGTACTATGACTAGCCTTAATATCACTGCCACTACTCTTGGAGTACATGACATGCATGCATACACCCTTCCTTCCCGATGGATGCAATGCCAAGGGAGAGTGCCGGATGGAAAATCAAGTCCGCCTCGCTTGCGGTGTTTGGTCGATCCGGCCGGCCGGCGTGCGAAATCGCTTAATCTCAGTATTGTATCCGACCGGTGATTCTCCGCAGATATATCTTGGTTCCGTTGGGGGCAAGCCAAGTCAACCGCCCGATTCTCCCTCCTTTTAATACCCGGCCGGATCGCAATCTCAAAGGCAACGCCGCCCGCACCACCAGCACCACGCGCTAGCGCTTGGTGGCATCGATCGTTCGGTCCCCGGTACGTACCCACATGGCGCCGCCGGCCGTCGTGGGTTTCTCCGACCTGCCGACGGAGGCGCTGGACGAGATCGCCCGGCGCTCCGGCCCCCTCGACAACGTGCTCTGCTCCGCCGTCTGCAGGTCCTGGCGCCGCGCGCTCAGGACCGCGCGCCTCGGCCGCCTCCAAGAGCCGAACCGCCCGAACAGCATATTCCTGCATACCGAGGCACGCGAGGTCGTCTTGGAGGTCAGCTCCATCCATCGCCGCGATTACTACGAGGACCCGCCCTTTGGACGAGTACGGGTACGAACCGTGGTGGACGGCAAGATCGCCAACTACCCGTCCATCGAGATCATAGGGGCCTCCTACGGCTGGATCGTGGTCGTCTACAAGCACGACGACGGGAGCGTCATCTACCTCGTCGACCCCTTCACCGGCAGGCGGTTCCCGCTGCCTCGCTTCACCGACTCGTCGCGCAGCTGGAAGCAGCAGGAGGAGCTCCGGACGGAGCTTCTCTCCAATTACAAGGACATGTTCCAGAAGGCCGCGCTCGCTCCCGGACGCCGGCTGGGCACCTACGCCGTGATGCTCATCCACAGCGACGGGCGCGGCCTCTCGTTCCTGCGGCCCGGGGACAAGTCCTGGAAGACGGTGCGCTCCGCGAGGGCCACCATGCCGCACAGGTACGTCGACGTCTTGTTCCACAAGGGCGCGTTCTGCACTCTCAGCTGCTTCGGCGAGGTGAACGCCTGGGCGCCCGACGGCGGGGGCGGCCTGCGGACGAGGCGGCTCACGGACCAGCGACCGGAGCAGCTGGCGTGGGCCGTCCTCGCCGAGTCCGTGTCGCGCCACGACCTGCTCATGGTGAGCACCATGGATAGGCCGATGTGCTATGAGCGCCGGCCGCTGTGCTGTCAGCGCCGTCGTCAGCACTTCGAGGTGTCCCGCTGCGACGAGCGCCGACGCAGGTGGCTCCCCGTGAAGGACATCGGGGAGACGGCCATCTTGGCCGGGAGCCAGTGCAGCTTGTGTCTCTCCACGCGAGGCTCCCCTCGACTCGCCGGTAGCAGCAACCACATCTACTTTGCTTCCGACTGTGCGACGAGCAACATGAAGTGTGATTACGGGAACCCTGACTACTACCGCATGCCGATTGCGGCCGAGAGTTCGGCAGGTAGGGAGATATCCGGCTGGACTTGGTTTCAACCTTACGTTGCACGATTAGATTATGGAGCTTCTCCTTCTTGAGATGTCAAAATGAAAAAGTAAAAAATGGAGCTTCTTGCTGATGAATAGCGGGACATTATGTAAACGTTCTATTGATTCAGTCCGCAGACATTACTTACTCTAGTTTTTCTTTTTGAGGGGTATTGCTTACTCTGGCTAATTGATTGATGTCCGTTGGATTCCTCTGTCTTTGCACAAACAGTGAACCTGTGATTGAGAAATACTCCCAGTGATCAATAAACTAAAACCGCGACACTTATTATGGATCGTTGATTGTTTAATTTCTTGAAATTCATCGTGTTCCGGTCGGGAGCTCCCGCTTCTGGTGCCAGAGAAGAAGATGCGTGGCGCCCACGCGAAACCCTGGTGGGCCGGCCCATTTGAGCGAGATCAATTGCATTAGAATAACTGAACGAAAAAATGTAAAAAACGACAAAAAATCATGAATTCAAAAATATTCCTGGATTTTGAAAAAAAAAGTTCATGGATTTGTAAAAAGTTCATTGAATTTGAAAACAATTCATAGAAAATAAAAAAAAGTTAGTGGATTTCGAATAAAAATTCATCAAATTTGAAAAAAGTCCGTTGAATTTGAAAAAAAGTTCAGTAAAATTGAGAAAAGTTCATAGAATTTGAAAAAAAATCATAGAATTTGAAAAACGGTTCATTGTACTCCCTCCGTCCGGAATTACTTGTCGCATAAATGGATGAAAATGGATGTATCTAGAATTAAAATACATCTAGATACATTCATTTCAACGACAAGTATTTCCGGACGGAGGGAGTATTTGGAAAAAAATCATCATTTTTTAAGAAAAGATCAGCGAATTCAAGAATTAAGTTCATGAATTTTGGGGGAAAATCAGCGCATTTAAAAAAACAAAAAAAGAACAAGAAAGAAGAAAAAGAAAAAAAATATTTGAATAGAAACGTGTAGAAACTTAACAGGGGAAAACCAAGGAAGGTAATAAAAGATAGAAGAAAGCAAGTATGCATAAAATTGGGCCAGCTAGCCTAGTTGTTACTGTTGTTGTGTAGGAACGCAGGGGTTTCGAGTTTGATTCCTATTGCCCCCACCTTTTTGTGGGGTGTTTAAACAGAAGAAAGAAAAAGTACATGGGTCGGCCCAGCTTGGAGGGCTTCAATAACCCGTTTGCAAAATACACAGTAACGTTCGCCGGAAGCGCCAAATAGGTAGCGTCATTCTGGTTAGTCTCTTTTGTTGCTCCACCACCTGGCCGAGTGGTCCTTCCCAGGGCCTTAAGCGCAAGCTTGCCAGTGGCCCGCGGACGACCTCGCGCCGGCTCGCTCCGTACTCAACGTACGTAACGGCCAATCCGAGGCTTGTTCCGTCACACTGAACAAGATGTTATCCTTTAATTAATGTCTCAATGTACAAATTTATTGTTTCATGATAACCTATGTCTAGGGTACATCTAGATGTGCGTTAATTATTACACATCTAGGCCCTGTTCGGCACTGGCCCAGCTCCGCAGAATACGAGGATCTGCGGAGTACCTCTTCGGCCACTCCATAATTTTAAACTGTAGCTCCGGCCGCTCCGGGAGAGAGTCGAGGAGTGGAGAGCCTCCGAACGGGCCTCTAATTGACTTAATCAAACTAGAAAGGAAAAGACAAAAGACAAAAAAAAATTGCACGAATCGTCGTGTAAAATCAACGATATAGAATTTAGATGTGCAATACCTATAGCACATCTAGATATGCTTTAGCAAGACTAAAAGAAAGTGTCTGCACGAATCTTCGCATAAAAATCAATGGCATAGAGGTTAGATGTGCGATACTTGAGTGCATCTACATATGCTTTGACAAAACTGTTTTTTGTTTTTCTTTAAACTAGCTAGGGCCAAAGGGTACCTTAACATCCATCAATTTGCAGCCCTAACAAGCCATGGACACCGAAGTAGTTCATGTAATAACCAACTAACTGACAACTTCAAAAAAAAAAAAAAACTGACATGCCCGCAGAGAAGCATATGGATGGAAATTTAGTGACCCGAAGCCGGGTAGGATGCGATCGACACAAAGCGGTGGAAATAGTCGGTCTCTCCACGTTTCCACCACATCATCTGTTGCCGCGACGGCGACGCAAACCCAAAACGTGTGCTGTGCTTTTCAATCCACCGCACCCAGCCCTGCCCCCCGATCAATCTGCGGTTGTCAACGCCTATCGGGAGTACATATATACCTGCCGTGCGCCACCGCTTTCTTCCCTAGCTACTCCAGTTCGCTTTCTCCCAAAGTATTCGTTTCTTCGCAGAGAAAAAGAGAGGCCGAGATGAAGCTCGTGTGGTGCCCGGAGACCGCGTCCCAGGCCTTCATCGCCGGCGTCAGCGCGCTGTCAGACTCCGAGCACGGCCCCGCGGGGTCCGCGGGCGTCGCCGAGCTCGTCTCCGCCATGGTCGGGGGATGGAACGCGCAGCTCGTCGTCGAGACGCCGGAGGTCTCGGCTCCCGACTCGGCCACCATGAGCCTCGCCCTCGCCGCCGCCGCCGGGCGCACGGGAGGCCGCTACGCCCGCGTGCTACCAGATAAGGACGCGGACCGGGCCATGGCGGAGCTGGAGGGCGTGGACTTCCTGGTGGTCGACGCGCGGAGGCGGGACGGGGCGGCCGTGCTGGCGGCGGCCAGGCCTGGGCCGAGAGGGATGGTGGTGGTGCGCCACGGCGACGAGAGGCGGCCTGGCACGAAGGCGCTCGAAGCATCCATGGCGGCAGGCACGAGAGTAGTGCGGTCCGTGTACCTCCCGGTCGACAAGGGCGTCGAGGTCCTCCACGTCGGCGTAGGCAAGGGGCCGAGCCTACCGTGCCGGCGCAGCCGGAGCGCGTCCAGCCGTTGGATCCGGCACGTCGACCACAAAACCGGCGAGGAGCACCTCTTCCGCCGGCCGTAAATCCAACCGCTAGCCTTTCTGTACATCAATCGGTTGTAGACTTGTACTAGTACCGTACCGTCCAAGGGAATTAGCAAGGTGACCATGGTCATGGTGTCCAGATTCTTTGAATCTGCCGGCATGGTTTAAGATGGAGGGAAACTGCGGTGAGCCATGGTGTAAATAAAAAAAAAATATCCCGCCAACTGGCTAGCTTCCTAGCTCCAATGTGAATGATCTTCTTCTTGCTGCTCTAGAAATTAAGTTCCTTTGATGTGATTATGTGATACTGAATCATCCATCCATGTCGATGAATTCCTAACTTCAACACCGTGGTTCATCGTTTGCTTTAAGTGTGTTCCTTTTGTTGAAGTTAGGGAAAGCATCTCCAAGACATAGCATGATCCATGTAACTAAAAGGTGTCGCGCGCTTTGCCGCGCCGCTCTTTGTTTTAGTGCCGACAGCACGAGGGACCTCTCACTTCGATGAGCCAACATGACACACCCCCGCTCCACCCCACCAACCCACACAGCGGCGACAAAAATCGATAGAAACCAGCACCGGCCCTTTCACACACGTGTCAGCCATGCACACATGCAGCTCACCACATCCCAACAATGCACGCGTACTAGCACCGACACTTATAACGCAAAGAACCTTCCACACACGTGTCGGCCGTGCACATAGACAACTCACCACGTCCCAACAACGCACTTGTACCAGCATTGGCACGCAAGACGCAATGAATCATACACATGCCACGCATACTTGCAAGTAGGCACAACCCTATAGAGCCGATCACCCATTTACAGTAGGGCTCGGCGGTGCGCTAGCCGCAATGCACCACAAGGATCCCTTTCGAGGGGGCTTCGTAGCTGAATCACATTTGAGAATTGACTGACATGATGGCTATGACAATAAATATCACCATAATTGGTTACCTTCCTAGCTCCATGTGAATGCGCTAGAAATTAAGTGCATTTCTTCCCAAATTACAGTTTAATTGATATGAGTACAAAATGCCGCGCCGCTCTTGGCATATGTTTTTTTTTATTTTGCTCGAGAGGTGTTGATGACATATGCAAACAAGCAGAAGGTTGGCGGCATAAGGCAACCTCACATGACCGCCCCCCATCCCCACCTACCCGCCCAAAGCGGCAGCAAAAAGTAACCGAGATTAGTATCACCAAATTTTGTACACGTATCAATCATGCACAGAGGCAACTCACCACGTCTCAGTAGTGCACGTGTACCGGTGTTGCTACCCTTTACACACGTGCAGAGCATAGAGGCAGCTCACCATGTCCCAGTAGCGACACGTGAAACACAAAAGGCCATACAAATGTGGGTAATGGGTTGGGTATGTCATGCCACACATATCCTCAAATATGCCCAACAACGCTACACAGCCAGACCATCAACTTATGGATGGTCCGCAACCGGTGCCCCTAGCCCCAATGCACCATAAGCTCGCTTTCTAGGGAGTTTAGTAGGTGTAGTGATACGTTATCTGGGTTGGAGGATTTCCATGGTAGGATGTTATAAGGCTATCGACACCTCTGTGTGTGGGGTAAAAAAAGACACCTCCAATTCCCACATAAAACAAATACAGACCCCTACTTGCTAAGGAGATATTGAAAGTGAGAGAAACTGGCTAGTACCATTGCTGATGGAAGTGCGGATATTTCGTAAGAACAATAAGAATGAAAGCTTAGTCCAAAGGCTAAACTAACATCCAGTGCTAAGAAAACTTGTCTATTGCATATTATTTCAAGTGACAATATCTAAATAATAAATTAGCATCACGACATCATGCATCTTTTTTGTGCAATTGTCAGATTTTAGGGCTCAAGAAGTAATAAGTGGGCCTTTGTGGCCAAGACGTGACTGATTTTAACCTGGCGCAGTAATCCCCCAACTTTGGGAATTACATCCTTAAGCTTGCAGTCTCTTGAACCTCTCTCTCTCTCTCTCTCTCTCTCTCTCTCTCACACACACACACACACTTTAAAGAGTAGAGAATTATCATTTCCATTTTACATGTTTCTTATTTGGCATCGCATGAGAAAACCATGCTGGTCCAAAATTTAGATCTCTTGGAAATTTGAATTGACTATAACTCTTCTTTCCTTCTATTTTCTTGTATATTCCACCTCAACCCAAATTGTAACCCATCAAAGAAGGCTTTGGTAGTCTCCAAATGGTCATGCGAAAGTAAGATTCCACCAACACTTGGTGTACATGAGCTGAATTTCTCGAGTACACCAATTTCTGGTTGTTATTCGAAACTCCTTGTGCAACCATCACCTCCAGAACATTATTTCACAAGGTAGATCGTAATCATGCACTGTTTGTTTCATGTGATAGTAGACTCGTACTATATAATCATTCATATGTCGATGCTTGATTATGTTTGATATCGCTACCGACCTTCCTCTCTCTCCTCCCGGTGCACATGACTACAAGAGCATGTCTCATCTTCCCCTTGGGCGTGTAAAGCTCAACAAGTATTTTGCAAAGATCATATAAAAAGTGTAGTAGATGTGCTCCATTATAGATAACATGTACTCCCTCCGATCCAAAATAAGTGTCGTGGTTTTAGTTCAAATTCATTTGAATTAAAACCACAACACTTATTTTGGATTGGAGGGACTAGTAAACAAGTTTTCATTATCACTAGGCTTAGTACAACTTTTC
>NC_041389.1:521765688-521805474 GCF_002162155.2 Triticum dicoccoides
CACTTCCCACCTGATTTTTCCTCCCACATTTCCCTCACCCCTTTGGCTTCATGTTGGGTTTTTAACACCGACCGATGCGACACAAAATAAAAACCAACATAAATATAATAATCCAAACCAAATCGATACATTTTTCTAAAACCCGCTCTTGCATTAATTCAATCAAATCAATCTTAGCAAAATCTCAACTAAATCAAAACTTTCCTTGCCTTCACCTACCTATAGTCCCATCAAATTACATATTACAAAATTGATGTAATACTAGGACAATGTTCGTGCATTGCAACAGGATATAAATATTTTTGTACATTAGCTTGTGATTTGCTTGCCCATATTAATGTGATTGAGTAAGTAAATGTTTACCAAATCCGACCCGTGATTTATCGTATATTTTGATGAGAAACTTGGCAAGTAAATTAAAATGAAATTGGTTTAGAAGGTAAGTAAATTAAAGTGATTGATTTTCATATGGGGGACAAAGGGGTGGTCGGAAGAAATGTGAAACGGGAACCCTACGTTCTTTTTGAGTAGTAGATATGAGAAATTTGGCAAGTAAATTAAAATGGAATTCGTTCAGAATGTACGTAAATTAAGGTGATTCATTATCATACGCGAAAGGTTGGACGAAGAGGTGGTGAGAAGAAAGGTGAAACGGGAACCCTACGTTCTTTTTAGGTAGTAGAGAAGATATAGAGATATATGTCGAACAAGATTGATGTTGAGAGTACGAACCCGTTGCAACACATGGGCAATTAGCTAGTTAAGATAAATGCTGGTGGACATGGTTGCTCTTGCATCAATGATGAGATATTTTTTATGTGCAGGGCACGAGCTCTGCCAATTTTATTAAGATAAAACCCAAAAAATACACATGATGAGACCTAAAAGGGGCATGCCAAAAAGTGCACCATATTGTGCAGAGCTTGGGATAGGTGAGCTCGGGTGCAAATGGCTGTTGTTCACATGGATGAAAATATGTTTAATGTTTATAACGTTCCCAAAAAAATTGAAGTATTTTATAACATGACGACGAGATGACCATGAAGGCATGAATGCAGCGGGTACCAACTCACAAGGATGACTAGATGAGGGTGTAAGCTTGTCTCTTTGTGTAAACAACTGGCTGGCGGCCGGCAGCTAGACTTTCCTGTGTTAGCGCTGCATTTTCCTCCCTTAAATAAACTTCCAAGTTGCAGCTTACAATCGTCACAGGGAATCTTTCATAAACATATTACTTGCTAGCTAGCCAGAGAGGTAACTTGTTTCTCAGCTCAAGAGTTTGACCTCCTTATACTTATAATACAGAGACGTGTCACCAATATTAAATTTCCATTCCTTCTTCTTTCAACTCTTTCGGCAGCTGCTTGATTGGCATCTTTAATTTGTCCTTTGATCCCTTCTTGTGATAACCGCTTGTACGGGCAGCATTGCTGCTTAAGAAAAGTTGGTGTGAGGAGCGTCTTGGAAGTCAAATACATGCTGGGTCCTGGTTTTGGTGTGGCGGTCAGCATATATAGAGTACTAGATTGATACGTACACCTTTTTTTTTAACACAAGCGCTCATATACACGCGCATACACTCATCCCTATGAACGCACACACGCACACCTTACTCCATGAGCACCTTCGAAAGACTGAGCCGGCATATCATCTTGAGATTTACGAAGTCACCGTAAGCGCCTCGTCGTCGACGGGAATGTCCTCCCTGAATGTGCATCGCCGAAAATCCTGAAATTAATCCAAAAATATATGCGAGCACCAGGATTTGAATCCTGGTGGGCTGGGGATACCACAGTCCCTTTAACCATCCAACCATAGGTTAGTTCGTGATACGTACACCGTTACCACGATACGTGCACTGCATTATTCTAGAGCTAATTGGATAGGGACATGTATACTAGACTAGCTTTTAGTTGACCTTGAAAGACGGAGACATGAGAAACACACGTTCTTGGTTGGCTCCGTATCACATCGATCCCGTCCGGCATCTGGTTAAGATAAGTACGGCATCGGCGTCAGGCCCTGGATAGATACTGAAATGAACGGCCAGTTTATTTGTTCCTATCTAAGGCACGCAGTGAGAAGCAGTAGACGAGCAAGCGCGTGGCCTGCAGATGTCTGCCGCGGTTTGTATGCACGCGCCTAGACGTGATCAAGAAGAAAAGACAAAGAAAAACACATACACATTCTGACTAATAAAACCGCAAATACACACGTGACGGAACACAACGGATCCAACGGACATGGCGCTCACCATTGCAGACAATCTGATGCAACGGAGGCCCGATCGAAAGATGAGAAGGGGAGAACTATCGACTTAGATGAATTTTGACATTGATGGTCTGGCTATACTTTACTCGACAATATGCCTTGTCAATAACTAAACCGATCTCCGGTGATTATTGATTTTATCACAGGCACGATTAAACTGAACAACGATGTTCAAACTCCTACAAACAATTAGAAAACCCGGCAAAAACTCTAATATTGCAATCTGAATTGTGAATATAGATTAAGCACAAGATAATGGTGATGGTTCCTGGTAGAAAATCTGAATAAGGCGATGCTAGAACCGGTGCTACTCGTGATATGGAGTTGTTGAATTTTTCTGAAGAGAAAAAGTGAAGCACTATATAGTAGCAGATAGTATTTCTCGCAGTTAAGAACCAAGGTTATCGAACCGAAAGAAAGCAACACACGGACACACACACACACAAAGCAAATGCTTGCACCCAAAAAAGGTAAGGGGATCGTCACTCCCCTTGTTCGTGCCAACTGCAAAATTAAATATGGTAGTGGAAGGAAAAACAATAAAATAAAATAGAAAGGTAATTGTAGGATTATTAGTAATAATCGAGAATGGACCCATGGTCATTGGTTCACTAGAGGCATTTCTCTCATAAGCATAACATCGGTGGGTAGACAAATTACCGTTGGGTAATTGACATAATTGCGCATAGTTATGATGATCATCCAAGGCATAATTAATATATAGGAATTACGTCCGTGACAAGCAGACCGTTAATCCAACTGCATCTGCTACTATTACTCCATCAGAAGACCGCTATCCAGGATGCATCTCAAAGTAATAAGTTGATGACAAATAAAGTAGCACATTAAGCAAGATGACATAATGAAGACTAAGTAAGACCAATCAATATGACTGAACCCCGTCGTTTTATCCTTAGTAGCAACAATACAATTCATGCCTTTAGCTCTCCTCTCACAAAGAAAGATCACAGCAAGATTGAACCTACCACAAAGCACCTCTCCCGCTGAAGATAAATCTATCTAACTAGGCCAAATTAGACAGATACTACATCATAAAGAAATACAAATCTATAAAATTACGCAGCAAATAGATCTCAAGAGATTCAAATAATTCAATGGATAATTCTGATCATAAACTCACAATTCATCGTATCCCAACAAACATACCATAAAAGATTACAATGGATTGATCTCATGTTAGATCATTGTATTGAAGTTTAAAAGAGAGAGAGAGGAAGGCATCTAGCTACTACTATGCCCCGTAGGTCCTGAAGAAACTACTCACACATCATTATGAAGGCAACAGGGTTGATGAAGAGTGCATCCCCAATGGTTTTCCCCTCCGGCAGAGTATCGAAACAACGCTATATGGGAATGGGATCGCTTCGGAACAAAGGCTTGGAGGGGCGGAAGAATTGTTTCAGATCCCACTTTGAGGGTTTCATAATATATGAGAACTTATAGGACAAAATTAGGGCAAACAAAGCTATGCGGGGCCCACATGTCAGGGGGTGCATCGAACTGGCTTGTGGGGCCCACGTGGGTCTTCTCACCCTTCCCTGAAGCTTCCAGTGTCTCTTATGTTTCAGAAAAAGTCGTCATAAAGTTTCATTGTGTTTAAACTTCGGTAGGTATGATTTTTTTACGAAACAAAAAACATGCAAAAACAGGAACTAACACTTGGCATTAAATTAATAGGTTAGTCCATATAAATAATATATGACATATAAAGCTGGGATGGTGTTTTGACTCCCGGGAGCATTTTCTCCAGATGAACAGTACCTCAAATAAAGTGGTAAAATATTTTCAAAAAGTTCAAAAAAAATTGTGGATGCTCGTGTTAGTGTCGCAACCATGCTTGACAATTTTCATGCGAAATGAAGCAGTAGTGTTTCGTAGTAAGAGAAATATTTGGTGTTCAATTTGTTTCTTTTCACAGGCCAAAAGTTTAACCTTTTTGCCTAAAACTTTTCAGGTAGCATTTGGATGTGACTATGAATACATAAAAAATTTCTTGGATTTTTTCTGACATTTTAAAAATCATTTTCTGCGTGCAGGAGCACGTGCTCCCGGGAGCCAAAATGGATTTCCGCATAGAAAACATACAAAAGGATAATATAATTACATGGAACAATGAAAAATTGTATATACGTTGGAGACGTATCAACCGACGTTGGTTGAAGTTGTGACCGACGCCTGTCGAGGCTGGAGAAGACGCGCCAGAATGCCGCTGTGCTACAACCTGCACTCGCCATTGCTGAGATTGTGGACACCATTTGTTGCAACCGGCCGGCGTTGGCGATGACGACACCACATACTGGAATCAACCATCACCCTCGGCAACGACAAAAAATTGCAACCATTGACGGCCAAAGCTGCATCCCTTCCGACGGCCAAGTTGGAACTGGGCTGAAGTTGCGTTGAGACTCGGACTGCCATCCGTAAGTGACACAAGCCATAACTGTGGGGGGTGGGAGTTGCAAACCTTCGATGATTGTGCTGTAATCATTGACAGCCGCGTTCAAGAGCGACGGCTAAGATGCTACCATGAGGTTATGCTGAAACCAACGAGGATGGGTGCTACGAGGGCGGCAAGCCGGCGTGTTTCGAGGGCGGTCGCCGTGCCCGCGGTTATTTTTTTTTTGAGGGAATGCCATCATGGCGCACTTTATTTCAAGTTGAATAACGATACTCATTACAGCCGGTGCAATAAAACTAGGGGGATTACTCTCCCAAAATACAAAAGAATTAGAAGTAAAAGCATGTCTAGCTAAATTATGTGCCACCACGTTCCCTTCTCTGTTGCAATATTGCACGGAGATGTGCCCAATTCTGGATGCAATCAGAAAACAATCTGCTCTCTTCCTGCACGCTTTTTGTGTGATTTTTTGGGGCAAAAAAAATAATGATGTGAGAGACCGATCCGACGGCTGGGAAACAAGGCAATCGGCGCACGGGATGCGACCGACCGGGGGGCTGGCGTCGGTAGACCGCCGGCTAGCACCGCCCTCGGGCAAATCCCAGAGACAGCGCTGGCCTCGGACGCAAGCCTTTCTCCTCTTCTGGCGATTAGGGTTGTCCCCTGCGCCACCGGCCAGCTGCTGGCACCGGCGCGGTACGGCGGTACCTCGTCCCTGCCCCCCCGCCCCTCCCCCTCCCCGCCCCCACATACACCTCCGTCGCCAGAGCCTGTCCGCTCCGCCGCCACCCCTCATCCTGAGGACTTCCTACTAGCCGCCTTGCCGCCGCCGGCAAGAAAGCCCGGGGACCACCACCTCTTCGCGACGAGGCCACTGTCTCCGCATCGTCTACTGTTTCGCTACTGCTACCGCCTCTCTGTCATCTGCTTCAGCGGCTGCAGGTTTGATGCTCCAGCCTTTCTAGTTGATTTCTTGTTGATGAACTGTATATGCAATTCTTGGTATCTTAGAAATTTGGTGTACTTTGTGGCTTGATGCTTTCTTTTGAACTACTTCCTCTGTTCCTAAATATAAGTCTTTTTAGAAATTTCAATGCGGACTACATACCGATGTATATAGACGTACTTTAGAGTGTTGATTCATTCATTTTGCTCCGTATGTAGTCCATAGAGGAATGTCTAGAAAGACTTATATTTAGGAAGCGCGCAGATCCTCTGATTTGAGTCACCAAAGCATCTGCTTGTATTGGGTGGTTTCATTAGTGCCTTGTCAGATACCAGTGTAAACTGAACACAAGCCCATAAGTTTACCTGGAAGCCAAGCGGGGCCTTCATCGGAAATTTATTTACCTCACGAATTGTTCTGTGTGCATCTAGATCCGCCCCGGCATCATGTCTTCAGAGGAGCTCACAACAAGCTTGTCAAATTTGGCGGTGGCTTCGCAGGCCCCGATGGCCAGCCAAATCGGTTCTTCAGGTGATCTGTCTTCTGAAGGTGGGGCGCAGGTCACTTGTTTCAGTGAGGACCTGCACGACGTCACGCTCCATTTCCAGATCATAAGGTTCTCTAAACAGGTAACCACAAGTTTCACTTGTAACTTATTGCCAAAATACTCACAACTCACAAGGTTTTGGGGTTTCCAAGCAAACTGAAGTCGCGTAAGTTCTGAAATGTGAACAACATTTGGTTGGTGACTCCCGTCTACAATTTTAGAGCTGTTTGTGTCGTGCTGACTAAAACTTTCATTGTTTGTGTCGAGCTCTGGTAAAACTTATCTAATTGAGACATTGTTTGGTTTGTGTCCCTAGTTCCTCACTTCTGGATTTGGGCATTGGACCAAAATTTGCATCAAAATGTAACTCAAGCAAAGACATTGGAGTAGAAATCTTACCTACGAGACTGGGGGTGGGGGGTCTTGCAAGGCTGTGTTTCTTGGGACGCAGTTTTCAGACAGTCTATCGAGGTGGCGAAGAAAAACAAAACATGTCATAAGCAGTGGAAGAGATGTTCTACTAGATATGCGATTCAGTTAGTTCATGTCATGGAGAAAAATCATATCATTTGTAAAGCTGCCAAAGGAAGATGTTCTAGCAGTTGTCCATGTTCAGTTTCAGTTAGTAAAATAAGTAAATTTTTAACATGAAGCTAAACTTGCCTTGAGCATTTGTTTTAACATGATTACATGAAGTATGCAAGTGTATGCGTTTGTTAGCATCCCCGTGTGAGTTAAGCTTGATTCATTTCTACACAAACTTGGAATATGGGTAAGCCATATTTTGGATGAATATTTTTCTTTGAATCATATACTCCCTCCGTCCGGAAATACTCGTCGGAGAAATGCATAAAAATGGATGTATCTAGAACTAAAATCCGTCTAGATGCATCCGTTCCTCTGACAAGTATTTCGGGACGGAGGGAGTACATATTTATCCACAATGTGGTATGATCTCCATTCTGCTCTTTGTCAAACATTCATGTGGTATCTGTTTTAAGCCCCTCTTTATTATTTTTTCATGCAGATCTATGCATGGATAGGATGCAACAACTCAGCAAGGTTTGGCCATTTATATGCTGCTGCAACCACTAGGCTGGTAACATGCAATCAATATAACCTTAAGAACTGGTGTATATTTATTTCTATTAAGACTGATCACTGTACCATCATGGCCGTTGCAGGGTGATGGAGTGAGTGTCACATCTGTACTTGGAGGAACATCTGATAACACTGGATCAAGCATGGCCCGCCGCTTAGGTACTTCAGTTTCTGCTGCAATTGACCCACCTTTCATCATATTGGTATGAAAAACAGCAAGCTCATGTCACCTCATATTTCAGTGCTGAAGACAGGTCTAAATGTAATTTTAGCATGTAACATTCCGAAAGACAGCCCCATGCTTGAGGTACTAACTGGAACATCTTTGTGTTAGAATTGCCAAGTTTCTGTATCTGATGGGAACACTGTTTTCAGGCTGCTGCAGAGAGGAAACTTGTAGAGAAGCTGAGAAGTTTAGGCTATATCAAATCTAAAACAGGAGAGGCTAGCGCTTCCATAACTCCTTGATCCACAACACGCTGATGGATACTTGTGAACTATCAAGTCAATCGTAGAGAAAGGCACTATTCTTAACGTGTTTGAAACATTTTGAATGGTTATGAAAGCTCAGCGGGGGCTTACTGAGTGTAAGCATGATGATCTGAATTTTTTGTGCGTGACTGTGAACTGCTTCATGTTCACTGAATTATCAAACATGTGGCAAGTATCACATCTGGCATGTTTTACACGACTGCATCTTCAGAGGTTGTGTGCCGTCTACTCTTTCAGTGTCTCACGTGTGGAACCCTAAATTGAGGTATTTGTTGCTCACGGAAATGAACTTTGCCGGTCTTGTTTGAGCCGTGCCTTTATTGAATCGGCAATGTTTCTAAAAATTCTTGATTAATTTCTTCAGTATGTTGTGCTATCTGTCTTAAGTATCTCTGTTATTTGATTTTCACTGTAATTGCCGCCAACCTCGGAGGCCTCAGTTTTATTAAGGGGATCACGAGTGTATTTTGATGCAATATCCTTGCTTTTTGCCCTATACACATTATGCTTTAGAAGAAGAGCTTAACATGGATATGTAAGTCAGGTGTGCTAATCCTATATAGTGGAGTGTGCTATTAGGCAGAAATTAATGTTCTATTCTTTCCTGCAACACATTGAAGTTTTAGCCAACACAGCAAATCTCAATGAACCTGAACTCCTCTTACTACCTTTTAAGACGGGATATGTGAACTATAGTTATTGTAATAAGTCATCTTTTCGTTGATAGCGAACTATAGTTGTTGTAATAAGTCATCTTTTAGTTTGTTGGCCAGCTTCCTGACTATGTTGTCAGTAAGCTTGTAGATGATATAAATGTGTTTTGATCTTAATAAAGCTAGCCATGGTGGCCTTCCGTAAAACAATAGACGGGGAATAAGCATACATGGGCTGCTGCGTGCTGCTGCTTTTATTTTTTGAGTGATGAAAACACTTTATCAGCTTAAAATGTTTTCATGAATACAAATAATCTCTAGCCTATCAAGCAGCTGACATCTAATGTAGTACCTGCCTTGGCTAGATTATGCTATATTCAGACTGGGCACCTGCGCCGTGATGCTGCTCCACAGCAACGGCTGCGGCCTCTCCTACCTTGCTCCCGGCGCCACGTCCTGGACCACGCTGCGCTCTCCGCGGGGCATGCCGCACAAGTACCTGGACGTCATCCTCCACACAGGGGCGCCTTCTACACGATCAGCTGCCACGCCGAGCTGAATGCCTGGGTGCCGGACGGCCACGGCGGCCTGAGGACGAGGCGGCTCACGAACCCGCTGCCGGAGAAGGTGTGGGCCGTCCTCACCGAGTCCATGTCTCGCGATGGCATTCTCATGGTGACTAGCACGGAAACGCGGGAAAACAGCTACAAGTACCACGTGGATAACTACTGGCGACGAGAGTACGAGGTGCACCGCTGCGTGGAGAGCAAGCGTATGTGGCTTCCAGTGAAAAAACCTTGAGGAAATGACGATCATGATCGCGCGACTCTGGCTATCGCAAGTGTGTGCAAATATCTATTTCTCATTGGTTTGTTCCTTACGTTGCAAACTAGATCCAGCTTTTTGATCCTTTCTACTGATAAGCGCTTGTATACTGCTCCCTCCGTCCGAAAATACTTGTCGTACAAATGGATAAAATTGGATGTATCTAGAACTAAAATACGTCTGGATACATCCATTTTCCCGATAAGTATTTCCGGACGGAGGGAGTATTATTGACAGCATTGGTGCTTAAGAAAAGTTGGTGCGAAAATTGTATGGAAAGTCAATACATGCTTGTTCCTAGTTTTTTTTTATATGTGCTTGGTCCTAGTTTTTTGTGTGGCGGTAGACTTTTTTTCAGAGCTTCCTAGATTTTGAGAAGCTGAGGCATTGCCGGCTGGGGAGAGAATTGATCGAAACGAATAACAACTAGTCACACCGCTTGAAATAAATGGTTAGCTATCTCAAAAACAATCAAACAATCAACAACAACTAGTCACGATTAGGGACAACATCATAGTAGAACATTGATAAGTGCACTGCATATTCTAGAGCTAACTGAATACAGAAATACTAGCTAGCTGCTCTTAGTTGACCTCGAAAGACAAAGACATGATAAACACACGTTCTTAGGTTGCTCCATATTACACCTTAGCCATCTGGTCAAGATAAGTACGGCATCCAGTTGTTGAAGTACTGAAATGAACGGCAGCAAGTTTTTTTTATTTTTTTGTTTTACAAAAGCCCTCCCTAAGCTTTATTATTTGGCAACCAAGACACTTTACAGAGAGAATCTTCCCCATGGAGAAAGAGATGGCTTCAAAAGTCATTTTGGAATTACAGGTTGAACCTTTTGCTATATAAGAAGTTGTAGTTAGAGGAGGATCTATTGAAGAATGCCTTTTTTTCCTAAAGTATGAGCTACGCGATTCTTCAGTTTGGGAATGTGTTATCCTGGATTGATTGAGACATGAAGTGAGATTGAACAATTCAGCTAGGACCGGTCTGATCCTCCATCGACCTGGATGCTTAAGGAGATCCTTGGCTTCAGCGGCTTCAACCTTGACAATTGTTGCTGCAAGAAGTAGACCCAATGCTTTCGCCTGCAAAACAGATTGAACATTTGCAATTGCTGCTTGAATGGATATTAAATTCCCACTAAGCTCATTCCTTAGAGAAATTCCCAGGGAAGTTTTATGAGTCGTCACTGTTGGGTTGTATACTGCAGGTTGTATATGCACATTTGTATTCGGGAGCAGGTTAGAGTTGGTATCTTCGGGGGAGATGTTTTCTTTTCCTCCTCCTACATTAAACATGCATTAAGCATTGCATTTTAAGCCTGGAGAACATGCATAGGACTCCATTTTCTTCTATTGAAAAGGAGATCATTTCTGACTTTCCATATGTTCCAAAGAATTGTGAAAACATTATCGAGTTTTAGCTCTTGTTGAGAGGACATAATCATTTCAATGATATCAACAAGATATAAATTGGAGTCCAACATATCAATTTTGAGGCCAAATTTATCTCGAGAAACTGCATTGAAAGAAAAGGTGCAAATCCGATTCTATTTGACCACATCTACATCATTCTTTTAGAATGCCTAGAAACTCTTAATACCGTTGCAACAACTCTCCTAATAAGCCTCCAAGCAAAAAATTTGAACCTAGGGTTCATGGTTTTGCTTTTCCAAACCCGATTTAGGACAAAAAAAAATTCTTGATCCGAAGTAAGTCGTCGCCTTCCCAAAGAGTTATCTCTGATTTCCTGCACAAAGGTTTTGTATGCATTTTTTGTTGTACAATCTGCATTAGGAGTGTGACTTCAACAAATGGTATCTTCAAGATTAGCATTGATAACTGGAATATTCAAACTTTCGTTCTTAACAGAATCGTCAAATAATCAATCATTTTGTCTTTATCCGAAAGTTTGGAATTGGTGAAAGATGGATGTTAGGGTACCCTAACATCCATCAATTACTGATTGATATGGCCGTAGAGAAACATATGGATTTTTTATTTTGAAATAGAAACATATGGAAATTGGTGACCCGAATCCCCGGTAGGATGCGATCGACACAAAGCGGCGGAAATAGTCGGTGTCTCTGCACGTTTCCACCACACCCAGCCCAAAACGTGTGCTGTGCTTTTCAATCCACCGCACCCAGCCCTGCCTCCCGATCGAGCTGCGGTTGTCAACGCTTATTGGAGTACTCCATATATATCTGCAGTGCACCGCCTGGCGTGCACCAACCCTTTCTTCCCTTGCTAGTTCGCTTTCTCCCAAACCCAAAGTATTCTTTTCTTCCAAGAGTGAGAGAAAGAGAGGCCAAGATGAAGCTGGTGTGGTGCCCGGAGACCGCGTCCCAGGCCTTCATCGCCGGCGTCAGCGCCCTGTCAGAATCCGAGCACGGCCCCGCGGGGTCGGCGGGCGTCGCCGAGCTCGTCTCCGCCATGGCCGGTGGATGGAACGCGCAGCTTGTCGTCGAGGCGCCGGAGGTCTCGGCTCCCGACTCGGCCGTCACGAGCCTCGCCCTCGCCGCCGCCGCCCAGCGCACGGGAGGCCGCTACGCCCGGGTGCTGGCGGACGCGGACCGGGCCATGGTGGAGATGGATGGTGTGGACTTCTTGGTGGTCGACGCGCGGAGGCGGGACGCCGCGGCCGTGCTGGCGGCGGCCAGGCCTGGGCCGAGAGGGATGGTGGTGGTGCGCCACGGCGACGGGAGGCGGCGTGGCACGAAGGCGCTCGAGGCGTCCATGGCGGCAGGAACGAGGGTCGTGCGGTCCGTGTACCTGCCGATCGACAAGGGCGTCGAGGTCCTCCACGTCGGCGTGGGCAAGGGGCCGAGCATACAGGCCCGGCGCAGCCCGAGAGGGTCGAGCCGTTGGATCCGGCACGTCGACCAGGAAACCGGCGAGGAGCACCTCTTCCGGCGGCAGTAATTCAAAGTTTCAAACCGCTAGCTTTCCTGTACATCAATCGGTTGTACTCCCGTCCAGGGGAATTAGCTAGGTGGCCATGGTGTCCGGGTTCTTCCCGCATGCTTAAGAGATGGAGGGAAACTGTGGTGAACAATGGTGTAAATAAATAAAAATCACCGTAACTGGCTAGCTTCCTAGCTTCATTGTGAATTTGAGTACCCTTGGCATGATACTGAATCATCCATGTAGATGGTCTCTTAAGTTCAACAATCAAAGTGCATCGTTTTTTTTTAATGCAACATTGCAGTACATCCATGTTGAAATTAGCAAAATCATCTCCAAAAATATAGTATTCCCTCTCATCCATATTAATTGACGCACATTTACATTTAGTATAAACTTAGTAAAAAGGTATAATCGATTTGAATAGAAGGTGTCACGCTCGTTGACATGCCGCTCTTCGTTCATAGGGCCGCGACATAAGGGACCTCTTCCTTGGGCGACCCAAAGCCCATCCACCCACAAACAACGGCAACAAAAATTGATAGAAACCAACGTCGCCCCTTTCACAAATGTGTCAGCCACACACAGAGGCAACTCACTAGGTCCCAACAGCGCACTCGTACCAGTACTGGCACATGAGACACAAAGGGCCACACATGCGCCACCTGTGAGCACTGACACATGAGACGCAAAAAGCCATACACACACAACACATAAGTAGGCACAAAAGCCCTACACAATCGGATCCATTTCTAGGGGGGCTTAATAGTTGTATCAACATTTGAGAATTGACTGGCATGACTGCTATGACAATAAGTATTTCCGTAACCAGCTAGCTTCCTAGCTCCACTGTGAATGATGTTCTCTTTGTTGCTCTAAAAAGTTAGCGTATCTGATATGATGATGTTACATCCATGTAGATGATTTCCTAAGTTCAACATCAAAGTCCATTATTTGTTTTATTATGCGTATTCTTCATGTTTAAATTAGTGAAAGCGTCTCCAAAATTGTAGTATATATGACCTGACTAGAAGATGCCGCACCGCTCTTTGTTCATTGGACCATTTTCTATTGGTGTTTGTGTTTCTTCTTTTCATTGTAGATAGAGGCATTGACGATATCATGTGGAAAAGAAAAAGGTCAGTGACATGAGGAGCTCTTCCGTTCGGTAAGGCAACAAAATGCCAACCCCACCCACCCAAAGCGGCAACAAAAATCAATAGAGATCAGCACCGCCCCCTTTCACACACGTGCTGGCCATGCAAAGAGGCAAATCGCCATGTCCCAACAACGCACTTGTACTAGCACCGACACGTGAAGCATGTCCATACACACGTCACACCTACCTGCGAATAGGCCAAATAGACCTACACAGCCGGAATAACACTCACTTACAGCCGGGCGCAAGCGGTGCCCATCCCCAATGCACCACAAGGCTCCCTTTCTAAGGGGCCTAGTAGTTCTAGTTTTATGTTATTTGGGTTAGAAGATTGCCATGGTAGGATGTTGTACGGCTATCCACACCTCAGTTGTGTGGTTGACAAAAGAAAATGGACACGTCTCCTCCCTTAAAAGAAATACAAGGACATTGTTTTGGAAATTGTCATTTATAGTTGCCGACTTCCTCAAGCCAATTTGAGGAAGAAATCACATACATCCTGAAGAGCAGGGAATTGCTTTTTCAAACGTACGTATTTTCCTTATTTGGCATTGTATGTGAAAGCCATGTTGGTTCGAAATTCAGTTCTCTTGGCAATCTGAACTGACTTCAACTCTTCTTTCCTTCTATTGTCTTGTGTATTCTGCCAAACCTAAGTGTAACCCATCAAGGAAGGCTTAGGTAGTCTCTAGATGGTCGTGTTGGAGTAGGATTCCACCAACACTTACATGAGCAAGTGCACCAAATTATTTTTAGGGGAAGCACACCAATTTCTAGATGTTATTCGAAACTCCTTATGCAAACCATCACCTCCAGGAATATTATTTCATAAGGTGGATCGTAATCATGCATCATTTGTTTCATTTGCGAGTAGACTTGATATACTTTACAATCATGCATGACAATGCTTGAATATGTCGTTTTTTTGCTACCACCCTTCCTCTCTCTCCTCCCGTTGCAAAGCTCAATTACTGTTATGCAAATAATCATATAAAATTTTGATTGACTTTATCTAGTTATTTATCAATTAGACTTGGTACCACTTTTCAACATATTATGATAAATGCTAACGGACTGGTATTCTTGCATCAGTGTTGAGATCTAAAAGGCATGTTTATATCCGCCAGACATGTTATTTTAGGTATGACATACATAAAAATGCAACAATTTACACACAATTTCACTCATACACATAAGACTCAACCATTTGTTTGATGCCTGCATGTACTTTTTGCCCGAGGATAGCCCCCCTTTTCGGGGACAAAAAAAATCTCAACCAAGTTCATTGGTGCAAATGGTAGCTGGTGGTTGCTGTATGAAAACATATTTGAAATGTTTATAACGTTCCTCACAAAAAAGGAAATTTTATATAACCTGCCGACGAGGATAACCGTGAAGGCATGAATACAGCGGATAACAACACACAGCGATGACTAGATCAGGGTGTAAGCTTGTCTCTTTGTGTAAACAACTGGCTGGCGGCCAGCAGCTAGACTTTCCTGTGTCAGCGCTACATTTTCCTCCTTTAAATAAACTTCCAAGTTGCAGCTTACAATCGTCACAGGGAATCTTTCATAAACATATTACTTGCTAGCTAGAGAGGTAACTTGTTTCTCAGCTCAAGAGTTTGACCTCCTTATAATACAGAGACGTGTTGCCAATATTAAATTTCCATTCCTTCCTCTTTCAACTCTTTCGGCAGCAGGTTGATTGGGATCTTTGTCATTTGATCCGTTCTTGTGATAAGCGCTTGTACGGGCAGCATTGCTGCTTAAGAAAAGTTGGTGCTAAAATTTGTCAATATGCACGCACGTACTTGGTCCTAGTTTTGTTTGGAGTACTAGATTGGCATGTACACCGTTACCACGATACGTGCACTCCATTATTCTGGAGCTCTTAGTTGACACTGAGAGACAAAGACATGAGAAAAACACATTCTTAGTTGGCTCCATATGACACCCAGCCTTGCATGTGCATCTGGTCAAGATAAGTACGGCATCCAGTTGTTGGAGACTTGGAGTACTGGTCGTCCCAATCCTGGATATTGAAATGAACGGCCAGTTTATTCGTTCCTGTCCAAGGTATGCAGTGAGAAAAGGAGATGAGAACATCTACAACCGGACGAGAACGGCATTCTGGAGCTCAGCCTCCATGGAGGCCGATTGCTTTGAAAATTTTAAAATTCATACTTTTTGGTTTCAAAAAAGTCGGAAAAAATTGTACAAGTACACAAGGATGTGATGAGCATGTGTGTAAAATTTCAGAATGAAGTACCTTGAGATGCGAACTCTGCAAAAAGAACAAATTCATGGAGTGTCATGTATTGAAAAGCCATATATTTGTCTTATTTGCACAACCCTCCTTTCAACATATTTCATCCTCAAAATTGACACAAATGTGTGTTATGCCTTCATGTATGTATGTTTGTTTTTAGAATTTTTTGAAATGTAAAAATATGAATTTTGTTGAATGTTGAATTTTTCAAAAACCGGCCTCCATGGAGGCCGAGCTCCAAAAGCAATTTTCACAACCGGACCACCTATATACTCCCTAAACGTCTAGACAGATAGTCCAGTCAACATAGGGACGGAGGCAGTAGGGGGCGAGCTGGGGCCATGGCCCAGGCCAACAATGATAAAACAACACCGTTAGAGCTACTAATATGATATTTTGGTAGCAAAATATTGTATTTTAGCTGTTCTGGCCCTCCCCTACGATGATGAAGCAAAATTGGACCCCCTCACACAACTTTTCAGGCTTCGTCGCTGGTCGTCCATGTATGATGTGGCCCACCCTGATTTTTTCTTTTTCTTTGTTATTTCTTTTCTCTCTCTCCATCCCGTTAATAACATGCATTTGATCGGGCAATTAGGAACAAAGTAGGGGATATGGGTGCATGCATGCACAGTCACTGATCGGGCGCATTCATAGATGTTTGAGCCAGATTTATGCATCATGGTTGTAGATGCTTTGAGCAAATAATCCAAGCCATCACCACCGTTTTTTTAGGTGAAGCCGTCATTGCAGTTGATACCAAGTCATCAAGGCCGACCCTGAGCCAAGGCAAGGATGGCGACGGCAGAGCCCAGCCTGCCTAGGACCTAGACCATGTGCACATTTTGGTCTTATGTAAAGGATCGACCAGCATGGGAACGAAGACCCACAAAGCACACCACGCCCGCCAGGCCTGTCTCCCCCGGAAAATCTTATTTGCCGCTCGCAGCGGCAAGTAGCCAGGGCGACGCACAGGGGCAATTCGACGAGCATTCGGATGGGTGGCCCGTTCAAACGTTTGAGCGATTCCAGTCTTCTAGGTGGTACCCAGCCAGTTTTTTTTTCTGGTTTTGGGAGCCTTCTAGAAGGTTCCTGAACCGGTTTTTCTATTCCCCCCTTTTCTCTTATTGCTTCTTTTCTTTTTTTGTTTCTTTTTCATTCTATTTTTTCTTTTATTTTTCTGTTTTCTTTTCTTTCATCTTTTTTTTCGTTTTCATTTTTTTAATTTCAAATATTTCATCGGAATTCTATAATATGTTCTGTTTTTTCAAATTTGCTCCCAATTTAAAAATATTCTCGTGTTAAAATGTTGTTTACAATTACAAAATATGTTCGTGATTTAAAAAGGCTTTGAGGAATTTCAAAAATTGTTCTTGTATTCAAATTTTGTTCACAATTTCAAAAAATGTTCATGTTTAAAAAAGATGTTCAGTCATTTTAAAAAAAAGTTCTTGTTTTCAAATTTTGTTATGCTCATATCTTCTGATTTTTTTTTCAGATACTGAAAAAAATACAAACATTTTTATTTTTTGTTTATATTTTTTACTTTACCTAGTTAATTTTTCTCCCCCTTTCTGTTACTTTTTCGTCTTCATTTTCTTTTTAATTTTCTTTTATTTTAAATAATGTTCATGTGTTTCAAAACTGTTACTATTTTTCCAAAAATGTTCGTCTTTTATAATTTATTCAGGAGTTTCAAAACTTGTTCATGTTTCCAAACATTGTTCAGGTTTTCAATTTTTTTGGGGAGTTCCAAAAAATGTTCATGTTTTCAAAAAACATCCGCGTTTCCAAAAATTGTTCCCAGTGTAGATAATTGTTCGCAAAATTTCAAAATATTTCCCTGTATTCAAATTTGTTCTGTTTTTTAAAATGTGTTCATGTTTTCAAATTATTTTAGAAATTTCAAAAATATTAGGGATAATTAGATTTATGCCCCTAGTTGTGTCCCACTCGTCTGTTTTACCCTAATTCCCAAAATTCACTGGTTCTATCCAAGTCACTTTGCTCCTATTATGCTTTTGCCCTTTGGCCGTTTGACCGCCAGTTTAAAAACTTCATAACTAATTCATACTAAATCAGAAAAATGCAAATAAGACACCAAAATGTTTAGAAAAACATCACCTATATGTCAGTGTCATTTGCATTCATGAAAAAGTGTTGGAAAGTGCCCATCCGAGTTTTAGCTCTTATGCTACCATCATGAATAGTAAAATCTAAAAAAGTTCAAAAAAAATTCAAAAAACAATCGGTGACAAAGAATGACAAATGTTTTAAGTGCCTGCCAAGTTTCATCATGAAATAACATTTGTGGGTGCCGCGGCAAAAAAAACAATCAACACTCCAAAATAAATTATTTTTTTGCCATGACTTTCATGAATGTCATTCCCTAATGAAACTTGGCAAGCACTTAGATCATTTGTTGTTCTTCGCCACCATATGTTTTTTGAATTCTTTTAGAGTTCACTATTCATGGTGGTATCAAAAGAGCTAAAACTCGGATGTGCACTTTCCAACACTTTTTTATAAATCCAAATAACATCGACATATAGGTGATGTTTTTCTGAACATTTTGGTATCTTATTTGCATTTTTCTGATTCAATATGAATTAGTTATGAAGTTTGCAAACTGACGGTCAAACGGTCAAAAGGCAAAAGCATAAGAGGAGCAAAGTGACTTGGACAGAACCGGTGACTTTTGAGAATTATGGGTAAAACAAACGAGTGAGACACAACTAGGGGCGTAAATCTAATTATCCCAAAGTATTACAGTTTAAAAAAATGTACTTATATTCAAAAAAGATTTGTAATTTTCAAAAAATGTTCATGTTCATGTAATAATTGCCTACGGGCGGACAACAAAGGGCTGGCCCATTAGCTACGTCGCTTGATGCATTCGCTCATCCATGTTCGCTAGCCGTGTTCGATCGATTCAGTCAGGTTTTTTTTTCGTTTTCTGTTTTGTTCTTTCTTTGTTCTTTCGCTGGTTTTCCCCTTCTTCGTTACGTTTTCTATTTCATTCGTTTTCTCAACAGTATTCTTCAGTTTTTATTTTTATTATTATTTTTATTTTTTTTCTTTCTTTCTTGGTGGTTCATATTTTTTGTTTCTTTTGTTGATTTTTTTGCTTTTTTTAAACACATGTCTACTTTGCATATATGTTTTACATTTTTATACATGTAAAACCTTACATATTTAACATTTTTTATATACATGTTTAACATTTTCACAAAAAACATGTTTTGAATATTTTTTGCAAATACGTGTTAATCATTTTCTCAAATATATATTGAAACATTTTTTGCATGATAAAAATTATTATTTTCTTGCACTAAGCAAACATTTCTGTACATCTTAAAAAGATTTTTTTGAAAATGTCACAAACACATTTTGGGTTTAGGGTTTAGGGTTTCGGCCCCTGCCTCCCTCCCCTCCTCCCCGCCGTCGTCGACAAGCGCCGACCGGCAAAGCCCGCTAGGCGCGGCGGCGGTGCGGCCCTTCTTCATCCTCTGCTCGTGGCGGGTCGTGCATGGGTCAAGCAAATACAGGTCGTGGGAGAGCATCTTTTCATTGATGGCAGGGGCGGAGCCCAATGGGCCAACCCTATAGCACAGGCTACAGGGTCTGATTTCTTTTTACGTACTAAGTATCAGGTATTTAGCCCGGGGCAACAGGGTGGGCTGAAAAGAGTGCTACAGGGCTATCATACCAGGCGCACCAAGCCTCCTTTGGTCTGCTTCCAGCAGCCCATCGGAGTTGCTTAGGCGAACAGAGAGCGCATTGATTAATTAACTAGAAGATGCTTATTCCTGCAAAAAAAGGAACATCCTTAACACATAAGGCTGGTTGTAATGGGGAGTATCATATACTAGTATGATGCATATGATACTAGTGTATGATACAACCTCCCTAACGTATAGTATCATATATTAGTATCATGTAATGCTTTATTTATTACCATGCATGACACATAGTGGCATAACATTTATTATGATACTCATCCCTCTTCATTTAATTGTATGATGATGTCTACTAGACAACCTTCTTCTTGTAGACGTTTTGGACCTTTAAGTGCAGAGGTTTGTAGGACAGTAGCAAATTTTTCTCAAGTGGATGAACTAAGGTTTATCATTCCGTGGGAGGTGTAGGATGAAGAGGGTCTCTCTCAAACAACCCTGCAACCAAATAAGAAAGAGTCACTTGTGTCTCTAACACACCCAATACAATGGTAAATTGTATAGGTGCACTAGTTCGGTGAAGAGATACTGATACAAGTGCAATACGGATGGTAGATATAGGTTTTTGTAATCTGAAATTATAAAAACAGCAAGGTAACTAATGATAAAAGTGAGCACAAACGGTATTGCAATGCGTTGAAACAAGGCCTAGGGTTCATACTTTCACTAGTGCAAATTCTCTCAACAATAATATCATAATTAGATCATATAACTATCCCTCAACATGCAACAAAGAGTCACTCCAAAGTCACTAATAGCGAAGAACAAACGAAGAGATTATTGCAAGGTACGAAACCACCTCAAAGTTATTCTTTCTGATCGATCTATTCAAGAGTCCGTAGTAAAGCAACACGAAGCTATTCTTTCTGTTTGATCTATCCTAGAGTTCGTACTAGAATAACACTTTAAGACACAAATCAACCAAAACCCTAATGTCACCTAGATACTCCAATGTCACCTCAAGTATCCATGGGTATGATTATACGATATGCATCACATAATCTCAGATTCATCTATCCAACCACCACAAAGAACTTCAAAGAGTGTCCCAAAGTTTCTACCGGAGAGTCAAGACGAAAACGTGCCAACCCCTATGCATAAGTTCACAAGGTCACTGAACCCGCAAGTTGATCACCAAAACATACATCAAGTAGATCACGTGAATATCCCATTGTCACCACAGATAAGGACATGCAAGACATACATCAAGTGTTTTCAAATCCTTAAAGACTCAATCCGATAAGATAACTTCAAAGGAAAAACTCAATCCATTACAAGAGAGCAGAGGGAGGAAAACATCATAAGATCCAACTATAATAGTAAAGCTCGCGGTACATCAAGATCATGCCGAATCAAGAACACAAGAGAGAGAGAGAGAGAGAGAGAGAGAGAGAGAGAGAGAGAGAGAGAGAGATCAAACACATAGCTATTGGTACATACCCTCAGCCCCGAGGGTGAACTACTCCCTCCTCGTCATGGAGAGCGCCGGGATGATGAAGATGGCCATCGGAGAGAGATTCCCCCCTCCGGCAGGGTGCCGGAGCGAGTCTAGATTCGGTGGCTACAGAGGCTTGCGGCGGCGGAACTCCCGATCTAGGTTTCTTTCTAGGGGTTTCTGTATTTATAGGAATTTTTGGCGTCGGTTTCATGTCAGGGGGGTCTCCGAGTCGTCCACGAGGCAGGGGGGCGTGCCCTCCATCCTCATGGACGGCTCGAGACTCTTCTGGCCCAACTCTTTCACTTCTGGGGCTTCTTTTGGTCCATAAAAAATCATCAAAAATTGGCACGTCAATTGGACTCCGTTTGGTATTCCTTTTCTGTAAAACTCAAAAACAAGGAAAAAACAGAAACTGGCATTGGGCTCTAGGTTAATAGGTTAGTACCAAAAATCATATAAAATAGCATATGAATGCATATAAAACATCCTAGATGGATAATATAATAACATGGAACAATAAAAACGGAATTTTTGATGTGGAATGCTACCTAACATATTTATCAATGTAATCTCTCTTTATTGTGGCAAGAATATTCAGATTCAAAACAAAAGTTTAATATTGACATAAAAACGATAATATTTCAAGCATAGTAACAAGGAAATTATGTCTTCTCAAAATAACATGGCCAAAGAAAGCTATCCCTACAAAATCATATAGTCTGGCTATGCTCTATCTTCATCACACAAAATATTTAAATCATGCACAACCCCGGTTTCAGCCAAGCAATTGTTTCATACTTTAGTATTCTCAAACTTTTTCAACTTACACAATACATGAGCATGAGCCATGGACATAGCACTATAGGTGGAATAGAATATGGTTTTTGTGGAGAAGACAAAAAGGAGAAGATAGTCTCATATCAACTAGGCGTATCAATGGGTTATGGAGATGCCCATAAATAGATATCAATGTGAGTGAGTAGGGATTGCCATGCAACGGATGTACTAGAGCTATAAGTGTATGAAAGCTCACAAGAAGAAACTAAGTGGGTGTGCATCCAACTTGCTTGCTCATAAAGACCTACGACAATTTGAGGAAGCACGTCATTGGAATATACAAGCTGAGGGAGTCCCGAACTAGGGGGTGTCCGGATAGCCGAACTATCATGATCGGCCGGACTCCAAGACTATGAAGATACAAGATTGAAGACTTCGTCCCGTGTCCGGATGGGACTTTCCTTGGCGTGGAAGGCAAGCTTGGCGATACGGATATGTAGATCTCCTACCTTTGTAACCGACTCTGTGTAACCCTAGCCCTCTCCGGTGTCTATATAAACCGGATGGCCTTAGTCCATAGGACGAGAAACAATCATACCATAGGCTAGCTTCTAGGGTTTAGCCTCCTTGATCTTGTGGTAGATCTACTCTTGTAACCCACATCATCAATATTAATCAAGCAGGACGTAGGGTTTTACCTCCATCAAGAGGGCCCGAACCTGGGTAAAATCATCGTGTCCCTCGTCTCCTGTTACCATCCACCTAGACGCACAGTTCGGGACCCCCTACCCGAGATCCGCCGGTTTTGACACCGACATTGGTGCTTTCATTGAGAGTTCCTCTGTGCCGTCGCGATCAGGAAGGATGCCTTCTCTCGTCTTTAAAGACGGCACCGTCGTCAAGAGAGCTTTGGCCGCCGGCCAAACTGTCCGGCTAGGTGGTTTTCTTATGACCGCCTGTTCAGCCACCGCTCCGACGATGATCTTCACGTCAGCCCGGAATTCGCCGAGCAGTTAGATCCGATTGAGCTCTCCTCTGTAAACGAGCTCTTGGATCGCATCGCCGCCCTGGGAGTCGCTACAGACTACGATCAGATTGGGCTTAAACCCGATCTGAGAGAGATTAACTCTCCTCAGGCCACCCACCACGTTGTCGTGGTAGAGGAACAATGCGGCAAACCTTCTTCTACGTTGAAAAGCAACTATGTCCGGATTCCTTATCCCTCCAAGCCGGATTCCCGCGAAGGGACGGGCGCTAATCAAATACTGAACTTAGAGTCACGCATCGGACTAGATTCGTTGGAAAGCATCCAGCAAGTCAAGCTTCCAAATCCAGAAACTTCCTGGCCTTTGAGCCTCAGATCGGGCGGGGTTCCGAACTTGATTCCACCCTCCCACCCAAACATAAGCGATCTATCTCGAATACGGCAAGAGCCCGATGAAACAGTACATCATTACTGGGCCAGATTCCTCTTGGTTATGAAAAGGATAAAGGACTGCTGCGAAGAAAGCGCGATTTCAATTTTCTGCAACAATTGCACGGACAAGGGAATCATGAACTCCATAAGTCGTTGCGAAGTTACACGCTTCATCGACCTAGCGACTATCGTACAAAAATACTGTGCGGTAGAGAGTGCCAGCTAGGTTTTGGGACAGTCCGACCTTGACCACAAACCTAGTCCGAAGTAAAAGGGTGCGCCATACTCAAGCACCTGGGTTAAAAACCAAAAAGCAAAGACCCCCTAAAGGGCATGGAACCGTACTGGAGGGCTGGCTCAACGGACCCTGCAAAATCCACAGTACGGAGGGCGCCACTCCAACACACAGCCTTCGAGCATGTTGGATACTACGGCAGGTGGCCAAAAGTGGCGAAGGCTTTTTAGCCCCGGGAAAACAGCCCAGCAGTACCGGTACGGTATTAACAGTCTTCGAGACTTTCACATCAAATAACATGCGAAAACGAACAATCCGCGGCCTCGCCGAAGTCTACCAAGTAGCAACAGCAAATCCATGGAGTGACACGGCTATCACCTTCAACGCCAGCGACGAACCTAAATTCCGAACAGCTAGAGCACCAGCCGCATTGGTCCTCAGTCCGATAGTGGACGGCTTTTGCCTTACCAAGGTACTCATGGATGGCGGCAGCGGATTAAACCTCATCTACGAGGAAACCCTTCAAAAAATGGATATTGACTGGAGCCGCATCGAGCGAAGCAGCACAACCTTCAGAGGGATAATCCCTAGTCGAGAAGTACGTTGCACAGAAAAAATCACACTAGATGTAGTGTTCGGCTCACCGGAAAATTACAGGTTCAAGGAGGTCACGTTCCAAGTGGCCCCATTCGGCAGCGGATATCACGCTTTGTTAGGGCGAGAGGCATTCACAATCTTCCAAGCTATACCCCACTACGGGTACATGAAGCTCAAAATGCCCGGACCCAATGGGATAATCACTCTTGCCAGTGATCCAGATACAACACTCCGCGCTGAAAATAAAACAGCCGCACTGGCCCTAGAGGCATTGTCCGAAGCCCTAGCGACAGAGGAACTAACTACGCTGCGCTCCATGGTGGATAGGGACGATGTGATACTCGATAAGAGGTCCAAGTCCACCTCTTTTAAACCAGCAGACGAAATAGTCAAATTTCAGGTCCATCCAACGGACCCCACAAAGACGGCCTCCATTGGGGCACAATTAAGTCCTGATGTCAAAGCCGCACTACGAGAATTCCTTCGGGAAAATTGGGACATTTTTGCCTGGCACCCTTCAGACATGCCAGGAATCCCACGTAGGCTGGCAGAGCACAGCCTAAACATCCTAAAAGGATTCAAGCCGTTCAAACAAGCTCTTCGGCGATTTTCCGAACCCAAAAGACAGGCAATGGGAGAGGAGCTAGCCAAACTCTTAGAAGCCGGATTCATCAGAGATATAAAACATCCGGATTGGCTAGCCAATCTAGTAATGGTACCAAAAAAGGACAAATCCTGGCGCCTCTGCGTCGATTTTAAAGACCTTAACAAGGCCTGTCCAAAGGACCCTTTCCCCCTCCCTCGCATTGACCAAATCATCGATGCTACCGTAGGGCACGATTCATTGTGCTTCCTCGACGCATACTCCGGATACCATCAAATCAAGATGGCGGAGAAAGACCAAGCCGCAACGGCATTCATTACTCCATATGGGTCATTCTGCTTCAACACAATGTCCTTCGGACTCAAAAACGCCGGCACAACATATCAGCGCATGATTCAAACATGTCTGGCTACCCAGATAGGCAAAACAGTAGAGGCATACATAGACGATGTGGTCGTCAAGACCAAACATGTCGAAACTCTAGTAGAAGACTTGAGGGTGACATTCGACAACCTCCGAGCATATGACATTAAGCTCAATCCGGAAAAATGCGTCTTCGGCGTACCAGCCGGAAAGCTCTTGGGCTTCATCGTATCTGGTAGAGGAATTGAAGCAAACCCAGCCAAAATCCGAGCTCTGTCACAATTGGATATTCCAAAAGACCTCAAGCAAATACAAAAACTAACCGGATGCGTAGCGGCCTTAAGTCGCTTCATCTCCCGTTTGGGAGAAAAGGCTATGCCCCTCTACCGCCTCCTCCGGCGCACCGAATATTTCGAATGGACGGATGCTGCCATAGCCGGACTCGAAGAAATAAAGGCCATACTGGCAACAAATCTGGTCCTGGCCGCGCCCAACCTGGGCGAACCTATGTTATTATATATCGCAGCAACACATCAAGTTGTCAGCGCGGTACTCGTCGTCGAGCGAGAGACAGAAGGGCACAGATTCCCTCTTCAAAAACCAGTGTACTACATATCCACTGTTCTAACTCCATGCAAGTCCCGGTACCCACATTATCAAAAGATAGCATATGCGGTGTTCATGGCATCCCGGAAGCTGCGACACTACTTTCAAGAGTGTTCCATAACGGTGGCCTCCAAAGTACCTCTCAACGATATTATAAACAATCGCGACGCAACGGGCAGGATTGCAAAATGGGCTATTGAGCTCTTACCATTTGACATAACCTATAAACCACGGCGAGCTATAAAGTCGCAGGTTCTGGCCGACTTCGTCGCCGAATGGACCGAAGCCGAACTCCCTAAAGAGTACGGCGCATACTCCAATTGGATCATGCATTTCGACGGATCCAAAATGTTGGCTGGCTTGGGGGCTGGCGTCGTCCTGACGTCCCCAACTGGAGACACAATCCAATACGTACTTCAAATAATGTACATGGACTCCAATAACGCAGCCGAATACGAGGCCCTTCTACATGGCCTCCGGATGGCAATATCCATGGGCATTCAACGCCTAGAGGTGCGCGGGGATTCAAACCTTGCAATATCCCAAGTAAATGGAGACTTTGATGCCAAAGATCCAAAAATGGCAGCTTACCGCAACGCCGTCCTAAAAATGTCAGCTCGGTTCGAAGGACTCGAATTCCACCATGTAGCCCGGGATAATAACCAGGCAGCAGACGTGTTAGCACGCATCGGCGCGAAACGAGACGCCGTCCCTCCAAACATCTTCCTGGAACGGCTCTTCAAGCCATCCGTGTTATGGGAAGAGGAGTCCGGAAATAACAACCCGGAGCCAGCTGCATCACCGAACTCAGACCATTCTGACACAATCGGCGGCTCAGCCAACGAAATAACACCTTCAGCTTACAAAATAATGGCAGTAATTGCCCCGTGGATAGAACCATTCCTAGCCTACTTAATTTGGCAGGAACTTCCCGAAGACCAAAATGAGGCCCGCTGCATAGTTTGGCGATCTAAAGCCTACAAGGTCCATGAGGGAGAACTTTATAAGAAAAGCACAACCGGAGTCCTTCAAAGGTGTATCTCCGAAGAGGAGGGGCGAAATCTCCTGGCTGAAATTCACGCCGGACTAGGCGGGCACCACGCTGCAGCCCGGGCACTCGTAGGCAAGGCCTTCCGTACAGGATTTTATTGGCCGACAGCCCGGGCAGATGCTCAGGACTTAGTCCAACGATGCGTCGGTTGCTAGCTCTTTGCTAATCAGAGCCACATGCCACCCACCGCCCTCAAAACTATACCCATTACCTGGCTGTTCGCGGTCTGGGGGCTTGACATGGTTGGACCCCTTAAAGGGGGAACCCACAAGCACAAATACTTATTGGTCATGGTGGACAAATTCACCAAATGGATTGAGGCCAAGCCGGTTAAAACGGCAGAATTCGGACCGGTGATAGACTTCCTATCCGGGGTAGTACACCGTTTTGGCATCCCCCACATCATCATCACTGATAACGGCACGAACTTCACTACCGACGAGGTTAAACTCTGGTGCAAAAACATGGGCATCAAGCTCGATTATGCTTCAGTCTATCACCCCCAAACTAACGGTCAAGTCGAGCGAGCAAATGGTCTCATCATGAGCGGCATCAAACCCAGACTAGTGCGGTCCCTCAAGGAATCTAACACGCACTGGGTAGAGGAGCTCGACTCCGTACTCTGGGGGCTGCGGACCATGCCAAACCGAACCACTGGATACACACCATTTTTCATGGTGTATGGCGCAGAGGCAGTTCTGCCTTGCGATATAATTCATGACTCACCTCGTGTGCGCATGTACGAAGAAAGAGAAGCCGAGTTGGATCGGCAGGACAGTTTGGACGCCTTAGAGGAGGAGCGGGACGTGGCAAAGGCTCGTTCCGCATTCTATCAGCAGCAGGCTCGAAGATATCAAAGCAGAGAAGTACGGCCCAAAACTTACAATGTCGGCGAACTCGTTCTACGCCTGCCGGACAAGAAAAAGGACAAACTTAAGCCCAAGTGGGAAGGTCCCTTCATCATCGACCAAGTCCTGACCGGCGGAGCATACCGTCTACGTAAAGCATCTGACAACCGACTCGAGCCGAACCCATGGAACGCAGCCCGTCTCCGAAGATTCTACGCCTAAACACCGGACTCAGAGTTCGTCTCACTCCCCCGTCCACCTTTTTATATTTTTTACTGTCTCTTGTCCCCCTCCTTCTTCCCACCTTTTTTTTCAATACCTTTTATAGGCTGATTTGCGCTTTGTTCGCACACACTTGATGTGCTCCTAGCACTCATTATACCTGGGGGCTTCTTTACCAGAAGCTTATTAATATGGGCTTCACGCCCAATACATGTGTCATACTTCCGCATGTACCTTTTATTCACCATTATATGCATCGATATGACTTAAGTTTTGGCCAAGCTGGGTTGCCTGGCTCCTGTGCTTACCCCTACGTTCCTGATTGTTCGGCTAGGAGGTAAAGGGAGCACCTCTGCGATTGTTACTGCCGGGTCAGCCGGATGTGTACCTCAGACTGGGTGAAGCCAAAAGCTAGTGTTCTTAAGAGAATATTCGGTCGGTGACTTGAAAGATGATTTATTACTTACTTATTTATAAGCCCCCAGATGCTTTTTCTGCTATTTTCGCAGTCCGGCATTGCACCTTAGGGCATGCCTCCCAGGGAAAGGAACCCTTAACGGAACTATTCTCCCTGGAAGATGTTTCTTACTAACCATGTAATATAACATAACTAGTTGGGCACTTGTCTGATAAAGCAATTATGACCCCGACGCCTTGTCTCCATGCATGCCCCGGTTCTTTTATAACCGTAGGGGTATTCAGACACACTCCGGACTGTTGGGTCCCGAGGTTGAAGCGAAACGGTCCGCAAAGACAAACGATCTACAATCCGGCTAGAAGGCATCTTACATGTCATTTCAAATTACATCGTCAAACCGACTGATTGTACTCCTCCTCAATCCCATCTAACAGGCTGTCTAATTTACAGTCCTGTTGGGAATATTTCGCAGCCAGTTCTACTTGGCCATACATCAAGCTCACAGGGATCTCCTTCCCATCAGGCCCCGCAGGTCCGACCTTGGCCATGTGGTTTGGGTCAGCCTTCGGGTAGCGCGTCTTCACCATGGCCCAGGCCTCCCTGGCGCCCTGACGGCAGGCCAATATCTTCCACAAACGGAGGCATCGTCGTGCTCCCTGGAGCTTCTCAGCAAGCTCACCAAGGCCCTCGGGTAGGGACACGGATGGCCATAAAGCCTGAACGACGCCACTCATCGCCTGCCGAAAACAATTGCACCAGCTCGGGAAGTTGGTCACCTGTTGACTCAGGCATTTCCTCCGCAGGGCGACCTGTGAGCACACCTACAGACATGTTTCTGTCAAACGACTTCCTCGCCGAATTCTTCTTTTCAAAGGAATTTGCTCAAGCACTTACTATAAATGCCGCGACGAAGTCGCTGATTCTCCTTCAAGGAGCCAGACAGCTGGGCCCGAACACCTTTCAGCTCTTCTCCTAGCTGGGTGTGGGCATCTTGGAGCTTGTTTCTCTCCTGCTGCACCTTCATAAGCACCCTCTCGCCAGCCTTTAGCTGACGCAGTAGCTGTTGCTTGTCCGGATCTAGTCCGGCGCCCTCTGCAATATTATTGTCAGATTCACGCTGCACTTTGTTAATTAATTATCTTTTCAAAGTACGTGTTACCAGCGGGGGTCTCTGTGGCTCCCCCTGTGGCGGCCAGTGCGGCCTCTAGTTGGGCCTTGCACTCTTGGAGCTCCTGGGACAGATGGATATTCTTCTCCATAAGATCCTGCATAAAAATTGATCCTTAAATCAGTTATTTTAACCATTTTAAGTCTCGGGGGCTACTGGCATATATAACTATTAAAATTACTTACACGTATGTCTTTCACATACTGCTCCGTGGCTCTGGTTAACCCATCTTGAGCGGCACGGAGGTGCGCATTTCCCGCATCAAAGGCATTTAACGCCTCCGGGGAGAAACACGCGTCACGAAGAACTGTCCAGCGATGCCTGTGATTCATGGCGCTCCTCACCTCAGACCGGGTGGCGGACAGCCTGTCGGCATCCTCCGTCGGAGGAGCATCCGACTCATGCCTTGTATTTGCCTCCCCTTCCGAGACATGCGTTGGAGCATGGCTGGCGGAGGCTTGATTGGCAACCTCTTCGGACACTGTCCGGCGAGCGCTCTTTCTGGAAAAGTTATGAGCATTAATATACCTCCTGGGAATCCTTCCCTTAAAAAATAGCGATGCTCCGTATCATTGCGGCGACGTTTCAGTTCGCGTCGCACTCCTCTTCTGCCTGCTGGGCCGGACTGACCCTTGTTGGCCGGTCGCCGCGGGCTCGACTTCCTGCCGTAAAGGCGCTTCCTGTCGAACACCATTGGTGCACGGTGGTCAGAACTAAGCATTAAAGAAGTAACGGCACCAGGCCTTCGGTCGTACTCACCGGGGAAGCCGGACACAAACCGGGGTAGTCAGCCATAATGGCGAATAAATCATTATCTATGCTGAGCTGGTGGTACACCCCGTCGATCAGTTCCACCGCTAAGTCCGGATCCTCTTCGGAGGCCGGATCAAGGGACCTTTTTGGGTCTTCGGTTTGCGGGGCTGGGCTTTTTATGCCTTCCACATCCCGACGCAGTTCCTGTGTCAAAATCATACAATAAGACAATTGCCTTTAAAGGCATGGTTCAGATATGCATGCGACCGCTTACCCAGCTCCGAGGGTTGTTCATGGAAAATCCGTTCAGAGGATTCGTGCGGAGGAAGTCCTCCTTCTCCCCCTTGTACAAGCCGGACAGGATCTTCACCAGATCATCGGCCGAGCCAGGTCCCTTGCGGCCGTGACGGGTGGCGTCGTCGTCTCCGTTGAAGTCCCACATGGGGTGGCCCCTATATTGGAGCGGCTGCACCCCATGCATAATGCATGTGGCCATGACTCTGATCATGGTTAATCCGGAATGGGCTAGTAGCCGTATCCGGCCCATCAAGTAATGGACGCTACTATCACCTTCTCGTCGAGGGCTCCGTGGGCGCCAACTTAGGCGTTTCTTCAGGGGAGCGTTGCTGAACTCCGGAAGGCCGATCCGGACTGGATCTGGCAGCGTAGCGTCCTCCATATAAAACCACTCCGAAGGCCAATCTTTGGACGCCTTCTTTGGAGTCCCGGACAGGTATCCGGTCCCGGCGATGCGCCATATTTCGGCTCCGCCCACTTGATATATCAACCCCTCATGAGAGCGGGGTACGAGGCAAAACAGCCTCTTCCACAGCGCAAAATGGGGCTTAATGCCCAAGAACAGCTCGCACAGAGCTACGAAGCCCGCGATGTGCAAAATGGAGGCAGGTGTAAGGTGATGAAGCTGGAGTCCGCAGAACTCCAGGAGCCCCCGGAGAAACGGATGTATAGGAAATCCGAGTCCCCTTATTAAGTAGGAGACGAAGCACACCCGCTCTCCTTTGGAGGGATTGGGGGCGCTCTCCGCCTGCTTCCCCCCTTTGTAGGTGGCCAGTCCGGCTCGAACTGGAACCATGAAGGCCCGGGGAAGATATCCCTCTGCTTGGAGCGTCACTAACTCGCTGTGCGGGACTGAGCATCTCCTCCAATCTCCTGGCTTAGGGCTGGGAGCGCGAGAAGAGGGGCCGTGTCGACTATCCATGTTGGAATGGGTTTGGTGTCATATGCGCCTCGATGAGTGCTTGCGGAAGGAGGATTATGTGATTTGGATATGGATCCTCGCCTCTCTTATAGGCAGCTTATTTGCGCAGCTAGGGGGTAAAGCATAAAAATACCCTGGCTTTTCGCATTCATGCGACGCGTGGAAGAAGACCATTATTGGACACGGAAGCCAAGGAGCGCAGCATTTATGAAGCAACTGGACACTATCTGACAAACACATGGAGCATGAAGAAGAACCCGCCTTGCAAACGCCGAAGACAACATACGCGCCAGATTCGTCATAATTGAAGCCTGGTTCGGGGGCTACTGAGGGAGTCCCGGACTAGGGGGTGTCCGGATAGCCGAACTATCATGATCGGCCGGACTCCAAGACTATGAGGATACAAGATTGAAGACTTTGTCCCGTGTCCGGATGGGACTTTCCTTGGCGTGGAAGGCAAGCTTGGCGATACGGATATGTAGATCTCCAGCTTTGTAACCGACTCTGTGTAACCCTAGCCCTCTCCGGTGTCTATATAAACTGGATGGCCTTAGTCCATAGGACGAAAAACAATCATACCATAGGCTAGCTTCTAGGGTTTAGCCTCCTTGATCTCGTGGTAGATCTACTCTTGTAACCCACATCATCAATATTAATCAAGCAGGACGTAGGGTTTTACCTCCATCAAGAGGGCCCGAACCTGGGTAAAAACATCGTGTCCCTCGTCTCCTGTTACCATCCGCCTAGACGCACAGTTCGGGACCCCCTACCCGAGATCTGCCGGTTTTGACACCGACACAAGCCAAGTTCTATAATGAGAAATTCCCACTAGTATATGAAATGGATAACATAGGAGACTCTCTATCATGAAGATCATGGTGCTACTTTGAAGCACAAGTGTGGTAAAAGGATAGTAGCATTGCCCCTTCTCTCTTTCTCTCTCTTTTTTTGTTTGTTTTTTCTCTTTTTTTTGGGCCTTCTCTTTTTTTTGGCCTATTTTTTTTATTTTTATTTTTTCCGTCCGGAGTCTCATCCCGACTTGTGGGGGAATCATAGCCTCCATCATCCTTTAATAACTGGGACAATGCTCTAATAATGATGATCATCACACTTTTATTTACTTACAACTCAAGAATTGCAACTCAATACTTAGAACAAAATATGACTATGTGAATGCCTCTGGCGGTGTACTGGGATGTGCAATGAATCAAGAGTGACATGTATGAAAGAATTATGAAAGGTGGCTTTGCCACAAATACGATGTCAACTACATGATCATGCAAAGCAATATGACAATGATGAAGCATGTCATAATAAATGGAACGGTGGAAAGTTGCATGGCAATATATCTCGGAATGGCTGTGGAAATGCCATAATAGGTAGGTACGGTGGTTGTTTTGAGGAAGGTATATGGTGGGTGTATGATACCGGCGAAAGTTCCGAGGCACAAGAGAGGCTAGCAATGGTGGAAGGGTGAGAATGCGTATAATCCATGGACTCAACATTAGTCATGAAGAACTCACATACTTATTGCAAAATCTACAAGTTATCAAAACAAAGTACTACATGCATGCTCCTAGGGAAAGGGTTGGTAGGAGTTAACCATCGCGCGATCCCGACCTCCACTCATAAGGAAGACAATCAATAAATAAATCACGCTCCAACTTCATCACATAACGGTTCACCATACGTGCATGCTACGGGAGTCACAAACTTTAACACAAGTATATCTCAAATTCACAACTACTCCACTAGCATGACTCTAATATTACCATCTTCATATCTCAAAACAATCATAAAGAATCAAACTTCTCATAGTATTCAATGCACTTTATATGAACGTTTTTATTATATCCCTCTTGGATGCCTATCATATTAGGACTAATTTTATAACCTAAGCAAATTACCATGCTGTTCTAAAAGACTCTCAAAATAATATAAGTGAAGCATGAGAGATCATCCATTTCTTCAAAATAAAACCACCGCCGTGCTCTAAAAGGATATAAGTGAAGCACTAGAGCAAATGACAAAGTACTCCAAAAGGTATAAATGAAGATCAATGAGTAGTCGAATAATTATGCAACTATGTGAAGACTGAAAGGACATGCGGTGCCCCCATGTGTGGTTTTGGTAATTGATGACATTCTTTATGTACTAATGGTTGCATTGAGTTATATTTGAAGGATTTGTCCATAGGCATTTCTTGAAGTCCATGTGTTGGTTTCAAGGAGTTTATGTGTTGACCAAGGTGCTATTAAGGAATTATCCAAAGATTGGTCATGTGAGTGTTGAGCTTATTGCAAGCATGTCTTGAAGAATAAGATTGTGTGATCATTCATGTTTACCTTCAAGACATCATCCAAACTAAGAGATTTGGAAAGATTCAAGGTTGATCAAGACTAAGTCAAGAGTGAATCAAGTTGATCAACTCACAAAGCGTAAAAGATGTACCGAGAGGAATCAAGTGATTCCATGGTATGATAAGCATTGTCCATTGCACTTTGTGTACTAACCCATGGTCTATGTGAGAGTTCTATGTGGGGTTAGGTACATGTCCATGGGCTTGCGCCAAGAGGAAGATATCATACAACCCATGGAAAGGATGACATCAAGTAGTGATCGTCATCAAGATTGTCATGTGCAAGTTCAAGTGTAGCATCACGAAGAGATCAAGTGCTTGAAGCTTGCCATCCATTGTGGTGTCAATGGACTTGTGAAGATGTGCCGAAGAGTGGCTCACCCATAGTGGAGTATGGGGGAGCAATCATCTAGTCTCCATCGACCCAACGCAATCAAGAAAGGTGGTCCATCTTGCGGAGGACAAGATCATCATCATCTAGCTCAAGTGGATCATGTGCAAGGAAAAGGTTTGCCCTTGATAGGTTTTCTATTTTACCGGTCTCATGGTGGTAGTTGGGAGACCGGGTTATAGGATCGATAGCCGTACTATCAAGGGGGCTCTCAAGTGAGTAGCTTGATCGTATCGTTCGTCGAGAGCTCAAACCATTGCATCCTTGCATCATGTTTCTTGGTTCTTGTTTGGTTCTCTTTGTGAGTCTTAGAGCTTATGGTCATCTTGATGACAAGCTTGAGTTCATCAAAAACGGAGTTTGCATGCGTCTTCTATGATGTTTTCGGTGTTGGAGGTTTTACCGGTCTTTTCCGAGGAAGGGTTCTCACCATTTTCTTTTGGGCCTTTTCTCATTTGCTTATTATTGGTATTTCTATCAAGATTGTGTTAGCCCTTGTCGCTAGCTTTCCAACAAACTTGGTTTTGTCGAATTCGGAGTCCGAATGCAGAAGTTGTGGTAGTTTTGGTGTTCTGAAAAGGCTGCAGCGGTACTACCGCGGGTAGGAGCGGAAGTAATTTTTTACTACCGCCCTTGGGAGTGGTACTACCGCTTGGAGCAGTACTACCGCGCCTACTTCCGTGGCTACTTCCGTACGGGACCAAAAACTCGTCACAAGTCCAGCGGTGGTAGGCACGGATGTAATTTTTTAGTACCGCTCGCAAGCAGTAGTACCGCTACCCTTAGCAGTAGTACCGCTACCCCTAGCGGTAGTACCGTGATGTCAAGCGGTACTACCGCTCGGTGCGGGCTGTGAGCATAACGGTTGGATTTTTCCCCACCTATAAAAGGGGGTCTTCTTCCCCATTGAACCGTATCCTTTGAGCTCGTGTTCTTCCCCCATTGTTGACCTTCTTCGAGCTTGCTAACTCTCAATCCCTCCATGGATTCTTGCTAGATTTTGAGGGAAAAGAGAGAGGAGATCTAGATCCACATTTCCACCAATCACTTTCTCCTCTATGTGAGGGGAACCCCTTGGATCTAGTTCTTGGAGTTCTTGGTGTTCTCCTTCTTGTTCTTCCTCTCATTTTCCTCCCTAGAGTTAGTTGCTTCGGTGGGATTTGAGAGAGAAGGACTTGGGCACTCCGTGTGCCCTTGCCATTGCATTTGGTGCATCGGTTTGAGTTCTCCACGGTGATACGTGGAAGTTACAAGTTGAGAAGCTTATTACTCTTGGGTGCTTGGTACCCTTGAGCTTGTTCCTCTTGGGTGCTTGGGCGCCCTAGACGGTTGATGGTGTTCGGAGCTCAATCATTGTGGTGTAAAGCTCCGGGCAAGCGTCGGGGTCTCCAATTAGGTTGTGGAGATCGCCCCGAGCAATTTGACGGGTACCGGTGACCGCCCCCAAGGGTTGCCAAAGTGTACGGGTTCGGTGACCGCCCCTAAGGGTTGCCATTTGTACGGGTTCGGTGACCGCCCTCAAGGGTCCCTTAGTGGAATCACGGCATCTTGCATTGTGCGAGGGCGTGAGGAGATTACGGTGGCCCTAGTGGCTTCTTGGGGAGCATTGTGCCTCCACACCTCTCCAAACGGAGATTAGCATCCGCAAGGGTGTGAACTTCGGGATACATCATCGTCTCCGCGTGCCTCGGTTATCTCTTACCCGAGCCCCTTTACTTATGCACTTTACTTTGTGATAGCCATATTGTTCTTTGTCATATATCTTGCTATCACATAGTTGCTTATCTTGCTTAGCATAAGTTGTTGGTGCACATAGGTGAGCCTAGTTGTTGTAGGTTTTGTGCTTGTCAAATTAACCGCTAGGTTTATTCCGCATTTGTTCAAGCCTAAACCGTAATTATTTTAAAGCGCCTATTCACCCCCCCTCTAGGCGACATCCACGATATTTCAAAGACTCTCTAACATTTAAGAATTTCAGATCTTGGGAAATTATTCAAAAAGCAAGGAAAACAAAATAAAATAAAATGACGCTCCAAGCAAAACACATATCATGTGGTGAATAAAAATATAGCTCAAAGTAAAGTTACCGATGAACGAAGACGAAAGAGGGGATGCCATCCGCGGCATCCCCAAGCTTAGGCTCTTGGTTGTCCTTGAATTTTACCTTGGGGTGCCTTGGGAATCCCCAAGCTTAGGCTCTTGCCACTCCTTATTCCATAGTCCATCGAATCCTTACCCAAAACTTAAAAACTTCACAACACAAAACTCAACAAAAAAACTTGTAAGCTCCGTTAGTATAAGAAAATAAACCACCACTTAGGTACTGTTGTGAACACAATTCTAAATTCATATTGGTGTAATATCTAATGTATTCCAACTTATTTATGGTTCATACCCTCCGATACTACTCATAGATTCATCAAATAAGCAAACAACACATAGAAAACAGAATCTGTCGAAAACAGAACAGTCTGTAGTAATCTGTAACTCTCAAATACTTCTGTAACTCCAAAACTTCTACCAAATTAGGAAAACCTGAGAAATTTTTGTACCAATCCAGAGCAAAAAGAATCAGATCAAAAGCACGTCTCTGTGAATTATCAAAACTAATTACTGGGTGTAATAGTTTCCGATTTTCAGCAGGATCAACACAACTATCACCGTAAGCTATCCTAAAGGTCTTATTTGGCACTTTATTGAAACAAAAGCTATAAAACATGATTACTACAGTAGCATAATCATGTGAACACACAAAAACAGTAAAGGTAAATATTGGGTTGTCTCCCAACAAGCACTTTTCTTTAATGCCTTTTAGCTAGGCATGATGATTTCAATGATGCTCGCATAAAAGATAAGAATTGAAACATAAAGAGAGCATCATGAAGAATATTACTAACACATTTAAGTCTAACCCACTTCCTATGCATAGGGATTTTGTGAGCAAACAACTTATGGGAACAATAATCAACTAGCATAGGAAGGCAAAACAAGCATAACATTAAAACTTTAAGCACATAGAGAGGAAACTTGATATCATTGCAACTCGTACAAGCATATATTCCTCCCTCATAATAATTTTCAGTAGCATCATGAATGAATTCAACAATATAACCAGCACATAAAGAATTCTTTTCATGATCTACTTGCATAGAAATTTTACTACTCTCCACATAAGCAAATTTATTCTCATCAATAGTAGTGGGAGCAAACTCAACAAAATAACTATCATGTGAAGCATAATCCAATTGAAAATTAAAATCAAGATGACAAGTTTCATGGTTATCTTTATTCTTTATAGCATACGTGTCATCACAATAATCATCATAAATAGGAGGTATGCTTTCATCATAATAAATTTGCTCATCAAAACTTGGGGGACAAAAAATATCATCTTTATCAAACATAGCTTCCCCAAGCTTGTAGCTTTGCATATCATTAGCATCATGGGTATTCAAAGAATTGCAATCATGCTCATATTCAAACATTTGGTGCCAAACATTTTAATGCATTCTTCCTCTAGCAATTGAGCACAATTATCGGAATCCTTATTTTCACGGAAGACATTGAAAAGATGAAGCATATGAGGCACCCACAATTCCATATTTTTTTGTAGTTTTCTTTTATAGATTAAACTAGTGATAAAACAAGAAACTAAATGATTCGATTGCAAGATCTAAATATACCTTCAAGCACTCACCTCCCCGGCAACGGTGCCAGAAAAGAGCTTGATGTCTACTACACAACCTTCTTTTTATAGATGTTGTTGGGCCTCCAAGTGCAGAGGTTTGTAGGACAGTAGTAAATTTCCCTCAAGTGGATGGCCTAAGGTTTATCAATCTGTGGGAGGTGTAGGATGAAGATGGTCTCTTTCAAACAACCCTGCAACCAAATAACAAAGAGTCTTTTGTGTCCCCAACACACCCAATACAATGGTAGATTGTATAGGTGCACTAGTTCGGCGAAGAGATGGTGATACAAGTGCAATATGGATGGTATATATAGTTTTTTGTAATATAAAATTATAAAAACAACAAGGTAACTAATGATAAAAGTGAGCACAAACGGTATTGCAATGCGTTGAAACAAGGCCTAGGGTTCATACTTTCACTAGTGCAAGTTCTCTCAACAATAATAACATAATTAGATCATATAACTATCCCTCAAAATGCAACAAAGAGTCACTCCAAAGTCACTAATAGTGGAGAACAAACGAAAAGATTATTGTAGGGTACGAAACCACCTCAAAGTTATTCTTTCTGGTCGATCTATTCAAGAGTCCTTTGTAAAATGACACGAAGCTATTCTTTCCGTTCGATCTATCCTAGAGTTCGTACTAGAATAACACCTTAAGACACAAATCAACCAAAACCCTAATGTCACCTAGATACTCCAATGTCACCTCAAGTATCCGTGGGTATGATTATACGATATGCATCACACAATCTCAGATTCATCTATTCAACCAACACAAAGAACTTCAAAGATTGTCCCAAAGTTTCTACCGGAGAGTCAAGACAAAAACGTGCCAACCCCTATGCATAAGTTCACAAGGTCACTGAACCCGCAAGTTGACCAAAACATACATCAAGTAGATCACGTGAATATCCCATTGTCACCACAGATAAGCACATGCAAGACACACTTCAAGTGTTCTCGAATGCTTAAAGACTCAATCCGATAAGATAACTTCAAAGGGAAAACTCAATCCATTACAAGAGATCAGAGGGGGAGAAACATCATAAGATCAAACTATAATAGTAAAGCTCGCGGTACATCAAGATCGTGCCGAATCAAGAACACAAGAGAGATAGATAGATAGATAGATAGATAGATAGAGAGAGAGAGAGAGAGAGAGAGAGAGATCAAACACATAGCTATTGGTACGTACCCTCAACTCCGAGGGTGAACTACTCCCCCCTCGTCATGGAGAGCGCCGGGATGATGAAGATGGCCACCGGAGAGGGTTCCCCCCTCCGACAGCGTGCCGGAATGGGTCTAGATTGGTTTTCGATGGCTACAGAGGCTTGCGGCGGCGGAACTCCCGATGTAGGTTTCTTTTTAGGGGTTTATGTATTTATAGGAATTTTTGGCGTCGGTTTCACATCAGGGGGGTCTCTGAGTCGTCCACGAGGCAGGGGGGCGCGCCCAAGGGGGGTAGGGCGCGCCCTCCACCCTCGTGGATGACTCGGGACTCTTCTGGCCCAACTCTTTCACTTCTGGGGCTTCTTTTGGTTCATAAAAAATCATCAAAAATTGGCACGTCAATTGGACTCCGTTTGGTATTCCTTTTCTGTAAAACTCAAAAACAAGGAGAAAACAAAAACTGGCACTCGGCTCTAGGTTAATAGGTTAGTCCCAAAAAGCATATAAATGCATATAAAACATCCTAAATGGATAATATAATAGCATGGAACAATCAAAAATTATAGATACGTTGGAGACGTATCATATGACACCTCATCAAAATTGCCTAGTTGGCATGCATGATACTAGCTATGATACTAGCAATACGACCAGCCTATGCAACAGGGGCATTATTGCACATTCCAAAAAAAATTCACTTTTTTCTAAGGATGTGGCTAAGTCTCAGTGGACTGATACTTAATCAAGTCTTAATCAAGTGATATAGCATTGTAAGATAGAAAAAAAACTGATTTTTTTACATAGATCTCCATGTAAGATCTCACGAATATAGCATCGACTGAGATATAATCAGTCTTAGTTGACTGAGATTTAGCAAGATCGTTCGCCTAATCTACCTAGTTTCGTGAACAATTGTATTCTAGCCCGGGGTTACATGCACTTCTTATCTCACTACGGGACCGATCTGTTTGCCCGCACCCGACAGACATTTCGTATCCTTTTCCTTTATTTACTTTTTCTTTTCTTTTCTTTATTACATTGTTTGTTCTTTTTTTTCCTTTGTTTTCTTCTCTTTTGTTTCTTTCCTTTTCTACATTATTTTTTATTTCTTC
>NC_041389.1:521806088-521829293 GCF_002162155.2 Triticum dicoccoides
CAAAAAAACCCTATCTGCCTCTCTTCTATGGTAAAGATAGATAATTTGGTATCTGGACTTGACACTGATATGACATAGGAGAGCTGCTTTTGTACAATGCATGGGATATCCACCGTCCAACCGTGCTTTGAGATTTGTGCTACTTTTTTTGACAAATTTTTTTATTCCAGAGTATTACTTAATATTTCACTGTGTTTTTCCCTTGTCCAAAGTGTATCATAAGGTTTCGTCGTCTACCGACAATTAAGTGTGCACTTATTCCATATTCAATTTACTGGTACAAAAGGAGACATTTTGATACAGTCTGAACCAAGAAACAAAAACTAATATAGAACTCAGATACAAGGCAATTTTTTTCAAGCTCAGAAAATACAGTACAGGGGCCTCTTAGGAAATTTGCTTATCCGAGTTGATCAGGGTGTGGCGCCCGGCCGCTCCGCTAGCTTCGGACTGGGAGGGCCCGTACGTCCGATCCGCGCGCGGAGTCCCGGGTAAGATCGGTAGCGATTAATTTGGCCGAGTTCGAGTACAAGTCAAGTCCATGCACACACTGTTGAGGTTTCGTTGGGTGGGGGCATGACAAATCAACCCAAATCAATCACTGTAACCCTTTCCTAGGTGTAGGATTATTGGCTCAAAAATCACAACCTCGACCAACTCGATCGCCCATCCTACGTACATGGCGCCGCCGGCCGTCGTAGGTTTCTCCGATCTGCCGACGGAGGCGCTGGACGAGATCGCCCGGCGCGTCGGGCCCCTCGACAACGTCCTCTGCTCCGCCGTCTGCAGGCCCTGGCGGCGCGCGCTCAGGACCACGCGCCTCCGCCTGCTGGGACGACGGCCCGGCCGCCCGCACCACATGTGCTTACAGAGACGCGGTTACATGTACAGCTGGGACATCCCCGTCGTGAAGATCAGCCCCTACCACATCGACAGATACTACGGCAGCCGAGGCAGACGGTGTCCATGCCCCGTCGAGACCGTCGTGGACGACGAGGTGGCGCGCTCGCGGATCATCGGGAGCGCCTACGGCTGGGCCGTCACCGTGGACGACGACACGTGGGCCATGTCCCTGCTCGACCCCTTCACCGGCCGGACCTTCCCGCTGCCTCCCTTCACCGACTCCCTCCCCGGCAAGCAGCGACCGGTGCCCACGGGCGGGAACTCCCGCTTCTGGAGGCACATGTTCCGTAAGGCGGCGCTGGCTCCCGGGCGCCGGCTGGGCACCTACGCCGTGATGCTGCTCCACAGCAACGGCCGCGGCCTGTCCTACCTTGCTCCCGGCGCCACGTCCTGGGCGTCGCTGCGCCTTCCGAGGGGCATGCCGCACAAGTACATGGACGTCATCTTCCACAAGGGCGCCTTCTACACGATCAGCTGCTACGCCGAGCTGAATGCCTGGGTGCCCGACGGCGGCGGCGGCCTGCGGACGAGGCGGCTCACGAGCCCGCTGCCGGAGCAGGTGTGGGCCGTGCTCGCCGCCGAGTCCATGTCTCGCGATGGCATCCTCATGGTGAGCAGCACGAAAACGCATGAGCACGGCACCAACTACCACAACTACTACAGCCATGGCTACTGGCAACGGCCGTACAAGGTGCACCGCTACGCAGAGAGCGAGCGTAGGTGGATCGCCGTGGAGAACCTTGATGGCATGACGATCATGGTCGGGGAAGGGTGCGGCTTCTGCGTCCCAGGCGGCGGCAACTATGACGGCTTCGGGCACCGTAGTCTGCAGGCGTCTGGTTGTCATTGGTTTTTTCCTTACGTTGCAAGACTAGATCATGCTTTCTCATACTCATAGCGGGATGTCCCATAACCGATTGATTAGTTTCTGGATGTAAATGTAGAATTGCTAAGCTTTCCTTCATTTGGCTGCAACTTATTGCATCGGTTCTGCTAAATTTATGGACCCGGATATCCAGGTGACGATCGATCTGGGTAACTCCCAGCTGATCGAAGGATTCGTTCCCTTGAGCTATCGTTCCGATCCACGTTCGATCTGGGACATAGAGGATGATCTCTAAAAATATTTGTCATGGTAATTTTTAAATAAAGTATGGAAAAATTATTTCTCTAGGCACATGTAATTTTTTTAGAGCGATAACGCCATGGAAAATACATCCTAAGATGCAATGATGTCATGTTTGTAGTTGCCATGGCAAAACTAAAATTCAAAAGATGCCATGAAAAAAAAATCTTAAGTAACCACGGCAACATTCTCCGATATATGTATGGCAAAGACAGTACGGAAGTAGCCATCATGTTGACATATGAAAAAATAGTATGGAAAAATTGTTTCTCTACACACATCAAAATTTCTGAAAATGGAGAATGCATCTTAAGGTGCAGTGATATATTATTTGTAATTGCCATGGCAAACAAATTTGAAATTATCATACTTATTTCCACGACAAACAAAAATCAAAGATCACATTTGCCATATTCTCAAATAAATTTGTAATTGCCATGGAAACATTCTTTGGATAGATATGGCAAAAGAGACAACGAAAGTTGCCTGGCATAGCATGGTATTCCTACCTACAATATTTTCATTTTGCACATGGCAAATTTAAGAGAATTGTTCCTTTGAAAATGATGGCAACATTAGGGTTTTTTGTTCACTAAAGAAAGTACAAAACAACCAATTGAAAAAAATAGTGTGTGAATAGTTATTGAAAAAAAAACAGAAACCTTTTCGCAAAAAAAAAAAACACAGAAACCAGTCTTGTAGTTAAAACACAAGCAAAGTTGTCATATAATGAGGGGTAGAACTAACCCAAAACTGAATTGTGATTGGCAGAAAATGAAGTTGTCGTGGTATGTAGATGTAGTACTAAAACATACTACATCACTAATGGCGCGCATTGCCGCACCTAAAATATTGGAGTAAATTTGAATAAACTACCCGTCGTGAGTTCGCTGGTACCCTCTCTCTCTGATATGCTCCCCTCACTTTCTGGTTCGTCCTGAGGAAAAATGGGCATGTACACTGGTTCAATCGGCTTCTGTCTATAGCATGAATACATGTCATCTATGGACTATGCTGTAGACAGCACGTACAACGAGCTGGCTATTTGGCCGGCTGTAACGTATGTGCATGCAAAGTCCATGCGAGAAGGGGAAAGTTTGTTTTCCTGAAGCACGAGATAAATGAGGCGCACAATAAGTGACGGCCTCGGTACATCGGCAAATTAACCGTCTATAAACAGCGATTCATACGGAAAAAGACCGTCTTTATTTCTACGGACAGATGCGAGCAGTTTTCCCTTTCTCTCTGTCCCGCGTCATATTTTTTCCACGTGGCTGATGTTAGAGCAACTTCAATGAGACGACTCATTTCGTCCGTTTGGGTCATCCGGACATAAAAGTTGGCCCAACGGAGCGACTCAAACGGACGCAGCGTCCGCCTGCTGTCCGTTTTGTGTCCGTCCCGACCCAAACTGAGCGCAAAAATTGGGGCACAATTGGGTCCGCGGCGGACAAAACTGGGCGCTTCTGTCGTCCGCTCTTGTCCGCTCCTCCCATCTCGTGTCCGGCCTGGACCCACCGGGCAGCGACCCACACTTCCTTCCCAACCGCCGCGTTGCACATCCTCCACAACCGCAGCGACGAAGCCGCCGGCGCAGGCCGCCATGGCGCTCACCGGCGAGGCCAGAGGAGGAGCGGAAGCGGGCCGAGGCCGCATCGGCAGTAGCTGCTGCTACTTCGCTGGAGGAGTGAAGCCCGGCGAAGGAGGAGCGCGGTGCGCGGCGGGCTGGTGGCGGAGTAGTAGCTGCTGCCGCTCGACGTGTAGGCCGTGGCGGAGGAGGAGCGCGGCGCGCGGCGGGCCGGTGGCGGAGGCCGCAGCGGCGGGGGAGGAGCGGAGGAGCGCGGAGGCGGCGGAGAAGCGCGGCAGGCGGAGGACCGCGGCAGGGGAGGAGCGGAGGCAGGCGGCGGCTGCGGCTGCGACGGGCGGAGGAGCGCGGCGGGGAAGGAGAGGAGGTGGGCGGCAGCGGCGGCTGCGCGGGCGGAGGAGCGGAGGCGGGTGGAGGCCACAGCGGCTGCGACGGCGGAGGAGGAGCTCGGCGGGCGGCGGGCCGATGGCTGCGCCCGCGAGGGAGCGCGCGGCTGGCCGATGGCAGCGGCCACGGAGGAGCGCTTGTCCGTTTTTTGTTCTTGAGCGTTGGGTTTATCCAGACGGCGTGTCCGCCTCAGGTCCGCTAGGCGGACGGAGGATCCAAACGGACAAAATGCGAACAAAATCGGTGTTCGTTTGGGTACCTGCGTTGGAGTTGCTCTTGCAGACGGCTGATTGTATACATGCCCTTAGGGGCTGATGCTCTCCGTTCGCTGGGTTCGAGCATAACGCGTCCAGAAAAATGACGTGGCACCTTAGTGTGCATCAAAGATTCGTACTAGACATCCAACGGTGTACAAGGGGTTCGCTGGCAACTCCTTTACATCTGACGTGCGCCAGTTTCACCAGTTCTACATAGACAGTTTCGGAATTTGCATATCCGAGTTGATCAGGGTTTGGCGCGCGGCCGCTCGCTTAGGAGGGCCCGTCCGATCGGCGCACAGATACGTCGGGGGCAAATTTCGGTAGCTGATTTGGTCGAGTTGGAGTATGTTCAGGTTTCGTCGGGGTCAAGTCAAATAAATCATCCCATATAAGAACAAACTCAGTCAGACGCTCAAAAATCACAAGTTTGACGCACTTGGTGGCATCGACCGCTCATCCTACATACATGGCGCCGCCGGCCGTCGTGGGTTTCGCCGACCTGCCGACGGAGGCGCTGGACGAGATCGCCCGGCGCGTCGGGCCCCTCGACAACGTCCTCTGTTCCGCCGTGTGCAGGCCCTGGCGGCGCGCGCTCAGGACCACCCGCCTCCGCCTGCTGGGACGACGACCTGACCGCCCGCACCAGATATATATCGAAAGACACCGGCGTGCCCCAGTCGTGAAGGTCAGCCCCAACTACATCGACACGTACGTGTACGGCACCCGAGACGGACCATACCCCGTCGAGACGGTCGTGGACCGCGACGTGGCGCGCTCACGGATCATCGGGAGCTCCTACGGCTGGGCCGTCACCGTGGACGACGACACCTGGGCCATGTTCCTGCTCGACCCCTTCACCGGCCGGAGATTCCCGCTGCCTCCCTTCAGCGACTCCCTCCCGGGTAAGCAGCGGCGGGAGCCCAAGGGCGGGAGCTTCTGGAAGCCGGACGGGAACTCCCGCCTGTGGAGGCACATGTTCCGTAAGGCGGCGCTGGCTCCCGGCCGCCGGCTGGGCACCTACGCCGTGATGCTGCTCCACAGCAACGGGCGCGGCCTGTCCTACCTTGCTCCCGGCGCCACGTCGTGGGCGGCGCTGCGCCCTCCCCGGGGCATGCCGCACAAATACCTGGATGTCATCCTCCACAAGGGGGCCTTCTACATGGTCAGCTGCTACGGCGAGGTGAACGCGTGGGTGCCCGACGGCGACGGTGGTCTGCGGGCGAGCCCAGTCACAAACCCGCTGCACGAGCAGGTGTGGGCCGTCCTAGCCGTGTCCATGTCTGGCCATGACATTCTTAGGCTGGTCATAGTGGGGAGTAACTTAGACTAGTAACATACATATGTTACTAGTCTATATTACTACCTTCATAGTGAGTAGTGTCATAGGTGTGGTAACATAGTTGCCTTCATTTATTACTTTATAGACTCATTATGCATTGGAAACCGTTATGTGATGGTAACATATTATGTTACTCTATTTGCCTCTCTCCTCATTAACTACTTGCCACATCATCATTTTTGCTTATGTGGCATCTATGTTACTACCTATGTTACTCCCACTATGACCAGCCTTATGGTGAGCAGCACGGAAACCAAGGAGAGCAGCTACAAGTACAACCACTACAGCTTTTCCTCCACGGATAACTACTGGCGACGACCCAAGAGTGTGCGCCGCTGCGTGGAGAGCGAGCGTACGTGGCTTCCGGTGGAAAATGGCAACGAAATGAGGATCATAGTCGGGGAAGGATGCTGCTTGTGCGTCCCAGCCAGCTACGGCGGCAGATATGATGGCTACGGGTCATCTGGTCCTCATTGGTTTCTTCCTTACGTTCCAAGACTAGATCCAGCTTTTTGGTAGCGGATGTCGTATAATCCATTGATTAGTTTCTGGATGTAAATGTAGATTATTTAAGCTTTATATGTTGTACCTATGCGTGTTCTTGATCCAATTAATTTGGCTCCAATTTATTTGTTTTGCTAAATTTAATTAATCTGTCTAGGATTTTATTCTTCTATCTTTTTTTTCGGGAAGATATAGCGTTCTTAATTAACCATGAACGTGCTTACAATCACGATCACCTGTAATTCGTGAGCAATTGTGTTGCATTGTAGCCGACAAAAACATCTTCTTTCACCGAACGAACATGACCGAAACGACTGAAATAAATACTTAAAATATAAGCATGAGTGCCAAGTTTAGGACTTAAACCCTGTTGGGCTAGTTTCACCACAAGGAACATATCCGTCTGAGCTTTGCTCAGTTCGACTCTGCTGGCATGCTTGGTTGTTAAGTTGGGACATTGCAAGTACTTAGAGCATCTATAGCCGGGCCACTCATATCCTCCCCAAACATCTGGACGGGCAGTCCTTTCTTTGCTCGGACAACAAAGAGGAGGAAGAAAGGCACCCAACTGGACCCACCCTCCCCCACTTTGTCCTCACTAGACAACACCCCACACGTTACAGCGGGGTGGTAGTGTAATAAACAATTTGAAATACAGGAACACATGGTAAGGGGAAAAGAGTAAGAAAATAAAAATAAGAAATGTTTTGCTGCAAAAGATGGCTTGGATTTAATGTGCAACTCTGAAATCAACTTACTTAGTACGATCAGTTCTCTAACCAAATTTGCAAAGGATCTTACCTTTGATCATCTCAATGGAAAGAAGACAATACATCAGATGTGTTGCTAATAAAAAAAGTAGCAATTAATACCGCAATACAAATTACATGTCTGCACCTTGAATGAACTCCCCGCGTGACTTCGCTGAACTCACATAGTTCTATATGTATGTATAGCATCTAGATCGTAAAATAGACATCGTGGCAGTTTTTGCTAGAAACAGTACAAATGAAGCACGAGATTTAAGAGCTATACCTTCTTCCCTTTACAACAACTGGATGTGTTGCAGTTGAATATGTGTTGCAATTGAATCAACTGATGTGGTGAGGAGTAGGTGGATCGTGCAGGCGGAGGCCGACCAGGTATCCTAGCGGCAGCGACGCAATACAATGATATGCTCGTGTAGCGGATTGAAATAAAACTGATGATGAGTGGTGGATAAATAGTAAGATATGTGGGACGTGCGCATGCTTGACCCAGCTGGGTTGCATGACACTAAGGGAGAAGGCGGGCCAGGTGGCCTGATCGAGTGGCTTCATGGTGTTACCCCCGACAACATCCTAATTAGTGGCAGTGCGCCCCGTGACCACGGCGCCCCCCTCCAATTTGGTTGATGACATGTAGAGCTTCGGCCTCTCGTCCTGCCTTATTGTTGTCCCTATCTCGGCACCAATGTTGTCCACGGCCAGAACAAAATCGGTGCCATGGTCTTCCCGCACTAACATCAGCCTTTGAACCTCTAGGTATGTATATAGTCGTACAATACAATATTTTTTCATGCATGGTTGAATGTTGTGGTGGGTCTTTTTTTCTTTGCATTTTTCTTGTTGAGTTGGACCTTATGTTATTCATAATTGTATGATGAGAGGGCATGCTTGCATGGTGAGATAAATAAGAAAATGAGAATGACTATAGGTATATAAGATGTACTATGTGGTTTGGGAGTGGGGATTATTATATTTTGCCAGGAGCTACAAGACAGCTTAGGGCATCTCCAGCAGCAACCCGCAAATACCCTCCCGCATCTATCAGAGGACAGGGGACCAGTTCGCAGACCTAGATCCGGGAGGACTTCAGCCAACCGTAGCTGCACACATTTCAGCCTGCATTTAAACAAACCAGATGAAATTCATGCAAACCGTCGATATTCATCGAAGTTCAAAAAGGAAATAACACAAATCATCCATACATAGCATAAAAATTAAGTTTAGCACAACAATGTCTCAAATTTGACTATATCCCAACTGTCTAACAAGTTTTTCATCAATGGATCATGTCGTTCCATACATATTTCCCCTCAGCTTCATCCAACAACGTGTGCATGTAAATTACCGTCCCTCTGTCTTATGGTACACCAGCAGCAGCGCGTGCGTGCTACATATAAAATGTGTAGACCAACATTGAGGGAACGAATCAATCAACGAGTTGAGCAAGAGGAAGCAAAACTTACGATCTCATCCTCTACCGCGTGTCGTGGAATAGTCACGGCAGATGTCCTCATGAAAGGACTTATTCGTAGAGCCATCGCAACTAGGTTAGCTTAAAGGGGTTAAACGGGACAAAGGACACGGGAGTTTATACTGGTTCGGCCCCTTGCGGTGAAGGTAAATGACTAATCCAGTTTGAGGTGGCATTGCTTATGTCTCAATTACCAGGGAGCGAGTTTGCTTGACATAGCTTTCGATTTGTTCTCTCTTGTCCTGAACCGCCACTGGGTCGTCCCTTTATATACACAGGTTGAAGCCCAGTGGCTCAGGAGTCCCGGCCGGCTCATAGACAACATGTACGGCTCAGTGGCTATCTTTACATGCCTTACAATACAAGTCTTACATATACGTCGATTTACTCCTACGGGCCTTAAGTCGCCTTTGAGCCTTGGGCCCTTGCTTGTGAACCGCCATCTTTAATATCCACGCGAGCTTCATATCAAGAATCTTCATAGGTATAACCTGGTGTCTGGGCGGGTCATACCTAATAGTTACATCCCCAATATTAGGCCCCAGATTGATTTGAACTGGTTCATGTCGATCTTCAATACTTAGAATAAATCTTCCCTTCTTCATTTGTACGAGAATCCATAACCCGCCGTGACGTCATCTTCTGGATTTGTGATAACCCGCCATGACGTCACCTTCCATTAATTCACACAATATCCAACATATCACAACGGATCTTTATCTTTAATAACTGTCTCAAGAATCGAGGCGCCCGAGCAGCTGGATAACCATGTTTTGGTCTCCTCATTTTTCGCGCTCACTTATTAGTCTTCTCCTTATAAATAGTCACGACCTCTTCTCATTCTTCCCCCTTTCCTTCGTCTTCCTCCTCTCGTGACTCTCCTGTGCTCGAGCTCCACCGCCGCCGCGAAGCACACCGTCGTTCTTGTCCTTGGCCGCTGCATCACCTTGAACGAACCAGAGAACGGCAGTGCTCATCCATAGCTCATCTGCCTCTATAAGTACTCGCTCTCCTGTACCCCAGATCTGCATTAGGGTTTCTGAGATTTTTGTGGTCTTCGTAGTTCGTCGTTCATCTTCAACCCTAGGCACCCGTTGATATGGAAATAGCAGAAAACTTGTGCGATAGTAGTTTTGCCCCTGCTTTTTTATATCAGTGGATCCTTTTCCCTTGTAATAAGATCTCCTCAAAGCATATGAACTCCTTGGTTCTGCTTTTAGGTTTAATTTATTTTATTTTTCCGAACTACCGCTGATCTAGAATAATAATTGTAATATGTGAAACCTGTTTGTACGGTACTTAGCAAAAAAACTGCATCTTGATAGATCCACCTGGTCATGGCGGCTTATATTACCAGTTGTAGTTAGTTTAAACACCTTAGCAAACTTCACTCTTTGATGGATACCAATCTGTTCATGGCGGCTTACATAACCCGCTGTAGCTAGTCATATACCATCACTACAAAAAAATACACTTCCGTGATGATACGTGTTTGTCACAGTAGGTCGTGTTTTTGTCATGCATGTACATCCATGACGATTTTATGACAGAATCAATATAGTCATACCTGTGCTGTCGTAGAAGTGTTCCATGACATTACCAAAATTATCATCACGGAAGTGTCCACTTCCATGCCGATAAATCGCGCATCACAGAAGTGCTTTCGTCAAGGGTGACTGACACGTGGCATTGATATGTCTCTAACGTATCTATAATTTATGAAGCATTCATGCTATTTTATTGTCTGTTTTGAATGATTACGGGCTTTATTATACACTTTTATATTACTTTTGGGACTAACCTATTAATCAGAGGCCCAGCCCATATTGCTGTTTTATTGCCTGTTTCAGTATTTCGAAGAAAAGGAATATCAAACGGAGTCCAAACGGAATGAAACCTTCGGGAGCGTGATTTTTAAGAAGAATATGATCCGGGAGGCTTGGAGTTCACGTTAGAAGATCCTCGAGGAGGCCACAAGATAGGGGGGCGCGCCCACCCCCTGGGCGCGCCCTACCCTCTCGTGGGCCCCTCGAGGCTCCCCCGACCGACTTCTTTCGCCTATATAAGACTACGTACCCTAAAAACATCAGAATAGAAGATATATCGGGAGTTCCACCGCCGCAAGCCTCTGTAGCCACCAAAAACCTCTCGGGAGCCCATTCCGGCACCCTGCCGGAGGGGGAACCCATCACCGGTGGCCATCTTCATCATCCCGGCGCTCTCCATGACAAGGAGGGAGTAGTTCACCCTCGGGGCTGAGGGTATGTACCAGTAGCTATGTGTTTGATCTCTCTCTATCTCGTGTTCTCTCTATGGCACTGATGTATCGCGAGCTTTGCTATTATAGTTGGATCTTATGATGTTCTCCCCCCTCTATTCTCTTGTAATGGATTGAGTTTTCCTCTTGAAGTTATCTTATCGGATTGAGTCTTTAAGGATTTGAGAACACTTGATGTATGTCTTGCCGTGTTTATCTGTGGTGACAATGGGATATCATGTGCCACTTGATGTATGTTTTGGTGACCAACTTGCGGATTCCGCCCATGAACCTATGCATAGGGGTTGGCACATGTTTTCGTCTTGACTCTCCGGTAGAAGCTTTGGGGCACTTTTTGAAGTAATTTGTGTTGGTTGAATAGATGAATCTGAGTTTGTGTGATGCATATCGTATAATCATGTCCACGGATACTTGAGGTGACAATGGAGTATCTAGGTGACATTAGGGTTTTGGTTGATTTGTGTCTTAAGGTGTTATTCTAGTACAAACTCTTGAATAGATTGATCCGAAAGAATAACTTTGAGGTGGTTTCGTACCCTACCATAATCTTTTTGTTTGTTTTCCGCTATTATTGGCTTTGGAGTGACTCTTTGTTTCATGTTGAGGGATTGTTATATGATCTATCTATGTTATTATTGTTGAGAGAACTTGCACTAGTGAAAGTATGAACCTTAGGCCTTGTTTCCTATCATTGCAATACCGTTTACGCTCACTTTTATCATTAGTCGCCTTGCTGTTTTTATAATTTAATGATTACAAAAACCTTTATCTACTATCCATATTGCACTTGTATCACCATCTCTTCGCTGAACTAGTGCACCTATACAATTTACCATTGTATTGGGTGTGTTTGGGACACAAGAGACTCTTTGTTATTTGGTTGCAGGGTTGTTTGAGAGAGACCATCTTCATCCTACGCCTCCCACGGATTGATAAACCTTAGGTCATCCACTTGAGGGAAATTTGCTACTGTCCTACAAACCTGTGCACTTGCCGGCCCAACAACGTCTACAAGAAGAAGGTTGTGTAGTATACATCAAGCTCTTCTCTGGCGCCGTTGCCGGGGAGGCTAGGTAAGCGGCACTCACACCCCGTCAACTAAGCTCTTTTCTGGCGCCGTTGCCGGGGAGGTGAGTGCTTGAAGGTATATCTTTAGATCTTGCAATCGAATCTTTTTGTTTCTTGTTTTATCACTAGTTTAGTTTATAAAAGAAAAATACAAAAAAATGGAGTTAAGTTTGTCTCATACGCTTCATCTTTTTAATATCTTTCATGAGTTTGATGAAAAGGAAAATTGTGCTCAAGTGCTAGAAGAAGAAATCTATAGAATGTTTGACACTAAATCTTTGGATGATGAGCATGATTGCAATGTTGTTAGTATGAACTCCTTGAATATCCATAGTACTAATGATGATTGCTCTAGTCATGATGAAAATATCTCTCATAAGCATGTCAACTTTTGTGGAATGCATGTTTGCATGAACACACCAAATAGAGAAGATATATATTGGAAGAGGCATAAGCATTTAGAAACTAAATTGTTGCAAGAAAAGTTAAATGGGAGTGCTGAAAATTTACACTTCCTTTGCCATACTTGTGAACTATGCAATGAACATGGTCATCTACATCTCCTATGCAAATTATTTCATGATCGAATCGTGTCCAAAGTTTGTGATGATTTGATTTCCCTTGCACATTATAATGAACTTAGTTTGCTTTTGGGTTATGAAGAATTTAAACGTTTAACTAAGAATCTTCCACATTTTTCCCTTGAGATATTCCTTGATATTGATCTAGAGAAGATTTATTTGTACTGTGTGGAGAATTGCATTGAAAAATACTTATATTGCCAATTACATAAAGAAAAGAAAGCAAATAGAAGATGATGAGAATACTAATGAAAGGGAAGAGACTTCCCAATATCCTCCTATTATTTCTTATGCTAAATCAGGTGACGAGGAGGAAATCTCTATTGAACCAATCTCATCAATAAGGAGCTCGAAGAAGATGGTTGAACCCACACATAATGTGAAGAAGAAAAGGAAGAGAAGGACCAACAAAGGTAAAAAGGTATCCCTCCCAAATGATGTTGCTCCTACTACTCATTGTGATGATGATAATTGCTATACTATTGGTGCTATCCATACTACTAATGATGAGAATGATTATGCTTATGATATGAAAAGGGCCAAGCTTGGGGAAGCTATGTTTGATGAGTATGAAATATTTGAGAATATATTTGCTGAAATTAATGTTTGTCCCAAGCTTGGGGAAGCTATGTTTGATGAATATGATATTTTTAGTCCCCCAAGTTTTGATAAGAATATTTGTTATGATGAAAGCATGCCTCTTACCTATGATGATTATATTGATGAAAGTGGATTTGGAAGAGTGTCAACTTTATTTAGTGATGATTCCACTATCTTGGAAGAGGTTTCAATCGATTATGATGAGAACAAAGTTGCTACTTATGATGATTATTGTGATGAAACTTATGCTATAAAAAGTAGTGATGATTATATTTATAAAACTTGTCATGATTATGATTACCCTTTTTCTGAACATTACTCTTTTAATGTGGAAACAATTTTTAGTGCTCAAGTCTCTTATGACACTCTTGCTATTCCGAATGAGAAGAATTTTGCTTATATGGAGAGTAGTAAATTTTCTATGATTGTAGATCATGAAAAGAATGCTTTAGGTGCTGGTTATATTGTTGAATTCATTCATGATTCTACTGAAAATTATTATGAGGGAGGAACATATGCTTGTAGGAATTGCAATAATATCAAGTTTCCTCTCTATGTGTTGATTTTTTTGAAGCTATGCTTGTTTTACCTTCCTATGCTAGTTGATTATTGTTCCCATAAGTTGCTTGCTAACAAAATCCCTATGCATAGGAATTGGGTTAGGCTTAAATGTTCTAGTCATATGCTTCATGATGCTCCCGTTATGTTTCAATTCTTATCTTTTATGTGAGCATCATTGCCATCATCATGCCTAGCTAAAAAGGCATTAAAGAAAAGCGCTTGTTGGGAGACAACCCAATATTTACCCTTACTGTTTTTGTGTGTCCACATGATTATGCTACTGTAGTAATCATGTTTTATAGCTTTTGTTTCAACAAAGTGCCAAGTAGAACCTTTGGGAAGACTTGGGTGAAGTTTATGTGATCTTGCTGTAAACAACAGAAACTTTTGCGCTCACGAGATTAGCTGCCATTGTTTACTGGAGAGTGCTTTTAGATTGATTATTTTTGCAGATGATTAATAGACAAATTTCGCAGGTCCATAAATTTATTTCAGAATGTTTTGAGTTCCAGAAGTACACGTTTGATACAGATTACTACAGACTATTCTGTTTTTGACAGATTCTGTTTTCTATGTGTTGTTTGCTTATTTTGATGAATCTATGAGTAGTATCGAAGGGTGTGAACCATAGAGAAGTTATAATACAGTATATATTACACCAACATGAATTTAGAATGAGTTAATTACAGTACCTAAGTGGTGGTTTTATTTTCTTATACTAACGGAGCTTACGAGTTTTGTTTTGAGTTTTGTGTGGTTGAAGTTTTCAAGTTTTGGGTAAAGATTCGATGAACTATGGAATAAGGAGTGGCAAGAGCCTAAGCTTGGGGATGCCCAAGGCACCCCAAGGTAATATTCAAGGACAACCAAGAGCCTAAGCTTGGGGATGCCCCGGAAGGCATCCCCTCTTTCGTCTTTGTTCATCGGTAACTTTACTTGGAGCTATATTTTTATTCACCACATGATATGTGTTTTGCTTGGAGCGTCATTTTATTTTGTTAGTATTTTCTTTCTGTTATTTATAATAATGTTTTGCATCTATATTTTCAATAAAAATGTCAAGGATAGCCTTTGTCATGCTTATTTTGCTAGTATACATGTTGCTGTTTGAAAATAGAAAGTTTACCGCTGTTGCAAAAATTCCCTAGAAAAGTCAGAGAATGGTATAATGTTGAATCTTCTTGCATATTCAGATATGATAAATTTACTACAGTGGGAATTTTTTCTCATAATTTTTGGAGTTAGGGAAGTATTGATACTCTTGCATTCTTTACAGACTGTACTGTTTTGGCAGATTGCTGTTATGGTTGCATTGTTTGCATATGTTTGCTTATTTAATGATTCTATTTGAGGATAGGAGTATTAAATATGCAGAGACATTTAGTATGCAATGTTGAATAATAATTTTAGTGATTTGTTACAGTAAAAAATGATAAGGTTTTGCATTGGTTTATACTAACCTATCTCACGAGTTCTTGTTGAGTTGGTGTGGATGAAGCTTTCGATAAAAAGAGAAACCATGATATGAGAGGAATTAAGGAGACACAAAAGCTCAAGCTTGGGGATGCCACATTAGGCATCCCACCTTTCTTCTTCAACAATCATTGGTTAGTATCGGTTGAGCCTAAGTTTTTGCTTCTTCACATGAGTTGTGCTATCCTTGCAATGTCATTTTATTTTGTTTTGCTTGCTGTTTGAATAAAGTACTTAAGATCTGAAATTCTTAAATGAGAGAGAGTCTTCATATAGTTACATAATTATTTAGATACTCATTGATCTTCACTTATATCTTTTTGGAGTAGTTTGTCATTTATTCGTGTGCTTCACTTATATCCTATGAGCAAATGGTTGAATAAGTTGAATGTCATAAATCTGAAATTATATATGTCTCATTTGCTTATCCCATGGGGAGTAATGACTTCACATCTAAGAAGTAGAGGTTGTAAATTTATTGAAGGTTAGCAAGCATTGTATTGGTGATTTGAACAATTCATGAAAGAATATTGAAGGAAGAGAGATTTCACATATAAATATACTATCCTAGACATCTTTTATAATTGTGAGCACTCATTAAGTATGACATGCTAAAGAGTTGATGTTGGACAAGGAAGACAACGTAATGGGTTATGTTTTCTCACATCTCAGTTAAAGTATATTGTCATGGATCCTTCAAACATGTTGAGCTTGCCTTTCCCCCTCATGCTAGCCAAAATTCCTTGCACCAAGTAGAGATACTACTTGTGCTTCCAAATATCCTTAAACCCAATTTTTGCCATGAGAGCCCACCATACCTACCTATGGATTGAGTAAGATCCTTCAAGTAAGTTATCATCGGTGCAAGCAATAAAAATTTCTCTCTAAATATGCATGACTTATTAGTGTGGAGAAAATAAGCTTTGTACGATCTTGTTATGGAAGCAATAAAAGCGACGTACTGCATAATAAAGGTCCATATACAAGGGGCAATATAAAGTGACGTTCTTTCACATTAAGATTTTGTGTATCCAACCCTAAAAGCGCATGACAACCTCTGCTTCCCTCTGCGAAGGGCCTATCTTTTACTTTGTGTCTTTTACTTTTATGCAAGAGTCAAGGTGATCTTCACCTTTCCCTTTTTTATTTTATCCTTTGGCAAGCACTTTGTGTTGGGGTGATCCTGATATATATATCCAATTGGATGTAAGTTAGCATGAACTATTATTGTTGACATCACCCAAAGGTGAATACATTGGGAGGCAATACTATAAGCCCCTATCTTTCTCAGTGTCTGATTGAAACTCCATAAGTATGCGTGAGTGTTAGCAATTGTAGAAGACTATATGACAGTTGAGTATGTGGGGTTTGCTATTCCTGAAAATAAGATGAATTGCAATTGTTTGATGACTAAGAATGAAGTTTGCTAGTTTTCAAGAAAGTTTATGATCTAGGCTTTAACATGTGAATTGCTTGTTACTTGTTCGTGAGAAGTTTTATGAGATGAACTACTGTTATGACTTATAATCATGCTAGAAAGGTGATTGAAATTATCATTGATCAAACTTGTGCACCTTCTAGCATTCACACTTCATAAATTCTTTCTTTTATCATTTACCTACTCGAGGACGAGTAGGAATTAAGCTTGGGGATGCTGATACGTCTCCAACGTATCTATGAAGCATTCATGCTATTTTATTGCCTGTTTTGAATGATTACAAGCTTTATTATACACTTTTATATTACTTTTGGGACTAACCTATTAACCGGCGGCCCAGCCCATATTGCTGTTTTATTGCCTGTTTCGGTATTTCGAAGAAAAGGAATATCAAACGGAGTCCAAACGGAATGAAACCTTCGGGAGCGTGATTTTTAGGAAGAATATGATCCGAGAGACTTGGAGTTCACATCAAAAGATCCTCGAGGAGGCCACGAGATAGGGGGCGCGCCCACCCCCCTGGGCGCGCCCTACCCTCTCATGGGCCCCTCGAGGCTCCCCCGACCGACTTCTTTCTCCTATATAAGCCTACGTACCCTAAAAACATCAGAACAGAAGATATATCGGGAGTCCCGCCTACGCAAGCCTCTGTAGCAACCAAAAACCTCTCGGGAGCCCGTTCCGGCACCCTGCCGGAGGGGGAACCCATCACCGGTGGCCATCTTCATCATCCCGGCACTCTCCATGACGAGGAGGGAGTAGTTCACCCTCGGGGCTGAGGGTATGTACCAGCAGCTATGTGTTTGATCTCTCTCTCTCTCGTGTTCTCTCTATGGCACGATCTTGATGTATCGCGAGCTTTGCTATTATAGTTGGATCTTATGATGTTCTTCCCCCTCTATTCTCTTGTAATGGATTGAGTTTTCCTCTTCAAGTATATTATCGGATTGAGTCTTTAAGGATTTGAGAACACTTGATGTATGTCTTGCCGTGTTTATCTGTGGTGACAATGGGATATCATGTGCCACTTGATGTATGTTTTGGTGACCAACTTGCGGGTTCCGCCCATGAATCTATGCATAGGGGTTGGCACACATTTTCGTCTTGACTCTCCGGTAGAATCTTTGGGGCACTCTTTAATGTACTTTGTGTTGGTTGAATAGATGAATCTAAGATTGTGTGATGCATATCGTATAATCATGCCCACGGATACTTGAGGTGACAATGGAGTACTAGGTGACATTAGTGTTTTGGTTGATTTGTGTCTTAAGGTGTTATTCTAGTACTAACTCTTGAATAGATTGATCCGAAAGAATAACTTTGAGGTGGTTTCGTACCCTATCATAATCTTTTCATTTGTTCTCTGCTATTAGTGGCTTTGGAGTGACTCTTTGTTGCATGTTGAGGGATTGTTATATGATCTATCTATGTTATTATTGTTGAGAGAACTTGCACTAGTGAAAGTATGAACCTTAGGCCTTGTTTCCTATCATTGCAATACCGTTTACGCTCACTTTTATCATTAGTTACCTTGCTGTTTTTATAATTTCAGATTACAAAAACCTTTATCTACTATCCATATTGCACTTGTATCACCATCTCTTCGCCGAACTAGTGCACCTATACAATTTACCATTGTATTGGGTGTGTTGGGGACACAAGAGACTCTTTGTTATTTGGTTGCAGGGTTGTTTGAGAGAGACCATCTTCATCCTACGCCTCCCACGAATTGATAAACCTTAGGTCATCCACTTGAGGGAAATTTGCTATTGTCCTACAAACCTGTGCACTTGCAGGCCCAACAACGTCTACAAGAAGAAGGTTGTGTAGTAGACATCAGGCATCCACAGTAACGGAATGCCGTTAAGCTATCGGGTCCGGTTTTGGATCCGATAACCCGTTAACAGCCCGGACCAATGGGGATTTTCCACGTGTAAAATCATCATTGGCCGCAGGAAACACGTGTTGCCTCACCGTTGGGACAGATGTCATCCAATCATTGGACAGGAGGCGCCTATGATAGGTCGACACATGGCACGGCCCAACAGTGGCCCATTCCGGTGAAAAAGGCCGGCCCAGTAAAAATTAGCAGGCCGGCCCATATAAGGCCTACTTGTGTCAGGTCCATTTAAGCCCACGGCCCATACGAGATGTGCCAATTCGGCCCGTCAACGGCCCGTTAAAGATTTGACACCAGTGCAACCCATCATCAGTTCGAGCCCGTTAATAGCCCACTATATATTTGGGCTTAATATCGGCCGGATGAGATTTCGGCCTGTTAACGGCCCATTCAATGGATGGGCCAATTTTCAGGATGTACATCTTGTCGGCCTTTTAGCGACCCATTTAAATGTTGGGCTAATTTCTGGCTCAGTGTGTCTTTCAGCCTATTGACGGCCCATAAATCAGATGGGCCATTTGTAGTCAGACCTGAGTTTTGGCCTTTTAGTGGCCCATTTAAGTGTTGGGCCAATTTCCGGCCTGGTGTCTCTTTCAGCCTGTTGACGACCCATACATCAGTTGGGCCATTTGTAGTCGGACCTGAGTTTTGGCCTTTTAGCGACACATTTAAGTGTTGGGCCAATTCCCGGCCCTATGTGCCTCTCGGCCTATTAACGGACCATAAATGAGTTGGGCCATTTGTAGTCGGACCTTAGTTTTGGCCTTTTAACGGCACATGCCCTTCATGGTCCAATACCAGCCCGGTTTCTCTTTCGGCATGCTAAAGGCCCACAACACAGTTGGGCCATTTACAATACAACCTGACTTTCGGCCTCTTAGCGGCCCATGCTCTTCATGGTCCAGTACAAGCCCGCTATCTCTTTCGGCCTGCTAAAGGCCTACAGTATAGTTGGGCCATATGTAGCCCAAACTTAGTAACGGCCTGTTAACGGCCCGTGAAATCAATTGGGCCCACCTGTTGCTCGCTTCGATGTCGGCCTGTTAACGACCCGAGAGGTAAGAGGGTCGACCTTTAACTTTCGGCCTAGTAACGACCCATTAACTTAATGGGCCCACTAAAGCTTATACGTGTCTTTAGGCCAAATTAGATAATTTGTGCCCATTACAACGAGCAATTATGCACAGGACCAAAACCGATCAAGCAAAGGTACGACATACAGGGAATAACGTTGCACATCCAACATATATTACAGGAAATTACATCCACTAGGCAATCAAAGATTGATGCTAGTGCAAATAAATGAGTAGAACCTAACCATCTACAACGTCACAATCTACAACCTCAGCACAGGTGACGCCCATAAGCATGTGGGCAAGTTCTTTCTGCTTTGCTACACTATCTCTGAAAACATTGATCAGTTGTTGTGTCGCACGACTCTGCGCCTCTGATTCTTCCACCATTTCCATCATAGCTTTAGCCATTAATTGGTTCACAAACATACATTTATTCCATTGCATTCGAGACAGAGGATACTGAACAGATTCGGATGGCGATTTTGGCAGGCTTGTATTATTGATAGTGGAGAGTGTCTCGACCACTACATCATAAAATAAATTAGGAGGGGAACCAAATAGATTAATCATGAGTTATTGCCATGTTACCTGGCCTAGATTTATTAGAAAGAAACAATGGGTTTGCCTTGCAGTTTTCAGAGTTTGTCTTCTTATCTTCAGCAGCCTGCACCAAATTAACACTAGCATTGCTATCATTGGCCAAGTCAGATAATAGCAAAGCAACAATGACACAACGAACGTTTGGTTAACTAGCCTACACCAAATTAACACAATATGGCACAGCTATCATCAACCAGGTAAGATAATACGAAAGCAACATTAACACAATGAATGAATGGGCAACCAGAGAAGCACTACAATTCAGTAATGTGCGTGATATGAGATAGTACACTCATGCAGCTCAGTATGCAAAACTACCAGGCAGTTTTCCTTACAAAAATCAACATTGGCGCCTTTAACATTTTGTTACAACTAATTTTAGATCAGATAATGGTTAGATTCATGCCGATTAACAAAATACATGCTGATGTAAAAATATAGTGATATACAACAGGCACTTACATCAGCATTGGAGCATACAGAATTCCCGCCAGATATTTTCCTCGAATACGATCCCAATGGAGGAAGTCTTCTATCATTTAACCTTATTTTCTAAAAGAGAGATGGGTAAGAAACATGTAGAAAATATGATCAGCATGCTATAAAATTTCATGATGCAAGGATAAGCACATGCTTCTTAGAATGGAGTTGACATATTTTTGCTGGACTGGAGCGGACTAGTTCTTTGGCCACTGGAATCTGCTTATTATCAGTAGGAGTTGAGTTTCTCTGTGCTGGAGCAGTATCTATAAAAACTGGAGTTGGTTTATTATCTCCTGGCATTTGGATCTTTTGCAAAGGCCTTGTTTGTAACCCTTCAGATTCTAGCATAGTCATCTTCCCCTTGCATGCCTTGTATATAAGAATGGTGCTTGAGTTATAAAACATGCTACAGCAGAGAGATGGAATAGGTACTGAATAATAGAAAGGCATGGCATATTAACATGTATTCCCTCCATCCGGAAAAAATGGTTTAGTCTAGGCGTATTTCAGTTCTAGACACATCCTTTTTTATCCATTTCGGCAACATGTAATCCGTATGGAGGGAGTATGGTGTAAGAGCTAGGGATACGACAGGACAACACAACAAAAAAAACACTAGTTGAATGTAAAATTGTATGCTAGCGGAATACATACAGAAAAAACTAAGGCAACATACATGTGTATGATTAGGAAACTAAGATGGCATTGCAACAGAGCACTAGAACATCACTTCAATGTAAAAAACATGGTATGGTAGACAGATGAAGTACATACTGATGAATAACAATGCATAAGATATTCAGAAGCATGATGTCCAAATTAAGCAGATGGCATTGCGATAGAGTAGAATGACAGTACTTGAATTTGAAAACATGTTATCATGAATGGAATAGGTACTGAAAAACAGGAAGGCATGACATATTTACATGCATGATCAGCATGCTAAGCACATGGCATTGCAACAGAGTAAATACACTCTAGGACATTGTATGCATGTTGTACCCATATCACAGGCCAAGTTAGAGCAAGGACCTTGTGGGGTGAAGAGGATTCATCATCTTTCTACAAAGTCTTTACATGTTCCATCATATTGGGTATCATTGACATCTAGTTTATTGGCCTTTACATTGCCCCGTGAGGTTCTTGTGGATATATCAGTGTGTGCAATTATATCTGACATGCATGGAAGACAACTAGTAGTTAGATTTATGTAATGAGTGCCTGTAGGAGATGACATAAATAGTAGGACTGGGGTTAACTAGCAGCAACAGGTCTCATAAACTAAAGGGAGAACATAGATGAAAGCTACAGAATATGTATCGTTTGTACTCGAGATTAACTAGATGGCACAGAAAAGTATTAAAGAACAACATAGGTAATACTAGAAGTGGTATAATACTATAATCACCAGCCTGTTGGATAGCATTGGCTGATGGATGATAACTATGGAATAGCGTTACCTAAAGAACAAGTATCTTAGCTGAACTATGGAACAACCTTAACTCCTGAACAAGACCCATAAGAGATCAGCATGAATATACAGTGAAATGTGATAATCTATTTTCCATGCTTAGATGAATAACAAAGCCATAAATGTTGCACACAAGTAAGATGAGGGTACAACCTATCTGGCTGCCATCGATAGGAGTGAGCATCATGTGCTGACTTGTCGATGGCCCTGTAGTTGTTGTGGCTATCCATGTCGGGCACGCGCATTCGTTGCAGGGAACTGTTGAGTCGGGACTATAGCTCCCTTCTGGTGTATGCTTCCCTTGTTGGAGCAGCTGCGGTGAGTCGGAAGACGGTGTGTCTGAAGATGCAGATAACGCATAATGTTAAGAACGACATATCTCTTGGATCTGAAGAAATACACTAAGAGATCAACAACAAGGTACAAGAGTGGTCACACGTCTATTGACTGAAGACTAAATTGGGTCACACGATTTTATTTTATTTTGGTACTGTTTGATCTACGCCGGATGGCTTGATGGCCGTCTTGTGCCTCCCGGCTGACACTGTTCGGAATCTTCCCCGAAGAGCCAGCGACCAACGGCAAAGCAGCTTGCCTCCGCCATCCGTGGCCCCGGCCCAAACCCCGCCCCCCACCCCACCGCACTGCCGTGGTTGCGCCACCCCCGGGCCAATCCACAAAGACTCCCCGTCATCCAGATCCGGCGGCCGCAGTTCCTTCAACCCACGCAACTCTAAGATAGGCATCTAAGCGCTGCTTCCGCGGAGAACTTGCGGCCCCGCACCCTTATGTTAGACACCAGCCAACTGACAGCCTAGGAGCTCCGCTGCCTCGAGGGCTGCTGCTTCCCATTGGGAATCGATTGGCCCAGAATAAAAATTCAGACAACTAATGCCTAAATAAAGTGATTTGAGATGAGGGTGCGACCTATCTGGCGGCATGGTGAAGTAGGCAGGTCCAGCTGCCGAGTCGGTGAGGCCGGCGCGGTTGCAGTGGCGACCGGCAGCAGGTAAACATCGATGTCGCGACGGTCGACGGCTACGGGGAAGCAGCGCCGGGACTCTGGACGGATCCGAAGTTGGAGCCACCCCGGCGCTGTGAACAACGACGAGGGTGAATTGGCTCTGGTACGGTTCACGCGGCCGTCGTTGAGGCAGCTACAGCAGCACGGAGTAAGAGGCACACAGCCCAGTGCATGATGGCAAATGGACAGCGTCTCCGACATTAGGGAGGCTGTGAAATTTGTGCGATGGGGGACGCCATGGGGGAGGGGCCGAGGTTTCGCGGCTCGGGAGAAGGGAGCTTCCCAGGGAGAAGGTGATTTGGCACCCACA
>NC_041389.1:521829630-521830564 GCF_002162155.2 Triticum dicoccoides
CTTACGGACAGATTTGTCTGAAATGTGAGGGGGAGTTACAGTTCTACCCCTGCCTTTAGGCTTCTCGGCTTGGGTGTGTGTACTGAGGGTCGGGGATAGTAGAGTAACTTTGCTTCTCCCCAAATAGTGGGCGGGAGCGATTTCGGGCGAGGAGGGCGTGTTTTGAAATATAGTGGGCGCAAGTGATTTCGGGCGAGGAGAGCGTGTTCTGAAATAGTGTGCGCGAGCTATTTCGGGCGAGGAGAGCGTGTTTTGCCGACCATGGTTTATGAATTATTCGGCACATGTCATTTCGGCCGAGGAGAAGGCGCACTTGGATGAAGTTACGAACCTACCCTTGATGTACAACGGGCCAATTGATGTGTGTCCCACATAGGACGGTAATTTCGCGTCTCCCATTTATTTGCTCGGGCGAATTCCACCGAGCGGAGGATGTTTAACGGTTCATTCAAATTTTGGGAGAACGAGCATCCACGTCTACCTTACCAAGTCGATTCGAATCAAATTTTGAAATATTAGCTTGCCACTTCTTTTTTAGATGGGGAGATGATGCTCGGGAGTAGTGTGTTTTTACATGCTCGTTGTTAGCGATTTACTATATGACAAATAGTTGACCCACTCAAAAACACAAATCAAACCCAAAATGAAATATCTCGATTCAATGAAATATCTCGTTCACTAGGTCAAAATAGTGAACTAAATCCAAAATTGAACACCTCAATCAAGTAGCATGTTGTACAGTATTATAGTACTCCATGAACATGTTGAAAGTCAAATTAATGAACTTGTTTGATATACGCATATATCCGTTGTGTGGATTGTAGACAACATGTTCTCCAATTTAAATATTTGAATGCAAGTTTATATCGAAACATGGTTTATATCAGTCAAAACCTTGTTGGTCCCTTTCCCTTTCTCTCCATCTCCCTCTCTC